>NC_045772.1:67913257-68218259 GCF_008692025.1 Phocoena sinus
CCCCTGATCTTGAGATTTCTAGGTCAGCTAAGAATCTGTAGACAGAGGATTCGAGTTTATGATAAAGAAGTCCAGAGGAGGGGTGCATTTATCTCAGCTGCCCAAGAGAAAACATTGATTCGATTAACAGCTCTGTCAGGTGAAAAGTGAAATAGGGGTAGAGTCAGGTGGAAGTCCAGAGCTGTATCACGGGCGAATTCAGATTCCCTGTTGCCTCTCTGCATGTGTTTTATGAATGTTTCAGGAGAGCAGTTGCTCAATAGAATGATTCCTGACAAGTGAGGCAGCAAATGCTGGCCGTTTAATGAGCTGCCAGCTTCTGAGCATCTCTTTAGGGGGCTGATACTTTCCCACAGAGCACTTTACATGGCTGGGACCCGGCCACAATGGGTGACAGACCCGTGACCAATCGTCACTTTCACTTGACTCATCCACACGCGACCTCACCACGATTTTTCACTGTGCAGATGAACTTTCGGAACGATTTCACAGGGAAAAGGCTTGGGCAAGGGTCAGTTGCCCTTTTGTATGGTCATAAAGCAAGGCTCTGTGTGTCAGTCTTTTCTCCTGTCTCACATTCCAGGTGAATTTCTGGACACCATTTAAAGCACTTGGCTGAAAAATAAAGCAGTGAATGAAACTGACTTTTATAGACTCATTCTAGCTCATCTTCCCATATAACCCTGTCCACCTGAAAAAGGATTTAGTGGATGAGCTGGGTGTATACAGGACTTGCTCAATACATAGGGCCCATTATCCACTGTGGGGATTGTTTATTAACCAGGACTGATACGCTATTTTGGAAGTGACCTATTAATTGTCCATTTAACTAGAATGTATTGATTCAAATAGAAAAATAGAAACCATGACTAAACCTTTTTCTCGCTCCTTCAAGGTGGTCTCCTGTGAGGATAATTGAAAACTGTTGTACCGATTAAGGAGACATTTATCACCATATATTAGAGTATCAGGAAAGGATGCCTGGAGTAAAGACTTAAACCCCAAATATCTGATACCACAGCATGGTGGCATCTCTGTGGAATTAAATCTTCAGTGTGGTATTCCAGGGGTGGAGATTGAAAGAGGTCCAACCCCTAGTTTCAGTGTTTTCACCCTGGTATAATACTGGTCTTCTACTTTAGAAACTCTCTGGAAATATAGACAGGTAAGGGGCAATGTACCAAAATATTGCATGTAACAGGTGGACATTCATGTATGCGTGAATGTGTGTGTGTATTCATTTTATAGTACTGTTTTCATGAGTTTCTAAGCCATAAAAGCATACTAATGCCCGGGCCAGTTTACTAAATAGAGCACATAAAAGTAAGTCCAAAGTCATTTTCTAGATAACTTCATCTTCCTGACTGCTTGAAAAAAATCACCCTAAGCATGTCTCATTTTTCTCCATCTGCTTCTCAGCCCTTCCCACTTTATGCCTTTGTGTAGCTGTTGTAAATTGTGGTGTGTATCTCTGGAGGCTTATAAAGTCCTTGTGTTTATCTTTTTTATTCAATAAAACATACAAGGAGAAAATCAGCACAGTTCAGACTGACGATGAGAATGCACTTGGTTTGTCTCCGTTTCTAAGCTGGCATTTTAAAACAGCACAGGAGGGTGGAGTCAACCTGGCATACTAGGAGGATGCGGAATGCGCGTCTCGGCACAACTAGGGCACCTACCAGGCACCGGTGGGGAACCTCGGACACCTAAGGGGATGGGAGGAGGCCCCAGTGACCGGGTAGGACATGGGTCACTGGGGGAAGGAAGGGGGAGGAGAAGTGGAGGCGGGATGGGACTGGCGCCCCTGAGGGGTGGCTGGGTGAGGGGAAGGGATCCCATACCCGAAGGGAGAAATTGGGGAACCACTGGGAGGGCAGAGGATCAAAAAGGAGTATGGCCAGGTTTCTCCTGCCCACTTGGGCCCCCAGGAACCTGCTGAGATCCCGGGCCTGATCCTCTGGCCACCAAAGCCCCCTCCAGCCGTGCAGGTCCTGAAGGAGTGGGAGGGAGGGAAGGGGGAGCAAAAGTAAAGGCCAGACCTCCAGGACCAGCACCCCGAGGAGTGGCTGGGGGAGGGGAGGAGTGCCTAAACCCAGTGGGACTGACCCAAGGTTACGGGCCCAGCAGTGGTGACAGGGGAGAACCTGGGGGAGATGGTGGGGACGTGGAGGAACACAGCCAGTGCTTTCCTTGTCCACTTAGGCACCGGGAAGCCTGTTGGGCTCCCGGGCCTAATCCTCTGCCATTGGACCCTCGCTCCTGCCATGCAGAACCCAAGCCCCACCCATACACCCTCACTCAGGGCGCTACTTCCAAACTCCAGAACTCCACACTCCAGACTCCCTCCTTTTGACGTGCTGCCTCTCCTATTCCACGCAGGCCCTAAGCAGAGGCTCCACCCCATGCTCAAACGTAGCCCCCCCTCCCACCTAGGTCCTGTCCCACCCTAAACCCCGTCCCTGCCTAAGTTCCACCCCTGCCTAAATTCCGCTCCCATAGTCAAGGCTATTTTTTTTTTTTCTTTTTTCCTCTTTTAGATTGGGATTGTTTTACCTTATTGATTCATTGTGGTTGATTCTTTTATATTTTTATTTTTTCAATTCTTTTATTTTTCTAATTTTATTTTATTCTTTATACTTTGTTATTGTTCTCTCCTTTTGGCTTGTTCCCCACCCTCCCCCCCTTTTTTTTCCTTTTCTTTTTTCTGGTGTGGTTTTGTTTTACTTTGTTGCAGTTGTTCCAATTATAGTTTTATTTTTCCTAATATATATTTTATCATTCTAATTTTATTTTGTTTTTTTATTCTTTGATATTGTACTGCTCTTTTCTTTCTTGCTTGCTTGCTTTTTTTTTTTTTACTGCACTAGGAAGCTTGTGGGATCTTGGTTCCCAGACCAGAGGTGGGCCTGAGCTCCTGTGCAGGGAGCTCTGAGTCCAAACTGCTGGACTAACAGAGAACCTCAGACCCCAGGGAATATTAATCGGAGTGAGGACTCCTGGAGGTCCTCATCTAAGCTCCAAAACCCAGCTCTATCCAACCGCCTGCAAACTCCATTGCTGGATGTCTCAGTCCAAACAACCAGTAAGACAGGAATACAGTACCATCCATCAAAAAAAAAAAAAAAAAAAAACAAAAAATTACGTTACAGATGAAGGAGCAAGGGAAAAACCTACAAGACCAAATAAATGAAGACGAAATAGGCAACCCACCTGAGAAAGAATTCAGAGTAATGATAGTAAAGATGATCCAAAATCTCGGAAACAGAATGGAAAAAATACAAAAAACATTTAACAAAGATCTAGAAGACCTAAAGAGCAAACAAACAGTTATGAATAACACA
Source organism: Phocoena sinus (assembly GCF_008692025.1). NCBI lineage: Eukaryota > Metazoa > Chordata > Mammalia > Artiodactyla > Phocoenidae > Phocoena > Phocoena sinus. The sequence goes on from NC_045772.1 coordinate 67,916,599, forward strand.
GTTACTGAAATTAAAAATACTTTAGAAGGAATCAATAGCAGAATAACTGAGGCAGAAGAACAGATAAATAAGCTGGAAGATAAAATGGTGGAAATAACTGTCAGGGAGCAGAATAAAGAAAAAATAATGAAAAGAATTGAGGGTCGACTCATAGACCTCTGGGACAACACTAAACGCATGAACATTCAAATTATAGGGGTCCCAGAAGAAGAGAAAAAGAAAGGGTCTGAGAAAATATTTGAAGAGATTATAGTCGAAAACTTCCCTAACATGGGAAAGGGACTAGTCAATCAAGTCCAGGAAGCGCAGAGAGTACCATACAGGATAAACCCAAAGAGAAACACGCCAAGACACATATTAATCAAACTATCAAAAATTAAATACAAAGAAGAAATATTAAAGCAACAAATAACATACAAGGAATCCCCATAAAGTTAACAGCTCATCTTTCAGCAGAAACTGTAAGCCAGAAGGGAGTGGCAGGACATATTTAAAGTGATGAAAGGGAAAAACCTACAACCAAGGTTACTCTACCCAGCAAGGATCTCATTCAGATTTGATGGAGAAATTAAAACCTCTACAGACAAGCAAAAATTAAGAGAATTCAGCACCACCAAACCAGCTTTACAACAAATGCAAAGGAACTTCTCTAGGCAGGAAACACGAGAGAAGTAAAAGACCTACAAAAACAAACCCAAAGCAATTAAGAAAATGGTAATAGGAGCATACATACGATAATTACCTTAAATGTAAATGGATTAAATCTTCCAACTAAAAGATATAGACTGGCTGAATGCATACAAAAACAAGATGCATATATATGCTGTCTAGAAGAGACACACTTCAGACCTAGGGACATATACAGATGGAAAGTGAGGGGATGGAAAAAGATATTCCATGCAAATGGAAATCAAAAGAAAGCTGGAGGAGCAATACTCATATCAGACAAAATAGACTTTAAAATAAAGACTATTACAAGAGACAAAGAAGGACACTATGTAATGATCAAGGGATCAATCCAAGAAGATATAACAATTGTTAATATTTATGCACCCAAAATAGGAGCATCTCAATACATAAGGCTAATACTAACAAGCATAAAAGGGGAAATCGACAGTAACACAGTCATAGCAGGGGACTTTAACACCCCGCTTTCACCAATGGACAGATCATCCGAAATGAAAATAAATAAGGAAACACAAGCTTTAAATGACACATTAAACAAGATGGATTTAATTGATATTTATAGGACATTCCATCCAAAAACAACAGAATACACTTTCTTCTCAAGTGCTCATGGAACACTCTCCAGGATAGACCATATCTTGGGTCACAAATCAAGCCTTGGTAAATTTAAGAAAATTGAAATCATATCAAGTATCTTTTCTAACCACAACACTATGAGACTAAATATCAATTACAGGAAAGAAACTAAAAAATACAAACACATGGAGGCTAAACAATATGCTACTAAATAACCAAGAGCTCACTGAAGAAATCAAAGAGGAAATAAAAAAATACCTAGAAACAAATGACAATAAAAACACGATGACCCAAAACCTATGGGATTCAACAAAAGCAGTTCTAAGAGGGAAGTTTATAGCAATACAATCCTACTTCAGGAAACAAGAAGAATCTCAAATGAACAAACTAACCTTACACCTAAAGCAATTAAAGAAAGAAGAACAAAAAAACCCCAAAGTTAGCAGAAGGAATGAAATCCTAAAGATCAGATCAGAAATAAATGAAAAAGAAATGAAGAAAAAAATACCAAAGATCAATAAAACTAAGAGCTGGTTCTTTGAGAAGATAAACAAAATTGATAAACCATTAGCCAGACTCATCAAGAAAAAAAAAGGAGAAGACTCAAATCAGCAGAATTAGAAATGAAAAAGAAGTAACAGCTGACACTGCAGAAATACAAAGGATCATGAGAGATTACTAGAAGCAACTATATGCCAAAAAAATGCACAACCTGGAAGAAATGGACAAATTCGTAGCAAAGCACAACCTTCCGAAACTGAACCAGGAAGAAATAGAAAATATAAACAGACCAATCACAAGCACTGAAATTGAAACTGTGATTAAAAATCTTCCAAAAAACAAAAGCACAGGACCAGATGGATTCACAGGTGAATTCTATCAAACATTTAGAGAAGAGTTAACACCTATCCTTCTCAAACTCTTCAAAATATAGCAGAGGGAGGAACACTCCCAGACTCATTCTATGAGGCCACCATCACCCTGAGACCAAAACCAGACAAAGATGTCACAACAAAGAAAACTATAGGCCAATATCTCTCATAAGCATAGATGCAAAAATCCTCAACAAAATGCTAACAAACAGAATCCGACAGCACATTAAAAGGATCATATACCATGATGAAATGGGGTTTATCCCAGAGATGCAAGGATTCTTCAATATATGCAAATCAGTCAATGTGATACACCATATTAACAAATTGAACGATAAAAATCATATGATAATCTCAATAAATGCAGAAGAGGCTTTTGACAAAATTCAACACCCATTTATGATAACGCTCCAGAAAGCAGGCATAGAGAGAACCTACCTCAACATAATAAAGGCCATATATGACAAACACACAGCCAACATTGTTCTCAGTGGTGAAAAACTGAAACCATTTCCTCTAAGATCAGGAACAAGACGGTTGCCCACTTTCATCAGTATTATTCAACATAGTTTTGGAAGTTTTAGCCACTGCAATCAGAGAAGAAGAAGAAATAAAAGGAATCCAAATGGGAAAAGAAGGAGTAAACCTGTCACTGTTTGTAGATGACATGATACTATACGTAGAGAATCCTAAAGATGCTACCAGAAAACTACGAGAGCTAATCAATGAATGTGGGAGAGTAGCAGGGTACAAAATTAAAGCACAGAAATCTCTTGCATTCCTATACACTAATGATGAAAAATCTGAAAGAGAAATTAAGGAAACACTCCCATTTACCATTGCAACAAAAAGAATAAAATATCTAGGAATAAACCTACCTAGGGAGAGAAAAGACCTGTATACAGAAAACTATAACTCACTGATGGAAGGAATTAAAGATGATACAAACAGATGGAGAGATATACCATGTTCTTGGATTGGAAGAATCAACATTGTGAAAATGACTATACTACCCAAAGCAATCCACAGATTCAGTGCAATCCTTATCAAACTACCAAGGCATTTCTCACTGAACTAGAACAAAAAATTATACAATTTGTATGGAAACACAAAAGGCCCCGAATAGCCAAAGCAATCTTGAGAAAGAAAAATGGAGCTGGAGGAATCAGGCTCCTGGACTTCAGACTATAGTACAAAGCTATAGTAATCAAGACAGTGTGGTACTAGCACAAAAACAGAAATATAGATCAATGGAACAGCGTAGAAAGCCCAGAGATAAACCCACACACATATGGTCACTTTATCTTTGATAAAGGAGGCAAAAGTATACAATGGAGAAAAGATCGCCTCTTCAATAAGTCGTGCTGGGGAAACTGGACAGCTACATGTAAAAGAGTGAAATTAGAACACTTCCTAACACCATACACAAAAGTAAATTCAAAATGGATTAAAGACCTAAATGTAAGGCCAGACACGATAAAACTCTTAGAGGAAAACATAGGCAGAACACTCTATGACATAAATCACAGCCAAGATCCTTTTTGACCCACCTGCTAGAGAAATGGAAATAAAAACAAAAATAAACAAATGGGATTTAATGAAACGTAAAAGCTTTTGCATAGCAAAGGAAATCATAAACAACATGAAAAGACACCCCTCAGAATGGTAGAAAATATTTGCAAATGAAGCAACCGACAAAGGATTAATCTCCAAAATATACAAGCAGCTCAACATCAAAAAAACAAGCAACCCAATCCAAAAATGGGCAAAAGACGTAAATAGACACTTCTCCAAAGAAGATATACAGATTGCCAACAAACACATGAAAAGCTGCTCAGCATCACAAGTCATTAGAGAAATGCAAAGCAAAACTACAATGAGGTATCACCTCACACTGTCAGAATGGCCATCATCAAAAAATCTACAAACAATACTGGAAAGGGTGTGGAGAAAAGGGAACCCTCTTGTACTGTTGGTGGGAATGTAAATTGATACAGCCACTATGGAGAACAGTATGGAGGTTCCTTAAAAAACTAAAAATAGAACTACCATACGACCCAGCAATCCCACTACTGGGCACATACCGTGAGAAAACCGTAATTCAGAAAGAGTCACGTACCACAATGTTCATTGCATCACTATTTACAATAGCCAGGACATGGAAGTAACCTAAGTGTCCATCAACAGATGAATGGATAAAGAAGATGTGGCACATATATACAATGGAATATTATTCAACCATAAAAAGAAACAAAATTGAGTTATTTGTAGTGAGGTGGATGGACCTAGAGTCTGTCATACAGAGTGAAGTAAGTCAGAAAGAGAAAAACAAATACTGTATATTAACACATATATATGGAATCTAAAGAAAATAAAAATGTTCTGATGAACCTAGGGGCAGGACAGGAATAAAGACACAGACATAGAGAATGGACTGGAAGACATGCAGAGGGGGAAGAGTAAACTGGGACGAAGTGAGAGAGTAACATTGACATACATACACTACCACATGTAAAATAGATAGCTAGTGGGAAGCAACCGCATAGCACAGGAAGATCAGCTCCGTGCTTTGTGAACACCTAGAGGGGTGGGATAGGGAGGGTGGGAGGGAGACGCAAGGGGGAGGGGATATGGGGATATACGTATACATATAGCTGATTCACTTTGTTATACAGCAGAAACTAACACAACATTGTACAGCAATTATACTCCAATAAAGATGTTTAAAAAAAAAGAAAGAACACTAGAAAAAATAAATAAATAAAACAGTGTAGAGATGCCACAAGTGTTCTTAATAAACATTGGTGTCTCATTAGTGATAAATCTGAAATGAATTTCTTACTTTCTTATTTATGATGTTCACTGTATTGGCAGCAAATAATAATGAAATGGTAGATTTAGGCTTTCAATTAAGAATATTACATAAATAATCATGATACCAAGGAACAGTTAATAAGACTTACAGCTGCCCGGTAAGCTTTTTAATTTAAGGCGTTTACTAGATTTTCTTTTCTTCTTCTTTTTTTAATAGGAAGAACGATTTTATGCCCAAGCATTTAAGTTTTTTTCCATTTGTACGAAAGAAGGAAAATAAACTGTTGAAGTAATTTTGTATTATTTTGTATTTCAGTTCGAATAGCCAAAATTATGGTTTACACTAAAAATTTTAATGAGATGAAATCAGTGCCCTCATCATTGTTTCACAATATTGACTTCACTTTTTCTAAAAGGTGTAGGATTAGAGCAACACATCCTTAGCTAGCAAGTGAAATACCATTTTGACTGTTAACATGAGTCACTTGTTTAAAATTGATTTAGTTTCTCTTGTTAACCTTTTAGATTTATGATTGGCTTGTGGCAGTGTGGAAACAATCATTCATCTAGTGCCCTTCTCACATATAATAGTTTAATAGGGTATTTAAGCACAATCCTTACAGTGGGGAAAAATTTAAAGGCAGTGGTAAAAGTTCTCCTCTCCCCCAAAGCAGTGTAAGGAAAATCTTTGATAGTATATCCATAAGGTTCTTTTCAAAATAACATACTTCATAAAATGAGATGGAAAGTTGTAGAAGTTATGCAGAGAATGACCTTAAGGAAAAGACTACATGAAAATGTATAGGAGTCTTAATTTTGTAGAATAGCTAATTGAATTAATGAGATAATGATTTCGTTTTGTCTTTGAGTACCCAACTTGAATTTGACCTTTCAAGAATTTTATGCATTAAAAGACAAAGTTTAAATTTGGAGCAGCATTATAAAAATATGAGCGAGGAAATGTTCTTCTGGGATAAGTTGCTCTCCCTTTTTCTTGGGAGGTGAACTTAGATTCTGCGTTTTGAGATCATTTTACTATCTTCCGTTTCTCATTAAAACTTAAAAGAACATAGAATATTCTCCAAATTTGAATTTAGGATTTTGTTGAAGGCAGCAGGGAAAGGACCTTATTTTTATTACTGTAGGTTCGTCCTATGAGTGACACTGTCAGAGGTGGCAGTGCTCTGATGGGTCTTCTTACCACCTGACCTGGATGTTTCCTGCTCTCAGCTGGAGCAGTGAGTGGGCTTGGGGAACTGATTGAGACCTATGGAAATCCATAAAAGGCTGCCTGAGAGCTTCTTTTATAAGGATTTATCTTTAGAACTCTAAGATTTTCAGAGGGATGCAGCATTTTGTGCTAACATAGAAAGAAGCCTAATTATTGTGGTGAAAACATAATTGTGCATGTGTGATAAGTTGAACATAGGTTTTGACTTCTCAATAGTGAAGGGAGATAAATGACACTTGGTCAACCAGGAAGAAAATTTAAAGGAGTCAGAGACTCGAAGACAATAGATTTTCCAAGTTGATGGCTCTATTCAGCAGTTCCACAGTGGCAGTGAAAGTATTCGAGGGTCGTTCCTGGAATGGGGTTCCCTTTCTCCCCAAATGTTCATAAGTAGTAGTAGTAGCCTACCCTGGGGTAGACAGAGGCCAATCTACTGCTGTGTTTCTCTATTGCTCTTCGCTGCCCCCCACCCCGTACTGTATCATTCACACACAGCACACCTCTGTTCAAATTGCCCTTCACAAGCTCACTGCACACAGGGATTCCCAGGGGGGTGTGGTACATGGGGGCTGTCTCAGGATGCAGGGAATTAGGCCTTTGCAAACTTTTCTATACTAGGTCATTCTGCCACTTTAATGACTCTCCCTACCTCCCGACCTCTTTCCTGGCACATTGGTAATTTTCACAATCTTTGGTATAATTTTAAAGAGCATTGATTGGCCTCACTCTGCTTGGGTGTATGACCTCAGTTGCACAACTTATCTTTCCAGAGCCTCAGTTTCTTCCTGTGGAAAATGGGGATGATAATATGTACCTCTGGGGATTGTGGTAAAGATTTCATGCCATGCTGCCTGTCGTTGCCACATACATCAGCGCATGTTGAGCCCCAAATATATATGGAAGCCACATTATAAAATAATAATAATGATATTCGCAAATTAGCAGAGCCTATAGCACCTTGAATTGGTGGCCCTGGATTTTAAAGTGTCTTTTCTACTGCATGCCTTAAACTCTGTCCCTTTTCATTGTTATTTTTATATTATTTATTTATCTTTGTCACCTGTAAGTTTCCATATAAATCAGACTTTTGTCATGAATTTAGGAATAATCAGAGGTGTTTGTTGCTTATAACTTTTCAGTAGCTTCTGAGAGATTTTTGAATTACCAACAAGTTCTTGAAGTCACTGTGTTTGTTTCGCAGGTGTAATTGAGCCCATATTCCTAGATTTAGAAGGTAGGAAGATGGTATAGGTTCATCAGTAGTTTATGGTTAGATCCAGAGACAGCCCACAAAAGACTCATGGGGGAGAAAAGGAGAGGAGCATCAGTGGTAGAAGTAGCATCTTGTCACATGCTTCTTGTAGGAAACTGAGCCACCTCCGTTTATGAAAACAAGCGCAATTTGTGTGTTGAGAGCAATGCGAAGAGAAACCAGGCAACTAGCAAAGAAAGGAAAAATGGAATATTCTTTATCTTTGCCATGGTTTTCGCTTGTTTAGTGGTTGTATTCGTGTTTGTTGTAGGGCACCGAATCCCAAAGACCAGACCCAGGAGTTAACCCTCTGACCCTCAAAACCACTCCAGCTCTGTCTTTCAGAGATTGAGGTCTGCTTTGTGTGCACGACCCTTCAACGTTAGCTTTTACCATGTTGGTGAGAATAATTTATCTGTAGATCCCCTTGATGGGACTCTTCTTTCTCTTCACTTAAACATAACTCAACAGGAAAACCTGTAGGTTCCTATTAAAAGTCGTAGGGGCATTTAAATGTGTTACCCCATTGTTTTATGTAAACATGTAGATCTTGGTGAAGAAGGGGTGAAAATGAGTAAAATCATGATCCCTATTTGTAAAATCTCGGCTTAGAAAAAAATGTAGGCAGATTTTTTTTTTTAAACTAGCTTTATTGGTCCAGAAATTTGTTTGTATTTCTATACAGATTTAAAAAGTTGTATTATAAAATAGATAACCCATAAGGACCTACTGTATAGCACAGGGAACTATGTATACTCAGTAGTTTGTAATAACCTATAAGGGAAAAGAATCTGAAAAAGGCTATATATATAACCGAATCACTGTGCTGTACACCCGAAACTAACACAACATTGTAAATCAACTATACTTCAATAAGAACAAAATAAAATTATTTTAAAAAGTAAAAAGTTGTATTAGCTCAAAAAGTATTGGCCTTTCTAAAATACTAAATTGGTCAAGTCCTTGAAAGGCTTTTCCTCTGTGGCAAATTATCCCTTAGATTTGTTTCAGTCACCCCTGGCCCTAATCTACCTCCCAGCTAATGTCCTGTGTTCTTCCCGCTCATCTCCTGCAGTCTGGAAGTTCCAAGCTGTGTGAGATTCCTAGATTTACCACGTTTCACACTTGTCCTCACTCCACTCACGCGTCTGCAAATGTCAGTCCCTCTCTCTGCCCGCCTTTGTCAAGATGGCCAGCAAGAGGAATTGCTAGTCTTCTGGCAGCTCTTCTCTCTCAGGACTCACTCTGTTGGCCTCCAAGACTAAGTGGCTTCTTATCTGGTGCTTAAAAGCTTCCTATGTGGTGGTCTGCAGGTGTTTATCTCACTTGTACCTTGGCTGTCTCTGTTCTTCTCGGACCTCTCCTTATCAACTGTGAGCATCTGTGAAGGATGGAGTGGATTCATTTTCAGTTGTCACTCAGGGACGACTCAATCACTTGGCCAGATTACTCCCCCAAAGGTTACTACAACGTTTGCTTGTTTTCCTTAGAAAACTGAGCCAGACTTAAAATGTAGAGTGGAGGTGAATTATTTGTCCATAACTCTACAACAGTAGCCTATCTGAGTGGGTTTTTTTTTGCCTTTCAGTCTTTTTTCTCTGCATTTTTACTTAGTTGTGAGCATAGTATGTATCTTAAATATCATACGTATTATAATGGTTTTTTGTTTGTTCGTTTGTTTGTTTTGCTGCTGCCTCATCTTCCTAGTCATCATCGTTAGTGGTTCTTTACAATTTCACCTAGTAGATATAGCGTTATGTGCTTATGCATTTCTTTAACTTCGGATATTTAAGTTTCTTTCCTAATTTTTAGTACATATGGCTTTAATAATGGTAGATTGTATACAGTTACAAATTAAGAATTCCAGATCAAAATAGGAAGTGAGAAGGGGATGCTGGAATCTGAGGACACTGTTACCAGGTTGGATAGGAGATGCTATATGGTTCAGGCTCACAGACTGACCCAGGACAGGGAGCAGAAGCCCATAGACACAGACAGGAGCCCTGGCTATGTTTATAAATGTTTCTTTCTTCCCATTCTTGACCCATCAAGAAACAGTGTGGGGAAGCATAGAAAGGAGCCAAGAATTTGGATTTAGAAGGTCTTGCTACCACTGAGATCTGTGTCCTTTGTGCTGCTTTGGAACTTAACTGCTCTGAACACTTCTTCGTCTGTACAGAGGATGTCTGTGGCATATGATTCGTATAAGAATAAAATGAAATTCAACAGGGGCAAGTGAAATAGATTTGAGGGATCCTTATTGTGGGCTAGGCACTGGAAATGTTTTGTGCTATTTCATCAAATCCTTAAACTCCATAAAACAAACTGAAAGAGTAACTCACTCCAAGTGCTGAGATCCAAACCCAGTTCTTCCATCCTCCAGAGACTTTTGTTCTGAGGCTTCCTAGAGAGACACCGTCTCAACAGATGAATCTGTGATCTGAAATAGTGCAGAAGGGCCAATTCCATGGTCTCTCTACAAAGGATAGTTCAGAGAAGAAAAGTATTTAGAAAGATATGAACATATTGAGATGTTTGTACTATTTTTATTACTGACAAATATTGCATAAAACGATTCAAATCTCTAAGAAATAGTGAATCCAGGTGCCAAAGCCTGACTTCCAGCTATGACCTCGGTGTGAGAGAGGCAAAAATAATTGGTTCTGTAGATGGAGAATTAACCAAGTTCCCATGAGAGGATGAATGGGAAGGGCATCAGTAAGAGTAGACTTTTGTAAAGAACTGGGCTTGATTACATCCCAGGGGCTCTGGCATTTCTACGGAGATGCAGGTGTTACAGACCTGGAAGAAAGAGGGAGAGGCCAGTAGTTCTGGGAATGTCAGGATGAATCAGAATGAGGCACAACCCAGAGCTGAGAGACTAGCTGGGAGATGTTTACAATCTTTTAAACAAATAGGAAGGGAAGCTATTATATTACAGAGGTAAAATTGACGAGATTTATCCACTTATTGACATTTTTCTTCTAAAATACAAGTCAGATTGTGTCAGTCCACTGTAGGATTAAGAGCATTTGTTTTGGAATCAGTATTCCTGGGTTTGAAGCCCTAGCCATGTGACCTTGGACAAAGTTCCGTAAGCTACCTAAGCTTCTTTTTATTCATCTGTGAAATGGGAAGAATAATAGTAGCATTCATGGCATAGGTAGGTTGGGAGGATTAAATGAAATAATGCATGTCAGTGACTTAACATAGTAAGTATGAGTACAGAGGAAGTGCTCAGTGTAGGTTTATTATTATCATGTCACACCCTGCTTAAACATATTCTATTGGTCTTCACTAACTATTGGGTAATGTTCCAAACCCTTGTAGTCCTCTATGGTCTGGCTCGATTCCACTCCATAATCTCTGTGCCAGAGGTCTAGATGTCTTCAAGAGCCTGTCAGGTAAGAAGCAAGTTAGGGCTTCCCTGGTGGCGCAGTAGTTGGGAGTCCACCTGCCGATGCAGGGGACATGGGTTTGTGCCCCGGTCCGGGAGGATCCCACATGCTGCGGAGCGGCTGGGCCCGTGAGCCATGGCCACTGAGCCTGCGTGTCCGGAGCCTGTGCTCCGCAGTGGGAGAGGCCACAACAGTGAGAGGCCCGCGTACCGCAAAAAAAACAAAAAAAGCAAGTTAGGTGAGGCTATGGCAAACTGAGGATCACATGCTCCATCTAAAGAGGACACCTGCCACTCACTATGGTAGATCTCTGCTTTATGGGAAGGTGAGCCTAGTGTGGTTACCTTTGAAGAGATGTTAGAAACCTGGACCTCATATGAAACCTCCCAGTTATTAAATGTGAACAACTAAATCAGAATTTTTAATCAACACTCTAAACAAAGCCTGTCTGCAGGCTGGATACGGTTGCCAGCTTGCACCCTCCGTTTCATGCCCTTCCAAGGCCTTGCAGACTGCTTACTTTTCCTTGGAGAGACTTTATTCCTTTGTGCTTTAGTGCTTTGAGACGCTAGTCACTCAAGGCCTGGATTGGCCTTGGTTCTTTCTCTCTGGAACTGAATTGTCCTTTTAGACTTGACTCAACCTAACTATTTTCTCGAGCTCATCACTTCCTTTTTTATGATGCCAGAGCATTGTAGGGATCATTCTATTTCAGTACTTAAGACATGCATTTGCTTTTTTATTTAGAAATAATTATCAAGCACCCAAATGCATACCAGATACAGTCGTAAACTGGAGTCCCTGCTCCTCTGGTGCCTGTATTCTGGAGTGACGTTCATGTATTGGTCCTCCCATGAGAAGGTGAACTCCTTGAGGGTGGGGACCATGTGCCGTTTGTCTGGTTTCCTCAGTAGATACCCAGTGTATTAGTGTCCTCTTGCTGCTGTAACAAATGTCCACAAACCTCATGTCTTAATACAAGCTTATTATCGTACAGTTATAGAGGTCAGAAGCCTGAAATGGGTCTCACTGAACTAAAATCAGTGTGTCAGCAGGACTACATTTCTTCTGGAGGCTCTAGGGGAGAATCTGTTTCCTCACCTTTCCAGTTTCTAGTGCATTTCTTGGTTCATGGCCCCTTCCTCCATCTTCAAAGGAAGAAGTGTAGCATCTTCAAAACTATCACTATGACTTCCTTTCCTGGTCTCCCTCTTCCACTTATAAGGACCCTTGTCATTACATTGGGCCTACATGGATACTCCAGGATACTCTCCTAACCTCAAGTTCAGCTGATTAGCAACTGTAATTCCATTTGCAACCTTAATTACCCCTTGCCATATAATGTAATATGTTCACAGGCTCTGGGGATTAGGACATGGGCATCTTTGGAAAGGACATTATTCCTCCTACCACAGCTTGGAAGCTGAATAAATGAATAGTGAATGATGAATGAAACTCACAGAGGGTGGGAACCAGTGTTGTGCTAGCTGCAGAAAGGCAGAAAAAGTAGTAAATGTCTCTTCCCTGAAGGAGTTGATGATCAACTGAATCAGGGAGGGGGTGATTGGAGGTCTTCCAAACCTTCCTTCTCAGTTTAAACATCTCTGACTCTTGCAAGCTTTCCCTGACATCCCAGATGAAGATTAAGCCCATCGTTTTGTGCTCCCAGTGCACCCTCTTCTTAGGAATACTTCATCACACTTGTGATGCTGGTTCAATAAATGCCTCCCACTTGATTTTATAGGTAATGAGTACGATAAAACATATGTCTTATTTCTCAATGTATAGTATTGAGAGGAGTGCCTGGCATATGGTAAGTGTTCAACAGTTTGAGACAATGAATGAATGAATAAATAAATGAAGAATTAGAGGAAAATTAAGTATTTAAACCACCTACTAGTTCTGCACTGGAGCTTTGTAACCTGGGACCATGGACTTTCTGACATGGCATGCAAAATTGGGAAGGCAAGCATATGTACTTTTTTTTCCCAATGGGGAGCAAAGAGCATTTATCAGATTCTCAGTGGAGTCCATGACCAAAAAAAGGTTAAGAAGCTCTCTAAATGTGCAGAGTTCAGAGATGAGATAATTTGGTCATGGTACAGAGAAGGAGGATATTGTCATGGAAAAGACGGATGGAATTCTCCCTGCAGCTAATGGGGCTTTTTGTATCTTTTCTCCCCTCTAGGAGAAGAGAGTGTGTTGCCTCTTCTGACACAGGAATCTAATTCCAAAGCTCGGAGGGGTATTTTAAGAAGAGCTGTCTTTTCTGAGGACCAGAGAAAGGCTCTGGAGAAAATGTTTCAGAAGCAGAAATATATCAGCAAAACAGACCGAAAGAAACTTGCCATCAACTTGGGACTAAAGGAATCACAGGTACTAATGAGCAGGAAGATATCTACTGCTCCTGATTTCTGAAGGAATCCAATGATATCCATTCATTTGGTAACTATTTGTTGTAGTAGGCATAGCACTGGACCCTGAAGCATTATTGAAATGACTTGCATAATTTTTTAGTGGGTGGAAATATATGTCACAATTCCTATTTGGAAATCGGTCCCTTTGCTGAAGAGGTCTAGGTTTTCGCCTGATTAATTCTTCTCAATTGAAGAGAAAAGCGAAGGCTTGTGGCATTTACATCATTACATTGTTTGCTCTGTTTTCAGAGAAACAGGTTACATAATTGCCTTCAAAAGCAGGAACCAATTTTCCTGTCTTTTTCTTCATTTCCAGTCCAAAATCAAGGCATGAATGAGTGACTCATAAATACCCCTTAATAGATTTCATTATTTTGCACTGTGGGCTTATGTCAAGTACAGTCAAGTAGTTTCACATTTGCAACCTTTACAAACCTTTCTTGTACAATGATATTTCATATAATTTTGAAATAGACTTTCTAGCTTTTTGGGAAGTGCAGCATACTCCATTTAAAGTTTGGCCTACTTATAAATAATTAACAGTATAAGGCACTAGCATTTTCCTATTTAATCCTTATTGTAATCACCATATGAAATATCCCCATTTTCTAGATGAGGAAATGTAGAGAGGTAAACAGAGGTCCATGTCACAAAGTGGAGCTGCTTTGAAACTGGGCTCCCACTCCAGGCAATCTGACTCTGGAGTTTGCATTCTCTTTAACCTGGAGCCACCATGTACAGTTGTGCAGGATGTTCACTGCACAAGGCCATTTGGCTAAGAGGGATGGCAGCAACTGAAATGCAGCAGGTACTCTGCTTGTCAAACTGACTTTCCAGGTGCAAGGCTCCTTCCACCTGGAATTTTTGAATCAGCATAAAGGCACTGAAGGGCTAGCAGAGGCTCTGTGTTAACCACCATGCTCTACTGTACTTTCCTCAATACAAATGACCTGGTTTCTAACTTTGGATGTTATTAAACTAGTTATTTTTGGATGAAACCCTTCTTAACCTTGCTTCCTTTCCCTAGGGAAGTGATCTGTCCCCCTGTCCCCCGACTTTTTATAGTCGTAGGAAGCAGTACGAGGTGTGGTAGAGGATAACTGACCTAGATCAGCCAGTCTGTGTTTTCCTCGTGTGTGGGACTAATGAGCCCATAACCTTAATTGACTGCTCTGTGCCTCAGTTTCTCACTTTAAAAACAGGGACAAATATAGGAATTCTGTCTATGTCACAGAGCAATTTTGTGTCTGTGACAGACAAATCAATAGGTGTATCTTGGTGGTCTATTGTGTGTAAGACACTATGCTAGGTAAGAGGGAATATTGAGAAATACTGATTAAGATAAGATAACAAACTGTTTCCATATTTGTATGTTATCTCCCAGTTGTTATCCATAGGCACATAGTTTTACATAGTCGATTATATCGTTTTTAAAATTCAAGTGCCTCAGGAATGAACGCTTTTTGCCTTATTGAATTTGGCGAACAGCTCGGAAGTAATTTAACGTTTTCTTATTTGCATGTACACTATATCTAATTACACAGTTACTACATGGTATTTATTACGGTAAATTCAGACAAAAGGGAGATTGGTAAAGTTAAAAATGAAAACACATCTGTTCCCTTTCCAATCCAACTCCCTGGTTTCTACTGTCATTTATACATGGCTCTTGTTTGAGTTTATTGGCATATCATGTATTATTTTTAAAATAAACTTATATGTGTGTCATATATGCACAAACATAAAAACACAGGTACTTTCATAATGACTACTATGTGCCCTTACATTTGATGTTATTTACAGATAATAAAAGTAGCTACTTTTGCTATTTCTGTTTTACAAATGAAGCTGAGACCTAGAATCGTGTATATAATTTTAAATAAAAATGGCATCACACTCTGCATATATTTTAACATCTTCTGAAGGATAATACAAATCACTTGTGTAACCAGCACACAGCTCAAGAGGTAGAACATTACCACCGGGCCAGGAGCCCCCTGCCTGCCCCCTCCCGGTCACTACCTTCTCCTTTCGAACTTTGAACAGCATAGATTAGTTTTGCCTGTTTTTGTGCTTTATATAGGTAGGCTCACTCAGTCCATCTTCTTTGGTATATGGCTTCTTTCACTTACCATATGTTTGCGAGATTCATCCATGTGGCTGTGTTGTAGCAGTAGCTCATTCACATTCATTGCTGTGTAGTATTACATGGTATACCAGGGTTTACCCATTCTAATCGTGGGTGTTTGGATTGTTCCCATTTTGGGGCTATTATGATTAATGCTGCTGACCGTGAGTATTGTTTTGTCCTTTGCTTTTTCTGCCCCCACTCAAATGGCATGGGATACATCCTTCCATGTCTGCATACACATGTACTTCATTCTTTTTTAGTGAGTGTCTCCGAGCAGACCATTACATGGATATACTGTAATTCACTTAGCCATCCTCAGCTTTAAGTTACTTCCTGGTTTTTACTGTTGCATATCTTTATGCACTTTAAAAATATTTCTGTAAGATAGGGAACTAGGAGTCGGATTTATAAGTTAAAGTTTATGTACATTTTAAGTTGTGATCAATTTAAAAATTCCTTTCCAAATATTGTATCAAGATATTGAATTATATCAAATTTTACTCTTACTAATAAAGTCCTTTTTTTGCAATCCCTCCACTATTTAAATTTTTGAAAATGTTGCCAACCTCATGGGCAGTTGTGTCTGTTATTTTTTTCCTAATTATCAGAACTCGGGAATCTTTTGATCACTTTACTGGTCATTTTTCATCTGAATTTAACCTTTTCGTGGCTGCACCATTTTTTTTTCTATTGTCTTTTTGTTGATAGATATGCAGCAATTACTTTGGCTGTTAATCAAAATATTTGGAATATTACGGTTTGTAACATTTTCCTGTTAACAGCTGCCACAAAAATCCCCTCCAAGTTTGTGGCTTTTTTTTATTGTGGTAAAATACACATAACATAAAACTTACCATTTTAACCTTTTTGAAGTGTACAATTCAGTGGCATTAAGTACATTCACCTTGTTATGCAGCTGTCACCACCATCCCTCTCCAGAACGTTTTTCATTTCTCGAAACTGAAACTCTGCACCCGTTAAACAATGACTCCCCATTCCTCCCTCCCCCCAGGCATCAGGCAACCACCATTCTACTTTCTGTCTCTGAATTTGACTACTCCAGGCACCTCATACAAGTGGAATCATACTGTATTTGTCCTTCTGTGACTGGAATATCTCACGAGGCATAATGTCTTCAAGTTTCATCCATGGTGTAGCATGTGTCAGAATTTCCTTCCTTTTTAAGACTGAATAATATTCAGTTGTATGTATATACCACATTTTGTTTGTTCATTCATCCATCAGTGGACACTTGGGTTGCTTCCACCTTTTGACTAATATGAATAATGCTACTGTGAGCATTGTGTGTACAAATATCTCCTTGAGTCCCTGCTTTTAATTCTTTTGGGTAGTTTGTGGCTTTTTCATATGCTTGTAGCATCTTTATTTGTACAAAAATTTCTCTTTTTTTAATGTAGTCAGATCTAGTTTTCCCTTTGTAGCCTTATTTTTTTATGTCATGCTTAAGAAATCATTCATCTCCCCAAGACTGTAATGATCATCTCTATATTTTCTTCTAGAATTTTTATAGTTTTGTATTTATGTTTAGCTGTTTAATCCATCTGGAATTTGCTTTTGTATTTGTTGAGAGATAGAAATTTTATTTTATGATTTTTCCCAAATATGTACATTTGTCCCAATGCCACTGATTATGAAGAAAGTCCTTTCATGATTTCTTTTAAATTGAGATATTACTCAAAAAATTTCTGGATATACAGAAAAGCTAAGAGGAGAAGAAAATAATTAATGTGGTGAGAAAGACAAAATTCACTAATGGCAACAAATAACTGTCTTGGTGAAAACCCATTGGAAATAGTTGGCAGGCATTCTGGGAGTAAATGCCTACTGCAAATAATAAATGAGTTTGTGAACAGAAGCAAATGCTCTGCTATGTATGCATTAGGACTGGTTTCTTGTGAAAAGCCTGAATCACAGGATTACAACTGAGATGGCAGTCTTTCGGACTCAGCTGCCTGTGGTAGGTTTCTTTTGTAGCCATTTTGGACATTGCCCATCACGTTGAAAGAATGAAAGAATTGTTTTGCCAATCTGGAAAGACCATCTCAGGTAGAATTTTTTACTTCATTGGGAGAACTATCTGGTTGGTACACTTTAATAATTACTTCTTTAGGTAAAAATTTTCCAGTTTTTGTTCTAAAAATAGAAAGCTACTAAAAAAGGGTGCAGTGCAATGCACAGGAAAGCAATGTGATTGGCTTTTAAGCTGTCAGGAAACCAGTTGTGAAGTTTCCTGCTCAAGCACAGTTGACTACACAGTCAGAGGGAGGTTAGTAGTAAAGAGGGACTCAAGTGGGGTGGGGGAAGGTACGGCTCAAATTAGAAACTACCATCATAAGCACTTTTAGGTTAATTACAGTCAATTGTTATTTATTGAGCCTAATTCTTTGAGTCTGATCAATCCTGGAAGTACTCGAACTTGGAAATTATATAAAGCCTGCAATTTATCCAAGCATTATAAAATGTAATCTTAATTTAGTCTCCAGAAGCTTCTGATGAGGTCTGAATGTTTATAAGAGCCTCAACGCTGGAGTGGGACTTTGACGGATTCTAGTCTAAATGCTTCTGTTTTACTAGCTATGTGACCTTGAACTGGTTCATTGTGTTGAACCTAAGTTTTCTTATGTGTGAAATAAGGACTTCTTGCAGTCATTGTGAGGATCAAATTGCATAATCCAGGATGAGTGCCTGGCCTGACACCTGGCACAAAATAAACACTCAGATGCTATTACTAGTCAATAACATTTCCTTTGGATAAATAATTTAGCACAGACTAAATGAGGTTTTAAAATATCGAAGAGAGTTAAATCAGTCTTGAAAGATGTCTGACTTTCAGGATGTCATCAGCTTACCAGAGTTGTTTTGTTTCATAAGTGTGTGGAGATGCTGTACTAAAGTAATTTCTCAGATACTTCTGAAGTAAAAAGCCACAAGGACTTTGCTAGGCTGGCTCTCAGGATAAGGTATTCTATGGAAGGCACAGTGGAAGAAATTACAGTTTAAAATGCTGAAGTGAAGTAACGTGATGTAAGTGATCATTTTGTCCGATTACTTTATCAATAGGTGAAAATCTGGTTTCAGAACAGAAGGATGAAATGGCGGAATTCCAAAGAAAAGGAAGTGCTTTCCAACAGGTGTATCCAAGAAGTAGTCCTTCAAGAGGACCCCCTCTCAAGATCTGCTCTGGGTTTCCCTTCTCCATGTCCTTCACTCTGGGAAATCTCCCAACAGCACTCGAGTCCAAGATGGAGGGAGAATTCACCAGAACCTTCAGAGAGACTAATCCTGGAGAGTCCAGGGGCATTGGCCCCAGAAGCAAAGTCACTGCAAGGTGCCTTATATTTGTGTTCTGAAGAGGATGCCAGAGACAAGGGTGTACTTACTGGCTCAGTGTGAATGGAAGCATTCTGCCACGTTAACGTAAAGAACAGTTAACTATTAACGTTTGGACTCTTAAGCCTGCTAGCTTGTGTCTCATCAGTGCCTAAAACCTAACACCTTTGGAGTGAAGCATGGACTAATGTTTTAGGAAACCCTCTCCAGTGTTCTCTTATTTGGGTCCTAGACTCAGACTTAATTTGTAAGTGGAACAGAATCTCCCAGAAAGTACGATGGAACTGAAAAGAACGAGAATAATGGTCAGCTCAGTCCTTACTCTGAATATGTGTATATATGCGTGTGTCTCTATGTGTATATATATAAATATTCATTAAAATACATTAGTAGAAATTAGTTTCTCTCTAAATAGTGCATTGAGCAAATTCACTTCCTTTTATATGAAGAAAAACCAGCGATGACTGAATGTTTTTAATTTTTTGAAAATTATGTGAAATTTGGACTTCAGTACAAATTTTCATATCAAAAGAACATTTTTTAAAAACTCTCTACTTTCTGGTTTCTTTCAGTATCCAGATGTAAGTGATTTTTAACAACTCAGCTCAGAGATCCTAATCAAATGAGCCACTATTAGATACATGCACTGAAAGTATGTATTTAAAATTAATCCAACAAGCAACTAGAAGAATTTCTGAATGTAACTGTTAGTACCTTTAATTTCCAAGGCTCTGGACTTTATCAGCCTATCAGTGAGGGAGGGACCCATTTAACTAATGATTATCATTTGATCTCTTTTCTGTAAGGATGGGTCTTAATCAGGGTCTGCCAAATAAAATGCCTTTAAGGGCCTGTCAGGTAAATAGAGGGCATGACTCACCTAAAGATATTTGAGTTTAATAATTTTGAAATACTGTGTTGGCTGAAGAAAACATCTGTGCCAAGCAGTTTGTGACCTCCAACCAAGACTTAAAGAAGTGTCACAGCTCTTAAAATGTTCCCAACTGGGCTTCAAAACCCGATACTGATGGGATCTATAGTGATTTCTGTTTGCACTTTTAGTTATAGACTCAATTTTCCATCTAGGTGGTATGCAGTATATATTAGGTTATTTTTATGTATTAACAAAAACATCACCACAGATGTTTTATGTTTCTTGAGTACTCTGAAATAGTATTATTATAAAATTGCATTTCTGGTAACGATTTGCTTGGTTCATCTAGAATTTTTTATTCCAGGTCCAAGAAAAAATTATGTTTCACTTTGAAGGAAATGAGGCAGAAAAAGGAAATGATGTGGTTTTGAACTAGGTTGTTATTAATCTGTGGACAAGAAACATTAGTAGAAGTTCATGATGTGGAATTTTGTTAGTGAGAAAGCTGCATAAAGAGAGTAGCTTCTAATTTGCTTACGTTCTTAGCTATAGACTTTGAGGATTTAGAGTTTTAGCAAAGGTAACATTTCAGATGGTAATGTTTTTTGTCAACACCAGGGAATTGTTTTGTATGAATGGAACTTGATTTGGTGTATGCTAGCTTATGTCTTTATCACAAGATCAAAAATCATCTCAGAAGAAGATTGTCTCAGTCCCTCTTTGTGGGAAGCAGAGGCAGGGATCTGCTGACAGCAATTTAAATTTTAAAACCTGTCTTAAAATGATTTATAATATGGTTTCTTTTCTTTGTATAATGTTAACCTCATTTACATTTATCAGGTCCTTTCTGTGTGCTGGAGACTGCTAATAAGCCTTTAATGTGGATTAACTCATTTAATCCTCATGACAATAACCCTATGAAGTGTAGGGACGCTATTACTGTTAGAATTCTTGTTACTCAGACAAGGGACCCAGACCAGTATGGTCAGGGTGATTTGCCCAAGGTACTGAGGGTAATAAATGGGATTTGACCCCTGGCAGTCAAGTTTCAGCTCTTGAAATCTAACCAACCATGCGGGGGTGTCTACCACTGTGAATGTATTCACCCAGCTATCAGATGCATTGTAAGACATACATTTTGAGGATTGCAGAGAAATTTATTAAAGAAATTCAGAAGCACGTTGTACTTTATAATCTCTTACTTGGGGAATGATTTTCTCTTCAGTATCTTCTCTATTAATTTTGAAGTTTGGGGAAAGTAAAGAATCACAAAAGTCTTCAACTTTGAAGTCTCTGTAGAGAGTAGTCACTCAGGAGTGTTTATGAAATGGAAGTGTATTTTTCTATCACTTGTTGCTAGAAATCATAGAGTGCTTATCTATGGTCAATGTTTCTTGAGAATAATTTAAAAATCAAATGAGAGAAACCTGCGTCTTGGCCATCCGATTACCCAGGTTTTAGAAGTGAGCTACTTGGTGCTTAAATGATCTTCCCCCAGGGTTTCATCTCGAGCTCTGAGACCCAGCGGAGGCTTCTCTCTGTATGATTAGCCTGATAATCGTATACACAGATACATTTTTTTTTTTTTTTTTTTTTTGCGGTACGCGGGCCTCTCACTGTTGTGGCCTCTCCCGTTGTGGAGCAACAGGCTCCAGACACGCAGGCTCAGCGGCCATGGCTCACAGGCCCAGCTGGTCCGCGGCGTGTGGGATCTTCCCGGACCGGGGCACGAACCCATGTCCCCCGCATCGGCAGGCGGGCTCGCAACCACCGCGCCACCAGGGAAACCCACAGATACATTTTTTAATTGGCTTCTACCTCAGAGTGTGTTAAAGGCTTAGGAAAAGTACATCTTGGATGAATATATTAGGGGTACTTAGGAAACACACACAAACACGCACATGGTCCACAGGCATATGCTTGCTGTGCCTTGATTTTGCCTTCATTTACCCAGATTGTTGGAGAGAAGTGCTGAGCTTCATATTCTAATTGACAAGGGTCTCCTTTCCCCTTTAACGTGTGCTTTACCAACGCCCCCTCCACCTACAGTGTTCTTACACGTGTATTTCCCTCTGTTTTCTAAATGCAGACTCCTTTTCTCCAAGTGATCACATATGAGTATGTTTTCTGTCTGCTTTCCAGACTAACACTACTCTAGAAAGCACCAGGACCATATAAGCCCGCAGGCAAAAGTGTTTAAAATTTTTTAAAAGACATTGTCTAATTAATCTTAGGTGGAAGAGAAGGAAAAAAATGGTGAACACCATCCTTCAGCTTTTATACAGGAAAATATTTTATAACGCTAAGTATAAAGGGTTGGAAGTATATTACCAGGTTTGGAATGGTCACTGGATCTGGAGACAGTGAGGCCATGATCACTGATGTTTAAAAAGCAACTCTGTTTTCTTAGTAATGAAGTGGTTTGAATGGGGAACCTAATTATTCAGTCTAGTGGTTCACAGCCTTTAAAAATCCATACCCTTGAACATGCCATAGCTTCCAACCAGTTTTGGGTATGTGCTCAGATTTGGCATATACCTCATAATACTCTTCAACACCCACACCTCCCACTCCACCCCCTTAGAATCACACATATACTTCTTCTCACTTTTCAAATATAAAAGCATAATTAAATATAAACCACACGTGTCCTTTCTGGCCCGCTTCATTCCCCATTCTGATGCATCGTTTGCAAAGGTACAGACTCCCCAGCTTGCTCCACCACCGATCCCTTGATGACCAGTGATTTCGTCAAGTTCCGCTGGCCTTTAATAAAACAAAGCTCATTCCACTGCGCTCGTAAGCGTGTTAGACACTGCCTCTGCACTCTTTTGAAATCCACAAAAATATTTTTTTCTTTCTGGATCTCAACACTTCTTAAGCATTATGTGTCAGGCACTGTCCTAGGCTCTATGTAAACAAATATGAGGGAGAGCATGGTCCTTGCCCTTAAGGAACTTATGATCTAATCTTCTTGCCAAACTATTTTTGAAATATTCCGTGTTACCAGTGACTGGATCCAGTAAATTTGGGGTAAAAAATAATCTAACATCCTCCAAAACCCTATCTATCCATTTGCAGTGGTGGTGGTGGATTGCGGGGGGCGGGGGGGTGATTATTGAGTGCTCCATTTTTCAGAAAAATACAAGCTATTTGGCATTGCTGATTTTCTGTGCTCTTTCCCCTCCATTTAGGCCACAATTGGTCCCAAGAGGAGTCAGAAAGAGTCTAAGGAAAGAATATAGTGACTTTTTTGTTCATAGTGCACCCTACCCTCTACTTTCGTCTTTCTACCTTCCCAGCCTCAGATCAACTTGCAACCATGGTGAGTGGTAAGAGCGAAGAAAAAGCAAATAGCATAAGTGGGAGGAAATCAGGATGATGAGTATTCTTGATTATATAGGGAAAATCTTGCAGAATTAATTTATATCCTTTATAAACCAGTTCTTAAATAAGCAAATACCTTAAGGACAAAGTACTATCCCCCCAAAGATGGTTCTTAGCCTCCAGCTGTTAGTTGGGTTCCATTACATTAGTATTTTTGGTTATAAAAGCTATACATGCTCATTATTAAGAAACACTTGAAAATGTAGCTAACAAAGAAAAATTCACGTAATTCTGCCATCTGGAGATAGCCAATTTAGCTCTTGTGAAAATTTTTCACTTTTGAATGTATGTGTATGTAAATGTGTATGTCTAAACAAATTTGGGTCCTAGTGTATATCTAGTTTATCCTTTTTTTTTTTTACTCAACTTTATAGAGAATATTTTCCCATGCCATTAAAAATTCTTTAAACTGGTTATGACAGCTGCATAATATTATTTCTTTGTAACTCCTTCATTTCTTGAGGTGGACCAGGGGATGGGGCCAGGAGATGGTAGGTCATGGGAAGAATGATCTTGGGCTCCTGTACCAAAAATTTACTTAAGAAAAACAATCTGATGCTTGTTATTTCTTTTAACTAAATGAAAGCCCAGCAAACTAGATGTAGAGTGAAAATTGAGGAAGTTTGGGCTTATACTTTCAGTGGTGTTGAATATCAAGGAATATCAAATATACTACCTGGAGAGCCTCTTCCAAAAATCCATCATGAAATTTATCAAAACAGCCCCCATCCATTCAAAATCCAAGGGAGTGTATACACGGATTTCAGTACGTAGCCAGCAGCAAACATAACTAGTGTAGGGTAATAGTCTACCTCTCTTTAATTGTGCTTTATGGTCACATTGATATATTAGTTAGCTTTTTCAGGTACATATTTTTGTTCACAATGTGGACAGAGGTCAAGTAAGCTAATGGGTATCTGACGTGTGTCACCATTTTGAAGGTTTCGTTGATAAGGCTGTTTTGCCTGTCCAGTCTAGAATTCCCCAGCTCTCACAACTCTATGCATATTCTCTCAAATGTGCTTGAACAACAGAAATTATGGAGAGAATCTTTTGGGATCAGAACATTCCAAGGTTAAAAGAGAGCCTTGAATGTTATCTAAACCCAAAATAGAACCATTAAGTGCTTGATGCTAATCAAAAGTCAAAATATCAAGCATGTTAAATTTGAAAAAAGTGCGTGTCATAACCAATTCATAATGTAAATCTAATCCTATTACAATGAATTTCCATGGTGGTTGTCTAGGGCTACCATAACAAATTACCATAAACTGTGTGGCTTAAAATAACAGAAGTTTATTCTCTTAGAGTTGTGGAGGCTAAAAATCTAAAATTAAGATGTCAGCAGGGCCTTGATCTCTCAGAAGGTTTTAGGAAGCCCCCTCTTCAGCTTCTGGTGGTGCCTCTAGGAATTCTTTGGTTTGGGCTGTGTGACTCCAGTCTCTACTTCTGACTTCTTATGTTTTTCTCTCCTATGTGTTTATGTCACAAACTTCCCTCTGCCTTTCTTTTATTTCTTTTTTTCTTCTTTTCTTTCTTTCTTTTATCCAGGACACCTGTCACTGGATTTAGAGCTGAAGTCCAGGAATATCACATCTAAAGATCCTTAACTGTATCTGCAAAGGCCCTTTTTTTCCAAATAAGTTCATAGTCACAGGTTTTAGGAGTTAGGACATAGACGTATCTTTTTTGGGAACCACTATTCAGTCCACTACAACTGTGTTCCTCAGTATCACAGCATAAGATCTAAAATAAATGAAAACAGAAGACTTAGACTCCTATGGCGTTCCCTGTAATGGAATTTGACTATATTGCTTTGACTTAGGCTTTTGTACCAACCAAGCAATGCACTACTTGCAAGGATATTTGGAGCAGGGAAATTTTTGTAAAAATTGCCTCCATTTTGGATTTCTTTCTACAATGGGACAATTTAAGAAAATGTAGCACTAATTTTTTAAAGCCCTCACATGGATTCCAGATGTTGACCATTTAACCCAAGGTGTTTCCTTATTATACAAATGTGGTGCACATCAAAAAATTGGCATTGTTTAATTTATGACTCACACGTGAACCATTGTTTTTTGTGATGTAGTTATTTTAAGTGATTCATAAATGAAACAATGCCAATATTTAGGACATATACCATGTTTGTATAATGAGGAAACACCTTCTTGCATTAAATGGTCAACATCTGGGATCCATGTGGGAATTTCTTTATTTTAAATAAAGACAAATTAGCATGGCATACATTTTCTCAGAGATGCAGCTAGCTGGTGGTCAAAAAACAGAGTGAACTTGGTACTATATCGTGGTTAAGAAAATGGGGATTTTTTTGATGGAAATATCCAATAATGTTTCGATAGCATTATTTTGAGGATGGGGTAAATGGAGGTGTGGAGTGAAATACGATATGGGCAGTGTTGAGTCAGGGATGAGAAATCAACTCAAATGTACTCTCTTAGGGGTGTAACTTACCATAAACTTTCTGGAGGAGTATTCGGTAACACAAACAAGTTGTTAAATGAGCATACCTTTTGACCAGACAATTCCACTTACTGGAATTTATCTTAAGGAAATAGTCCGGAATATGCAAACAGAGTTACATACAAGGATGCTCATCATAATACACTTGACTTTATTTTTTCGAGCAGTTTTGGGTTCACAACACAGTTGAGCAGAAGGTACAGAGAGTTCCCATATGCCTCCCGCCTCCACATGTACATGACCTCCCTTCCTATCAACATCTCACACAAAAATGGTACGTTTGTTACAATGAAAGAATCTACAGTGACACACCATTATCACCTAAAATCCATAGTTTACATCAGAGCTCACTCTCGGTGTTGTGCATTCTATGCGTTTTGAAAAACGTATAATGACATTTAACTACAGAATAGTTTCACTGCCCTAAAAGTCCTCTCGTTATATATTTTGATGACAAAAGGGGTTTGATAACAATAGGGGACTGCTAAAATCAGTCGTAGCAAATTTATATAATAAAATCCTATGCAGCCGTTGAAAGTATTGTAGAAGAATGATGATTGATAAAAATGGCCATGATTCATTGTTAAAGGGGAAAACAGATTACAAAACAATATTTTAATCACCTGATATTGCTTGTGTGTGTGTGTGTGTGTGTGTGTGTGTGTGTGTATACAGGTTTAAAGAAAAGACTATACACCCATGTATTAACTGTAACTGTCTCTGAGTAGTGGGGTTAAAGATGATGTTTGCTTTCTTTTTTCCCTCCATTTTCCAAATAATCTACTACAAATCATGTTACTTTTAAAATTAGAAAACACACATTGACTTGGATGTCTCACAGACATCTCAAATTCAAATGAGTTCTTCTTTCGCCTCAAATCTTTAGCAGTATTTCCTTCTTTGGGTAATAGTAAAATAGGACAAACAGTTGCTGAAGTCAGCAACATGGGAGTCAGCTTGACTCTTTCTTCCCTGCTCCCCTCATATATAATTAATTACTGAGTCTTGTCTATGCATTCTCCTAAACATCTCTTCAACCTGGCCCCTTCTAACCATCCCCACAGCCGCTAATGCATTCCAGATCACCAGTCCCTCTGGTTTGCAACCCCTTCTTGTTTCCTAGAAGTCTCTTTGCATTCTTCCTTCTAGCTTCCTTCCAACTCCTTCTCCAGGCTGTAGTCAGAAGGATCCTTTTAAGATGCAAATTTGATCAGACCATTCTTCTGATTAAAATCTTTTTGTGGTTCTTCCCTAAGCTAAGATCAAGACCAACCTCCCTCATATAGTTTACAGTGTCCTCTGAGATCAGATATCTGCACATCTCGTCTCATCTCTCCCTACTTTCCTCTTTGTTTTTTAAATATACAAGTATTTAAAATATTATTTTGTATTAGTTTCCTATGGCTGCTGTAATAACAAATTACTGCAAACTGGTGTCCTAAAACAACAGAAATGTATTCTTTCATAGTTCTGGAGGCAAGAAGTCCAAAATCAATATTAATGGGCTGAAATGAAGGTGTTGGCAAGGCTAGCTTCTTCTGGAACTTCTAGAGAGTCTATTCCTTTCCCCTTCCAGCTTTTGCTGGCTGCCGGCATTCCTTGGCTTGCGGCTGTATCACTCCAATCCGTCTCCATAGTCACATGGCCTCCTCTTCTGTCTATGTTTTCTCTACTTCTGCCTGTATCAAATCTCCCTCTGCCTCCCTCTTATAAGATTACATGTGATTGCATTTAGACTCCACTCAGATAATCCAGAATAATCTCCCCATCTCAAGACCCTTAATTTAATCGCATCTGCGAAGACCCTTTTTCCAGATAAGGTAAAATTTACAGGTGCCAGGGATTAGGATCTGACATCTTTGGAGGGAAGATATCTCAGCCTACCACAACCAGTATTTTATTTTATTTATTTACTTGTTTGTTTTTAAATTTCTTTATTGTTTATTTATTTAATTTATTTTTGGCTGTGTTGGGTCTTAGTTGGGTCTTAGTTGCGACACACGGATCTTCATTAAGGCATACGGCATCTTTCCTTGCAGTGTGCGGGCTCTTCCTTGTGGTGCGCGGGCTTCTCTCTAGTTGTAGCGTGCAGGTTTTCTCTCATTGTGGCACACAGGTTCCAGAGCGTGTGGGCTCTAGTTGAGGTGCGTGAGCTCAGTAGTTGTGGTGTAGGCTTAGTTGCCCTGTAGCATGTGGGATCTTAGTTCCCTGACCAGGGATCGAGCCTGTGTCTCCTGCATTGTAAGGCAGATTCTTTACCACTGTGCCACCAGGAAAGTCCCACAACCAGTATTTTAAAATATTGTAGTCTTTTACAATTAAGCCTTGATCTTAAAGTATAATTTCTTTCAGTCAAAAGTATATTTTTATGTTGTGGTTCCATAAACGTATACAAATCTTCTTTATGATGAAGAACTTCAAGTTATAAAGGTCAGAAATAAAATCAGAAGCCTTACCACCATTGTTTTTAAAGGGGACACATATAGAAAAGATCTTTTCTATATATATTATAAAACTTTTAAATTCCTTTCACATGAGTAATCCAAACTGGCCATTTAATTGCTCACTTGTGCTAAAAGGGATTATACATCAGTTTAAAGGTTTCCTACTCTCATTATCATCTTATTGTAAATTCAGTTTCTGCTTTATTGTATGCTCTCAATGATTTCTCTAGGTATTTTGAATCACTGCATTTCTGAAGTTTTTATTCCTTTTTACCTTATTTCATGTTATTCTCTTTTCTTTCCTTTTGTGAAATATCTCTAGTAATTGTACTGTATGCTATTTTTTCATACCATATTGTTTTCACCTTTATAAGATTTGTCTTGATTTACCTCTGAGAATTTATATCTTGGGTTTTGTTTTTTTTTACTTCAGCGATGGAATTTGTTAGGTTCGAATTGTGAGTTCCCCAACCATTTATTAACTTCATGTTTCATTCAAGACTGATTTCATCTTCCTCTCCAAGTGAGCTCAGCTTCCTATATCTTCAGACTTAATGAATGCACTGCTTTTATCTAGACATCTAAACAAGAAACTTGTGGGTAATCCTGGATATCTTTGTCTGTCTGTCTGACTCTCTCTCTCCTCCAATGGTTATTTACAAAGTATAGTCAGCTGTAAACATTTACCCTATATCCAAACATCCTAAACGTGTATTTACTTCTCTCCTTACCACATACTTTTTTCTATTATAGGACATCCTCTCTTACCTGGAACGACCTTCTAATTGGTCTCCCCACTGCCAACTGAGGAAGAGATTAGCAATAATGTATTCTTTAAATTTTACCTTGATCTCTCTAAAGCAGGATCTCTTAACCTTGACACTGTGGGCATCTGGGGCCAGATCATTCTTTGTTGTGTAGGGCTGTCCTGTGCCTTACAGGTTGCTTATCAGCAACCCTAGCCTCTACTCACTAGCAAGTCCTCCTTCACTCCAGTCATGACAATACAAAACATCCAAACATCCCTGGGGGAGAGGGAGGATTGCCTCCAGTTAAGAGCCACTGCCCTAAAACATGGATCTGATCATGTCACTTCCCTCCAGGTATGTCATTGATTTGGTACTTAATTCATTCAAGAAATACGTGTTTGCGGGGCTTCCCTGGTGGTGCAGTGGTTGAGAGTCCGCCTGCCGATGCAGGGGACACAGGTTTGTGCCCCGGTCTGGGAAGATCCCACGTGCCACGGAGCGGCTGGGCCCGTGAGCCATGGCCGCTGAGCCTGCGCGTCCGGAGCCTGTGCTCCGCAACGGGAGAGGCCGCAACAGTGAGAGGCCCACGTACCGCAAAAAAAAAAAAAGAAAAAGAAATACGTGTTTGCAAGGCTCTGTCCTAGACTATAGGAATATCATGGTGAACAAGTTCAATGTGGTCATTGCCCACACAGCTTATATTCAGTTTCACTGAACAGACAATCTAAGTCAATAAAAAAGTATAAATTATAATAAGTTCTAGAAAAGAAACAAGGTAGATATGAGGCAAACTTTACCCTGGGTGGTAACATTTCAGGCACACTGTGAAGGATGGGAAGAAGCTGGATGTGCAGGAGTGGCGGGAAGAAGGTTCCCAGCAGAAGAAAGATCATGTGCAGATGCTTTGAGACTGGAAAACATGCTATGTCTGTGGAACGGGGGCAGAATCTATGGGGATAAGCATTGTTCAGCAAAGGGGAAGGGGCTGTAGCATTGGGCAGGGACTAGATGAAGCCCAGTCATATAAAACATGGTAAGTGGTTTGGATTTTATTATAAGTGCAATAGAACCCAGGGAAGGGTGAGGGAGTAATCTTCTTATTTTTGAAAATCACTTTCTTGTTGCAGGGAATGGGGTAGAAAGGGATAGGCAAGAGATTACAAAGTAGGCAGAAAGAGAAAGGAAGGAAGGAGAAAGAGAGAGAGAAAGAAAGAGAACGAAGGGAAACCGAGTCCCCCTAAAACTGAGTTCCCTTGCTGAGTTTATGATTAATCTCTCTATCTAAAACTTTATTCCCTTTCTTGTCCTGCCCCTGTTCCTCTCAGGATTGAGGAGTATCAATGAAAAGGGGAGACTGAAACCAAGCAGGACCCTGGGGGTCCTTCCCAGGTAAAAACCCCTCTGTTCCCTGTTTCTTGTTTGTAGAGACAAGGGCTTTAGTCTCCTAGGCCTTCCCTGCGTTCCAGAGAGCAGGCTCAAGCAGTTAATGATTAGGACAATAGGACAGGACTCCTAAATCCTCCTGAAGGGATAAATATAACAATCTGATGCATATCTTTGAATCGTTCTGTAGAAACTAAGACCCCCCCTCCCCCAACTAGGTGGAGGATGATGACTACTTTTTGACCACAAGATGTAGACCCCAGACTGGTTGGAACCAGAAGGTTGAGATTCCTGAAACATTACCCTGTTACTGCACCTCTAACCAATCAGAAGAAAGTCCAAGAGGTGATCACGCATTCTACGAACCTCTCCCCTAATACTGTCTTTAAACACCCTTGCCTGAAAGCCACTGGGAATTTGAGTCTTTTGAGCATAAGCTGCCCATTCTCCTTGCTTGACTTACTGCAAATAAATTCTTACTTTGCTGCAAACACCTGCTGTCAGAGTTTGGCTTTCTGCACTGGGGGCACATTGCTCTGTAATAGGAGGAAGGAAAGAGGGAAGGAAGGAAAGGAGGAAGGAAAGAAGGGAGGGAGGGAGGGAGGGAGGAAAAGACTATTCAGTAGACCAGAGGGGAAATGAGGAAATGATGGTGGCATGGACAAAGTTGATGGCAGTTTAAATGGATATATTTGAGGTAGGCTGTAAAGCTAGAATCAGTGGGGCTTTCTGATGGATTAAATGTGATGAATGATGGAAATGAAGGGATCACAAAGATTCTGAGCCTTGTGGGTTGAGCAGTGAGATGAGCAAAGAAGACATTTACTAAGACAGTGAAGGTATGGGGAATGAGTTTGAACTGGAAATTCAATTTTGGGTTCATGAAGCTGTTGAGTCATTCAATGGACATTGGTTAAAGTTGGTTATGAGTGCCTGGGGTTGAGAGGAGACATCCATACTGGAGATACCAATTTGGGAATCATCAAAATATAGGTGGTATTTAAAACTATTGGGTGGGATCATGGAAGAAAAGGTGTAGAGAGAAAACAGAAGAAGAGGACCCTGGAATGACTCTGAGGGACACCAGCAAAGAGTTTGTGAAGGAGGCACCGTCTCTGAGAAGGAGGAGGCAGTGAGGTGAGAGGAAAAGCAAGAATGCATTGTGTCAGGAAGCCAAGAGAAGATTATAACAAGAAAAGGCTAACCTCCTCCTGGAATGCTGCTGAGAGGTAAGATAAGGACAGAGAAAAGCTCTTTGAATTTGACAACAGAGAGGATGAAAGCATTGACAAAAATCGTCTTAAATGTAAGTGAAGGCCAGATTGGAGCCCACTGAAGGTGTTGCCAAACCCAGGTTCGTGTGCACAGTGAGGCCAAACAAACTTTAACGTTGGAGTTTGGAGCAAAGAAAGGTTTATTGCAAGCGCCACGCAAGGAGAATGAGTGGCTCAAAACCCCAAACTCCCTGACGGTTTTGGGGGAGAAGTTTTATAGGCAAAATTGGGGAAGAGGGCTGCAGGGTATGTGACTTTCCTTTGATCTGTTGGTGGGGAGGTGACAGGGTGGTGCTCCAGGAATCTCAGTCACCACCCCTCTGGTTGCAACCAGTCTGGGGTCCACATACTTGTGCTCAGCCTGAAGTTACCATCTGTCCTCTAACTGGGTGGAGCTCGGGAGTTCTTCCCAGCTCCTGTGGAAGAACTCAGTATCCCATTGCTGCACATCCCCTGAGGAGGAACGAGGACCCTGCCCCATTGCTACATGGTCCCGAATTAGTAACTGTTTGAGTCTTCCCTTTTGAACTCAGAGAAGGTCTGGGAGGCTGAAGCCCTTTTCCTACAAACAAGAAACGGGGGGCACAGAAAGCCTTTTGTACCTGTGAGGGCCCCACAGGGTCCTGCTCAGTTTCAGAGAGATGAGGAAAAGTGAGAAAGCAGACAGGGTTGAGTATAGAAAAAGTTTGAAGCATTTTTGCTGTGAAGGAGGGTGGAAAAGTAGTGTGGAATGTAGAGGGGTGTATACAGTGAAGTGAGGTCCTTTTCTTTGAAGTCAAAGCTACTAGAGAATATCGGGGAAGCAATGGAATGCTTTAGTTGAGAGGGGATGTCAACAATGTAGGAACGGGAGAGAAGGAGACAGTCTTGATGACAGCAGGAGGGATTGGATAAAGGGCCATGTGTGGAAGAGGGGCCTTCCTTCAGCAGGGGAGAGCACTTTCTCCCCTGGACTCACAGAAAAGGGCAGTGCAGAGACACATCTCTGTGTAGGTATGTTGCCAGAAGGGGGACCCCTTCCAGGGCCCAAGAGGGGGCTCTTGTCTAACACTTGGAAATGAATTGTCCGAGGACACACATCCTGATAAAGCAAAAGACTATTGGGAAGGGGCATGCTGGCAGAGAGCAGCAGGGGAACTGCACTGTCACGTGACTCACGGTCTCAGGTTTTATGGTAATGGGGTTAGTTTCTGGGTTGTCTCTGGCCAATCATCTTTCTTGGTTCATATTTGGTCTGACTTAGGGTCCTGCCTGATGGTGCACGCATGTCTCAGCCAAGATGGATCCCAGCGTGAGGGTTTCTGGGAGGTTGGCAGATGTCTACTCCCTCCTTGTGGCCCCTCCAGAATTCTCTCAGTTAGCTCTCAGCAGGAGCACCGTGTTCCTCATTGGGACCTTGTGTTGTGAGACAACTCATGCAAGCGGTTATCATCATGTCTGGCCAAGGATGGTGGTTTCGGTCGATGGTTCCCTAGCAAAGTCTTCAGCTGACAGTGAAGGTGAAGACTGAGGAGGGGTGTGGAAGGTTAGAGGAAAAAGGAGATAAAATAAAAGAGGGTGTGGGAAAGTGAATCTACCAGAAAAACAGAGTAGCGAGGGTTTCTGGGTCTTTTTGTGTACTTGTTACCGAACCCAGTTTTATGTTACTGCAGCACAGAGAGGCAAAACAAACTGAAAAGTTGGAGTCTGGAGCAGAGAAAGGTTTATTGCAGGCCCAAGCAAGTAGAATGAGCGACTCAATACCCCCAAACTCCCTGACTGTTTTTGGGGAGAAGTTTTATCAGCAAAACTGGGTATGCGGGCTGCGGGGAGTGTGAATTTCTTCTGAGTGGTTAGTGGTGAGGTAACAGGGCTGCACTCCAGGAATATTGTGCTCAGCCTGAAGTTACCATCCTCCACCTGGGTGGGGCCTTAGTTCCTGCAGAAGAACTCAAAGATTTTGTTATGTATATCTCTCGAGGAGGAAGGAGATCTTGCTTTAATAGCAGCACTATTGTTTCTTGACTTCTCCTCCTTTGTTTCTGCATTCCCTCACTTCCCTGATTAGTACCAGTTTGATTCTCCCTTTAATATTCAGGAAGGTCTAGGAGGCTGAATAAAGCCCATTTCCTACAAAAAAGAAACACGGAAAGGATTTGTACCTGGGAGGACCCCACAGGGTCCCGCTTGCTTTCAGTCTGTGATACGAATTTAAAGATAAACAAGTTTTATATTCATGATTTTTCTCTACCAATTTTCAGATGCCAGTGCATATATGAAGAAGGCAGATTAACAATAAGGGTTTTGACAAGAGAGTAGTATGGAGGGATAAAAGGATAAGAGAGCTCAGGGTCTTTGGAAAGACCGTGATTATGATAGTGTACCATGATCTAGGCTAGTTGAGGGAAGGGCTGAAGGTTTGTAGCTGTGGGAATACATGAACAAGAGATCTGGTGGCTGAAAAGTGTGGTATTGTAATATTGTAAAATTAAGAGTTTAGAAGTAATGCAGTTTCTAGTAGTGATGAGGTCTAGGATAGGACCATGGGGATAAGTGGCTGATAGGATGGAGAGAAAGGTCATTGCTGATAAAGAAATGAAGGAACCAGAAGATTCCCATTGCTTTTAGGATGAAGCTTAAATTCTTTAATAGGACACACACGGATGTTTGTGAAATGATTCCTGCTTAACTCTCAATCCAACCATCTCCTAACTCCAGACATTTTTCAGTGCATCTCCCTCTTCATACTCTCACTATTGCCGTCAGGTCTTTGCTCATGTTCCTTCATTCTGTCTAGAGCAACCTAATCTCATTGTACTCTGCTTCTCATCCTCAGCTATGCACATCTTTAAAATTTCCTACATATTATTTTTTCCATTAATATATACCTGAACATAGAATTCTGGGTGAGACTGTGGGGCCTTTAGGGACTTTCCACCCCCTCACTTGTTCCCGTAAACCAATTCTTCTCCCTATCGTGCGCCACTCCTTCTCCCTATCGAAACCAATTCTTCTCCCTATCGTGCGCCACTCCTTCTCCCTATCGAAACCAATTCTTGGAGTTTTTCAGTTGACGGGGACTTGCCAGACAGCGGGTAATTTTCCAGTTGCCCGTAACAGGTATACGCCCTAACCGCCACAATGAACAGACAACTATAACGGCCAGAAGGTGGGACAAAAGTTCCTAAGCCAATGAATTCAAAAGTCACCACATTTACCCAATCATTGTGAGAATATACCCGCCCTATGAATAAATAAACCTATAAAAAGTATGTGATTCCGCTTTTAGGGGTTCCCCATCGGCCTCCTGCGTGAGGTTCAGGGAACCCCGGTGCATCGGCTCCTAATAAACCTCTTGCGTGTTGCAGCGGCTCTCGACTCTTGGCGGTTCTTGGGCGAGTTGGAATCCCTCGTAGACCGTTTGGGTCTAACATTTGGGGGCTCGTCCGGGATCCCCACTCGCCCCCGGGTCACAAGAACATCGGGAGTCGGAGGTATCAGGTAGGCTCGAGCCCAATTGTCTGTTTGTTTGTCGTTTGTTTGTTGCTAGCCGCCATTAGGAAAAAGCCGTGCGAACCGGCTTGCTGTGGAATCTGTATTGGACTCCTGGCTAGGCAGACGTGCCGAAAGCTGGTGTCCACGGGCCCCGGGGGACGCCCTGGTGGTCCATCTGGAAGGAGAAACAAATTTTGTCTCCCCTTCATCTGGTTCTGGCAGGTTATATAAGCTGCCATCTGAATTTGAGTTGGTTTCGGGTTTAAGTTCGCGGCGGCTGGTTCTGGCAGGTTATATAAGCTGCCATCTGAATTTGAGTTGGTTTCGGGTTTAAGTTCGCGGCGGCAATATCAATGTGTGTCTTTTGAAATTTTATTGTTTTTCTGTACTATTATCTTTCTTTTGACGGACGACAATGGGACAAACTATGACGACTCCTCTTTCTCTTACCCTAAGCCACTGGACCGAAGTTAGGGCTAGGGCCCACAACCTTTCGGTAGAAGTAAAGAAAGGAAAATGGCAAACGCTGTGTACCTCTGAGTGGCCTACATTTCAGACAGGGTGGCCACCCGAAGGATCTTTTTTGTTATATAAGGTTGGGCTAGTCAAGTCTAGGGTCTTTAACACAGGACCCCACGGACACCCAGACCAGATACCATATATCTTGGTCTGGGAAGATCTAGTTCTCTCCCCGCCTCCATGGGTCCGGCCCTTTGTTTCCTCAACAGGCACGTCTGCATGCGCTCCAGCACAATCGGAGATATTGGCCCTGAAGAAAACCCCAGACACGGAAAAGTCATCTGCTGCCCCGGACCCGCCAAAGGCGATATATCCTGACCTGCAGTCTGATTTGCTTCTTCTAGATTCCCCACCTCCTTATCCTCCGGCCCTAAATCCCATGTCGCCCCTAGGACCCCCAGCTTCACAACCCTCCGCACCAGTAGGGCCACCTGTTATGGCGGAAAGGGGGGGTCCCTCGGCGGGCACCAGAAGCCAGAGGGCTGTTTCCCCAGATTCTACTGCTTTACCCCTTAGAGAATATGGCCCCCCCGATAACCACGGGAATAGACCCCTTCAATACTGGCCCTTTTCCTCTGCAGATCTTTATAATTGGAAGATGCATAACCCTACTTTCTCTAAAAACCCACAGGCTCTTACTGCTTTAATAGAGTCTCTTGTCTTCTCCCACCAACCCACCTGGGATGATTGTCAACAGCTCCTCCAGACTCTCCTCACAACTGAGGAGAGGCAACGGGTTCTCCTGGAGGCTAAAAAGAATGTGTTAGCCGCCAATGGACAACCTACCCAGTTGCCTAACGAGATTGATGCCGGGTTTCCACTCGTCAGGCCGAATTGGGACTTTAATACCCCGGAAGGTAAGGAGCACCTGAAAATGTATCGCCAGGCTCTGGTGGCGGGTCTCCATGGAACGGCCAGGCGCCCCACGAATTTGGCTAAGGTAAGAGAGGTAACTCAGGGGCCCCAGGAATCGCCAACCGTGTTCCTAGAACGCTTAATGGAGGCTTTTAGACGATTCACTCCTTATGATCCAACCTCTGAGGAACATAAGGCCACCATAGCAATGGCCTTTATTGACCAGGCGGCCCCTGATATTAAAAAAAAGTTACAAAGGCTGGATGGCCTACAAGGTTTCTCCCTTCAGGACTTAGTAAAAGAGGCAGATAAGGTATATAATAAGAGGGAGACAGAAGAAGAAAGAGAAGAAAGAAAGCAGAAGGAACAAGAGGCTCGTGAGGTAAGATGAGATAAGAGGCAAGAAAGACATTTGAGTAAGATACTGGCCACTGTAGTCAGAGGAGGAAACAGTAGAGACAGAAATAGACAGGAAGGGCGAACAACGGATAGAAGGTGGCCATTAGACAAGGACCAATGTGCCTACTGTAAAGAAAAAGGTCATTGGGCAAGAGAATGCCCTAAAAAAAGGAACGGGGGAAGGATCACTAAGCCTTTTCATCTGTACGTGGCCGAGAATAAAGGTATTGCAAAGGGAGTACTAACTCAGAAATTGGGCCCCTGGAATCGCCCGGTTGCGTACCTATCAAAGAAATTGGATCCTGTGGCAGCAGGATGGCCCGCCTGTTTAAAAATAATCGCCGCGGTGGCCGCTTTGGTCAAAGATGCTGACAAACTGACTTTGGGGCAGAACCTAACGATAACAGCCCCCCATGCATTAGAAAGTGTAATTCGCCAGCCACCCGACAGATGGCTAACAAATGCCAGGATGACTCATTACCAAGCCCTGCTGTTAAACTCAGATCGTATTAAGTTTACCTCAGCCACAGGACTCAACCCGGCCACCTTGCTACCCGACCCTGACCTGGAAAGCACTACCGTCATCCATGATTGTCAGGAAGTACTGGCTGCAGCACACCGTAGCAGACCAGACTTGATGGATCAGCCCCTCCCCAACGCCGACGTTACCTGGTTTACTGACAGAAGCAGTTTCCTAGAGGAAGGTAAGCGTCGGGCGGGAGCAGCCGTGGTAGACGGGAAAGAGGTCATCTGGGCAGCCACATTACCGCAAGGGACATCGGCCCAACGGGCTGAACTAATCGCCATGACTAGAGCATTGGAACTAGCAGAAAACAAAAAGGTAAACATCTATACGGACAGTAGATACGCATTTGCTACCGCCCAGGTCCATGGGGCCATTTACCAACAAAGAGGGTTGCTCACCTCGGCGGGCAAAAAAATTAAAAACAAAGAAGAAATAGTGGCACTGCTAGCTGCCCTCATGCTCCCCACTAAAGTCAGCATCATTCATTGCCCCGGACACCAGAAGGACAATACCCCGGTGACAAGAGGCAACAAATTGGCAGATAGGGTGGCACGAGAAGTGGCTCTACGGGAAATCATACTAGAACTATCAGATGAGAGTCCTGGGAAACCAAATGATAGGGGAACAATTACCCCAGCCATAACTAAAGGAACATTATCTCCTCAACAAGCAAAATCCATGCTACAACAGATTCACAGATGGACACACTTGGGAACCAAAAAGATGGTGTCCCTACTACACAAGACAGGTTATGATACCCCTGGACTAACTAAATTAGCTGAGCAGATTGCACGAGAGTGCATTCCATGCCAACAGGTAAACTCCCATAAAGGAAAACTTGAGGTCGGAAAAAGGCTCAGAGGAGACTGCCCAGGAGCCTATTGGGACACTGAAATACGCCCTGGAAGGTACAGTAACAG
The DNA here is from genome assembly GCF_008692025.1 of Phocoena sinus. Classification (NCBI taxonomy): domain Eukaryota; kingdom Metazoa; phylum Chordata; class Mammalia; order Artiodactyla; family Phocoenidae; genus Phocoena; species Phocoena sinus. The sequence continues at coordinate 67,954,616 of NC_045772.1, forward strand.
GTATCTTCTAGTTTTTATAGATACCTTCTCAGGATGGGTAGAAGCTTTCCCGACGAAGAAGGAGACAGCTACTGTGGTGGCCAAAAAGATCTTAGAAGAAATTTTCCCCCGGTTCGGGGCACCAAAGGTAATAGGATCAGATAATGGTCCCGCCTTCGTCGCCCAGGTAAGTCAGGGTGTGGCCAAATACCTGGGGACTGATTGGAAATTACATTGTGCCTATAGACCCCAGAGTTCAGGACAGGTAGAGAGAATGAATAGAACTCTAAAAGAGACCCTAACTAAATTGTCCATAGAGACTGGCGGTACAGATTGGACGGTGCTCCTTCCCTTAGCCCTGTTCCGGGCTAGAAATACCCCCTCCCGCTATTATCTTACTCCATTTGAAATACTATACGGGGCCCCACCTCCTCTTTTTACGCTAAGGAAAATATTAAGTCCTGACTGTCAGAATAACACTGACTTATATGCTAGGCTGTTGGGACTCCAGTTGGTCCAAAAGGAGGTGTGGTCCCAGCTGGCAGAGGCTTACCGACCAGGAACACCAACAGAGGCTCATCCCTTCCAAGTCGGAGATTCCGTGTACGTCCGTCGGCACCGAACCCAGACTCTAGAGCCTCGGTGGAAAGGACCATACATCGTCCTGCTCACCACCCCCACGGCTATAAAGGTAGACGGCATCGCTGCGTGGATCCACGCTTCACACGTGAAGGCCGCACCAGCATCTGCAACATCGGAATGGCGAGCCCAAAAGACCAGCAACCCGCTCAAGCTCAAGCTTCTGCGATCATCAGATTTATAACTTTAACTTTGTTACCCCTACTGACTGTGAGTAATTTTAGTCCTCACCTGCCCCAGCGTTTAACCTGGCAGGTAATTTCCCAGACTGGAGATGTAATATGGTCTGTTAGCAATATCGCTCCCCCATGGACCTGGTGGCCAAACCTTTTTCCTGATGTTTGTAAACTGGCCATAGGGGCTCCCGGTTGGGATTTAGAAAACTATTATGATCAACATAATGTTCCAAAAATTTTATCAACTAGAGCTGATTCCTCCGGAAAGGGTTGCAAAAACGGGATTCGGAGGACTGGGCTCAGAGCTCCTGCTTTCTACATATGCCCCGGGTTCCATCGCCACAGGTCCCTTAATTATAAATATGGAGGAACTGAAAACTTTTATTGCAAAAGCTGGGGATATGAAACCACAGGAGACACCTATTGGAAGCCCACCTCTGGCTGGGACTTTATTAAGATGACAGCCAATTATACACACCCAACCAACCCCTTAACTTATAGGCCTGAATGTACTAAATGGTGCCATCCCCTTAAGATTTCTTTTAGTGAACCAGGAAAAAAAGATAAAAAACTGGATAAATGGCCATTCATGGGGAATCAGGTTTTATAAAGAAGGATATGATGATGGATTACTAATGACCATCAAACTAAAAATTAAAACCCCTACTCCAGTTCCTATAGGCCCCAACCCTGAGATAGGGCACTCTTTGCTACCTTTGGCCCCTCCCACAGCGTTACCAGAGATAAGAAACCAAACTTCTGAGCCAAAAGGAATAACAATCAAGCCCAAGACCCCCCGGGACCGAATGCTCTCATTGGTCCAGGCGGCTTTTGAGGTTTTAAATGCCACAAACCCGGAGGCTACCAAATCATGTTGGCTTTGCTATGCTGCTCCTCCCCCTTATTATGATGCTATAGGATATAATTCTAATTATAATAATGTTAACACTCCAGATCAATGTCGATGGAAACAAGAAGGAAATAGTAAATTGACCCTGGCCTCAGTATTAGGAAACGGTACATGTGTAGGAACGCCCCCCTCGTCCCACCGACATCTTTGTACCAATTTAAGCCTCCCACAGGGCTCAGGGTATCTCCTCCCTCCTCCGGATGGATGGTGGGCATGTAACACAGGATTGACCCCCTGCATTTCTTTAGAGGTCCTTAAAGCTTCAACCTATTTTTGTGTGTTAGTTCAGCTGGTCCCCAGACTCATTTATCATTCAGATTCATCCTTTCTAGATAAATATGAGGGCAGAGGAAGGTTTAAGAGGGAACCCATAACACTCACCCTGGCTGTACTCCTAGGACTAGGAATGGCAGCCGGGGTAGGAACAGGTACAACAGCCCTCATCCAACAACCCCACTATTATGATGCCTTAAGGCAAGCTGTAGATGTTGACCTCCGGGCATTAAAAAGTTCCATAACTCAGTTAAAAGAATCCCTCACCTCGCTTTCAGAGGTGGTAATGCAAAACAGGAGGGGATTAGATCTGCTGTTCCTTAAGGAGGGCGAACTATGTGCTGCACTAAATGAAAAATGCTGTTTTTATATTGATCATTCTGGGGCTATTACCAAAACTATGGACAAACTTAGGGAGCGCCTGGACAAAAGACAACAGGAAAGGAAAAATCAAAAAGTATGGTTTCAATCGTGGTTTGATAAATCTCCCTGGCTTACTACTTTAGTTTCCACCTTGTTAGGGCCCCTCATTATTTTATTGTTGCTCTTAACTTTTGGACCATGCATTCTGAATCGCCTGATAGCCTTTATTAGAGAACGCATTAGTACGGTACAAGTTTTAATGCTAAGGCAACAATACCAAAACTCGCAAAAAGAAACTGAAATTCCATGATTGAAATTAGTTACAAAAAAAAAAGGGGGGAATGTGGGGCCTTTAGGGACTTTCCACCCCCTCACTTGTTCCCGTAAACCAATTCTTCTCCCTATCGTGCGCCACTCCTTCTCCCTATCGAAACCAATTCTTCTCCCTATCGTGCGCCACTCCTTCTCCCTATCGAAACCAATTCTTGGAGTTTTTCAGTTGACGGGGACTTGCCAGACAGCGGGTAATTTTCCAGTTGCCCGTAACAGGTATACGCCCTAACCGCCACAATGAACAGACAACTATAACGGCCAGAAGATGGGACAAAAGTTCCTAAGCCAATGAATTCAAAAGTCACCACATTTACCCAATCATTGTGAGAATATACCCGCCCTATGAATAAATAAACCTATAAAAAGTATGTGATTCCGCTTTTAGGGGTTCCCCATCGGCCTCCTGCGTGAGGTTCAGGGAACCCCGGTGCATCGGCTCCTAATAAACCTCTTGCGTGTTGCAGCGGCTCTCGACTCTTGGCGGTTCTTGGGCGAGTTGGAATCCCTCGTAGACCGTTTGGGTCTAACAAGACATTCCTGTTTTTGCTTTCAGACGGACTCTGTACTTCCTCTTTTATAATTGCAAGTATGTTTCCACACTTGTCTGTATGATAGGGATTGTTAATACTTGTTTAGACTTGCTTATAGCATAGAACATGCTCAAAATTTGCAATTATTCCATTTGTATTTTGATGAAATGTTGGATGCAGAGTTCTATGCATTCATTCATTTATTCATTTGTTCAGTCATTCATTTCTTTCATTTAACAAATTTCTACTAAGCACGTGCAAAGAGAGGAATGTGCGCCAGGAACTCTTTGAAGTGCCTGAGATACATCAGTGAACAAAACAGACAGAAATCTTTGCCCTCAAGAGCTTACATTCTAGTGGAGGAAGACAGATAACAAATCATGAGGGTAGTGTGTAAGTAAATTAGAAGAGTGTAAGAATCTGATAAAGGCTGTGGGGGGAATGTAATACAGGAGGACTGGAGGTGGTTTTTGCTATTATAAATAAAGAGGTCATAGAAGGCTTCACTAAAAAGATGACATCTCGGGCTTCCCTGGTGGCACAGTGGTTGAGAGTCCGCCTGCCGATGCAGGGGACACGGGTTCGTGCCCCGTCCAGGAAGATCCCACATGCCGTGGAGCGGCTGGGCCCGTGAGCCACGGCCACTGAGCCTGCGCGTCCAGAGCCTGTGCTCCGCCACGGGAGAGGCCACAACAGTGAGAGGCCCGCGTACACCCGCCCCCCCCCAAAAAAAAGATGACATCTGAGCAAAGATCTGAAGAAGGTGAGGATATTAGTCATGTGGGTATCTGTGGGGAGAGCATTTTAGGCCACTGGAAAAGGGAATGCAAAGGATCTAAGCAGGAAGACAGAGCACATAGATGGAGATACTGGTAAGTGGGAACTTGAGTGTATGTTCAAAGGACAACAGGGAGGCAGTGTGACCGGAGGGGTGTAAACAGAGAGAATAGTGACAGAAGAGGTCAGATAATGAGGTGTATTTCATTGTAAGGTCTTTGGTGTTTACTCTGAGTGACAGGGGGAACAGGGAAGTACTATAATATGATTTACACTGTCAAAGGGTCATTGTGGCCACTGTGTTGAGAATAGACTAAACGGGAAGGATAGAAGCAGGAAAGTCCGGAGGATAGTGTAACAGTCCTTGGAGGAGATAATGGTGGCTTGGCCCATGGTAGTAGCATGGTGGTAAAGACAAGTGGTTGAATTCTGGATATCTTTTTAAGATAGAGCCAAATGGATTTCCTGACAGAATAAAGGTGGTATGAAGCAGAGGGAATAATGATACTCCAAGGTTTTTGCCTGGGCTTGCGGAGGGATGGGATCATCATTAACTGAGGTAGGAAGTCTGTGGGTGAGTTAGGTTCTTGGGGGAAGATCAGACGCTAACTTTTAAACATCTTGAGTTCGTGATGTGAATGAGCTCTTCAAGTGGAGAGCTTGTAATTGGATAAACAAACTTAGATTTCAGGAGCTAAGCTTGGGCTGGAGATGTACATTTGGGATGTACATTAGTATATAGACAGTACTTAAACCCTGACTGGATGACGTTGCCAAGGGAGTGAGTAGGGAAGAGGACAGGACCAAAGAGACTGGGCCCTGAGACTCTCCAATGTTAAGATATCTGAGAGAAGATGAGGAACCAGTAAAAGAGACTGAGAAGGACCAAACTCTGAAGTGGGAGGAAAGCCAAGGGGATGGGTGTCCTAGAAGCTAATGAAGAAAGGGAATAAAGAAGGGGAGAGTCGATCAATGCTGACAATAGCATAATAAGATGGGAACTCAGAAAAGACCACTGTTTAGCATTGGAAAGCTTGACAGGAACAGTTTCAGTGGAGTGATGGGTGTGAAAGCTGGACTAGAGTAGATTTGAGAGTATCAGAGGAGAGGGTTAGGAGACAGTAGTTACTAGCAAATGGGAGCAGAGCAGTATTTCCAGGAGGTAGGGTTATGCTAATAGGAATGATCCAGAAGAATGAAACAGGAGGGAAAGGAGGACAGTTGGAGGAAGGAGGCTAGAAGGGATGGGGTCTAAAGCACGAGGGCAGGGGCTGGCTTTTACATAGGAGCACAGATACTTCATCTGTAGCAAATGTGAGAAGGTAGAGTAAAGGTGAAAATACTGCTAAGTGGGCAGATGTGGTAGAGGCAGAAATTCTTACTGCTTAAAATTTCTCAAAGTAGCAAAGAACTCAGCCGAGAGAGGATAGGAAGGAGATAGTATAGGTTTATGTAGAGAAATTGGTATGAAATATTTTATTAGAGAGTGCATTACATGGACAAGGTTTGACATACATATGTATATTAGATCAATCTTGTAGCAGTATTGCCAAATATTTATATACTTATTAATTTAGGGTTTGTTTGATCCAATCACTGAGAAAGTTAATATTAAACTCTCATTGTAATAGAGGATTTATCAAGTTGCTCAGGTAGGTCTGTCAAATTCTGCTTCACATAGTTTGAAGTTATTTTATAAGTTTAGATTTATATTCTCAGTGAATCAGACCTTTTGTCGTGCAGCAAACCTCTTTAACTTCGGTGGTGTTCTTATACTTGGAGTTTCTTTGGCTATGTTAGCTTTCTTTTGGGTGGTATTTCACACTTGTAGTTTTAGCCTTTTTATGTCCTTATGTTTCAGGTGTTTGAAACAGTATGTAGCTGAATTTGGTTTTGTTTAATACAATCTGTGTGAGGTAGACAAGAAAGTTGTGGGGGAAGGGAGGAGTGCTAGAGACATCGTATTCTACTTCAGAATTGGATTTGGAAAAGAACATCAAGGACAGTGAAGGGGTGGTAGCAATCTGAAAGAGAAAAGGAAAGCAAGTTAAAATCCACGCGCTTGTTGGCAAAAGGAAAGCAGAACATGAGAGCTATCCTATACCCTACAAGAGTTCCAGTACAGATGAGAAGGATACTTTGAATATTAGATGCCTGCAGGGATACCTGTGAGCTGCACATGGGGCCAAACCTATGTGGAGCAGAGAGAGAGTCCACCTCCAGCGGGTCCAGGTTAATGGTGTGGAATGGGCTCACTGGGCTCTGTTCTCCCTGGAGAGGATCTCTGAGGCAACAAGTTTACAGTCAGCAGGCAGAGAAAATCAGAACCTTGGGAGGAAGTGACTCCAGAACTACCTTGTACTATGGGTCTTGTAATTAAGAATAGGTTTTAATAGATGCCATGGCTTTTGTAATTCAATTATCCAATCATTAACCAACTATGTATCTGTTACTTGAGTCAGGCACTGGGTTGTGTGGTGGGGAATCAAAACAAGGTGAGCAACAAACCTCAACATACCTAGGAGGTTTATGACTCTTGAAACATAATTGTTAGATTTTATTTTTGTTTTCATAAATTTATTATATTTATTTATTTTTGGTTGTGTTGGGTCTTCATTGCTCCACGCAGGCTTTCTCAGTTGCGGTGAGTGGGGGCTATTCTTCATTGAGGTGTGCAGGCTTCTCATTGCCGTGGCTTCTCTTGTTGCGGAGCACGGGCTCTAGGCATGCAGGCTTCAGTAGTTGTGGCACGTGGGCTCAGTAGTTGTGGCTGGCGGGCTCTAGAGTGCAGGCTCAATAGTTGTGGCGCACGGGCTTCATTGCTCCGTGGCATGTGGGATCTTCCTGGACCAGGGCACGAACCCGTGTCCAATGCATTCGCAGGTGGATTCTTTTTACATCTTTATTGGCGTATAATTGCTTTACAATGGTGTGTAGTTTCTGCTCCATAACAAAGCGAATCAGCCATACATATACACATGTTCCCATATCTCTTCCCTCTTGCGTCTCCCTCCCTCCCACCCTCCCTATCCCACCCCTCCAGGCGGCCACAAAGCACCAAGCTGATCTCCCTGTGCTATGCGGCTACTTCCCACTAGCTATCTACCTTAGGTTTGGTAGTGTATATATGTCCATGCCTCTCTCTCGCTTTGGCACAGCTCACCCTTCCCCCTCCCCATATCCTCAAGTCCGTTCTCCAGTAGGTCTATGTCTTTATTCCTGTCTTATGCCTAGGTTCTTCATGACATTTTTTTTCTTAAATTCCATATATATGTGTTAGCATACGGTATTTCTCTTTCTCTTTAGGACATACTTCACTCTGTACGACAGACTCTGGGTCTATCCACCTCATTACAAATAGCTCAATTTCGTTTCTTTTTATGGCTGGGTAATATTCCATTGTATATATGTGCCACATCTTCATTATCCATTCATCCTATGATGGGCACTTAGGTTGTTTCCATCTCCGGGCTATTGTAAATAGAGTTGCAATGAACATCTTGGTACATGACTCTTTTTGAATTATGGTTTTCTCAGGGTATATGCCCAGTAGTGGGATTGCTGGGTCATATGGTAGTTCCATTTGTAGTTTTTTAAGGAACCTCCATACTGTTCTCCACAGTGGCTGTATCAATTTACACTCCCACCAACAGTGCAAGAGGGTTCCCTTTTCTCCACACCCTCTCCAGCATTTACTGTTTCTAGATTTTTTGATAATAGCCAATCTGACTGGCGTGAGATGATATCTCATTGTAGTTTTGATTTACTTTCTCTAATGATTAGTGATGTTGAGCATTCTTTCATGTGTTTGTTGGCAGTCTGGATATCTTCTTTGGAGAAATGTCTATTTAGGTCTTCTGCCCATTTTTGGATTGGGTTGTTTCTTTTTTTGTTATTGAGCTGCATAAGCTGCTTATAAATTTTGGAAATTAATCCTTTGTCAGTTGCTTCATTTGCAAATATTTTCTCCCATTCCGAGGGTTGTCTTTTGGTCTTGTTTATGGTTTCCTTTGCTGTGCAAAAGCTTTGAAGTTTCATTAGGTCCCATTTGTTTATTTTTGTTTTTATTTCCATTTCTGTAGGAGGTGGGTCAAAAAGGATCTTGCTGTGATTTATGTCATAGAGTGTTCTGCCTATGTTTTCCTCTAAGGGTTTAATAGTTTCTGGCCTTACATTTAGGTCTTTAATCCATTTTGAGTTAATTTTTGTGTATGGTGTTAGGGAGTGATCTAATCGCATACTTTTAAATATACCTGTCCAGTTTTCCCAGCACCACTTATTGAAGAGGCTGTTGTTTCTCCACTGTACATTCCTGCCTCCTTTATCAAAGATAAGGTGACCATATGTGTGTGGGTTTATCTCTGGGCTTTCTATCCTGTTGCATTGATCTATCTTTCTGTTTCTGTGCCAGTACCATACTGTCTTGATTACTGTAGCTTCGTAGTATAGTCTGAAGTCAGGGAGCGTGATTCCTCTGGCTCCGTTTTTCATTCTGAAGATTGCTTTGGCTATTCGGGGTCTTTTGTGTTTCCATACAAATTGCGAAATTTTTTGTTCTAGTTCTGTGAAAAATGCCAGTGGTAGTAGGGATTGCAGTGAAACAGTAGATTGCTTTGGGTAGTAGAGTCACTTTCACAATGTTGATTCTTCCCATCCAAGATCATGGTATATCTCTCCATCTATTTGTATCATCTTTAATTTCTTTCATCACTGTCTTATAATTTTCTGCATACAGGTCTTTTGTCTCCTTAGTTAGGTTTATTCCTAGATATTTATTCTTTTTGTTGAAATAGTAAATGGGAGTGTTTTCTTGATTTCACTTTCAGATTTTTCATCATTAGTGTATAGGCATGCCAGAGATTTCTGTGCATTAATTTTGTATTCTGCTACTTTACCAAGTTCATTGATTAGCTCTAGGAGTTTTCTGGTAGCATCTTTAAGATTCTCTATGTATAGTATCATGTCATCTGCAAACAGTGACAGCTTTACTTCTTCTTTTCCGATTTGGATTCCTTTTATTTCCTTTTCTTCTCTGATTGCTGTGGCTAAAACTTCCAAAACTATGTTGAATAAGAGTGGTGAGAGTGGGCAACCTTGTCTTGTTCCTGATCTTAGTGGAAATGCTTTCAGTTTTTCACCATTGAGGACGCTGTTTGCTGTGGGTTTGTCATATATGGCCTTTATTATGTTGAGGAAAGTTCCCTCTATGCCTACTTTCTGCAGGGTTTTTATCATAAATGGGTGTTGAATTTTGTCGAAAGCTTTCTCTGCATCTATTGAGATGATCATATGGTTTTTCTCCTTCAATTTGTTAATATGGTGTATCACATTGATTGATTTGCGTATATTGAAGAATCCTTGCATTCCTGGAATAAACCCCACTTGATCATGGTGTATGATCCTTTAATGTGCTGTTGGATTCTGTTTGCTAGTATTTTCTTGAGGATTTTTGCATCTATGTTCATCAGTGATATTGGCCTGTAGTTTTCTTTCTTTGTGACATCCTTGTCTGGTTTTGGTATCAAGGTCATGATGGCCTCGTAGAATGAGTTTGGGAGTGTTCCTCCCTCTGCTATATTTTGGAAGAGTTTGAGAAGGATCATGTTAGCTCTTCTCTAAATGTTTGATAGAATTCGCCTGTGAAGCCATCTGGTCCTACGCTTTTGTTTGTTGGAAGATTTTTAATCACAGTTTCAATTTCAGTGCTTGTGATTGGTCTGTTCCTATTTTCTATTTCTTCCTGATTCAGTCCTGGCACGTTGTGCATTTCTAAGAATTTGTCCATTTCTTCCAGGTTGTCCATTTTATTGGCCTAGAGTTGCTTGTAGTAATCTCTCATGATCTTTTGTATTTCTGCAGTGTCAGTTGTTACTTCTCCTTTTTCATTTCTAATTCTATTGATTTGACTCTTCTCCCTTTTTTTCTTGATGAGTCTGGCTAATGGTTTATCTATTTTGTTTATCTTCTCAAAGAACCAGCTTTTAGTTTTATTGATCTTTGCTATCGTTTCCTTCATTTCTTTTTCATTTATTTCTGATCTGATTTTTATGATTTCTTTCCTTCTGCTAACTTTGGGGTTTTTTGTTCTTCTTTCTCTAATTGCTTTAGGTGCAAGGTTAGGTTGTTTTTTCGAGATGTTTCCTGTTTCTTAAGGTAGGATTTTATTGCTATAAACTTCCGTCTTAGAACTGCTTTTGCTGAATCCCATAGATTTCTAGTCGTCGTGTCTCCATTGTCATTTGTTTCTAGGTATTTTTTGATTTCCTCTTTGATTTCTTCAGTGATCACTTCGTTATTAAGTAGTGTATTGTTTAGCCTCCATGTGTTTGTATTTTTTACAGATCTTTTCCTGTAATTGATATGTAGTCTCATAGCGTTGTGGTCAGAAAAGATACTTGATACAATTTCAATTTTCTTAAATTTACCAAGGCTTGATTTGTGACCCAAGATATGATCTATCCTGGAGAATGTTCCATGAGCACTTGAGAAGAATGTGTAGTATGTTGTTTTTGGATTGAATGTCCTATAAATATCAATTAAGTCCATCTTGTTTAATGTATCATTTAAAGCTTGTGTTTCCTTATTTATTTTCATTTTGGGTGATCTGTCCATGGGTGAAAGTGGGGTGTAAAAGTCCCGTACTATGAATGTGTTACTGTCGATTTCCCCTTTTATGGCTGTTAGTATTTGCCTTATGTATTGAGGTGCTCCTATGTTGGGTGCATAAATATTTACAATTGTTATATCTTCTTCTTGGATTGATCCCTTGATCATTATGTAGTGTCCCTCTTTGTCTCTTCTAATAGACTTTATTTTAAAGTCTATTTTGTCTGATATGACAATTGCTACACCAGCTTTCTTTTGGTTTCCATTTGCATGGAATATCTTTTTCCATCCCCTTACTTTCAGTCTGTATGTGTCTCTAGGTCTGAAGTGGGACTCTTGTAGACAGCATATATATGGATATTGTTTTTGTATCCATTCAGCCAATCTGTGTCTTTTGGTGGGAGCATTTAGTCCATTTACATTTAAGGTAATTATCGATATGTATGTTCCTATTCCAATTTCTTAATTGTCTTGGGTTCGTTATTGTAGATCTTTTCCTTCTCATGTGTTTCTTGCCTAGAGAAGTTCCTTTAGCATTTGTGTAAAGCTGGTTTGGTGGTGCTGAATTCTCTCAGCTTTTGTTTGTCTGTAAAAGTTTTAATTTCTCCAACAAATCTGAATGAGATCCTTGCTGGGTAGAGTAATCTTGGTGCAGGTTTTTCTCCTTTGTCACTTTAAATATGTCCTGCCAGTCCCGTCTGGCTTGCAGAGTTCCTGCTAAAAGATCAGCTGTTAACCTTATGGGGATTCCCTTGTGTGTTATTTGTTGTTTTTCCCTTGCTGCTTTCAATATGTTTTCTTTGTATTTAATTTTTGACAGTTTGATTAATATGTGTCTTGGCGTATTGCTCCTTGGATTTATCCTGTATGGGACACTCTGTGCTTCCTGGACTTAACTATTTCCTTTCCCATATTAGGGAAGTTTTCAACTATAATCTCTTCAAATATTTTCTCAGTCCCTTTCTTTTTCTCTTCTTCTTCTGGAACCCCTATAATTCGAATGTTGGTGCGTTTAATGTTGTCCCAGAGGTCTCTGAGACTGTCCTCAGTTCTTTTCATTCCTTTTTCTTTATTCTGCTCTGCAGTAGTTATTTCCACTATTTTATCTTCCAGGTTACTTGTCCGTTCTTCTGCCTCAGTTATTCTGCTATTGATCCCTTCTAGAGTATTTTTAATTTCATTTATTGTGTTGTTCATCGTTGCTTGTTTCATCTTTATTTCTTCTAGGTCCTTGTTAAATGTTTCTTGCATTTTGTCTATTCTATTTCCAAGATTTTGGTCATCTTTACTATCATTATTCTGAATTCTTTTTCAGGTAGACGGCCTATTTCCTCTTCATTTGTTAGGTCTGGTGGGTTTTTATCTTGCTCCTTCATCTGCTGTGTGTTTTTCTGTCTTCTCATTTTGCTTATCTTACCGTGTTTGGGGTCTCCTTTTTCCAGGCTGCAGGTTCATAGTTCCCGTTGTTTTTGGTGTCTGTCCCCAGTGGCTCAGGTTGGTTCAGTGGGCTGTGTAGGCTTCTTGGTGGAGGGGACTATTGCCTGTGTTCTGGTGGATGAGGCTGGATCTTGTCTCTCTGGTGGGCAGGTCCATGTCTGGTGGTGTGTTTTGGGGTTTCTGTGACCTTATTATGATTTTAGGCAGCCTCTCTGCTAATGGGTGGGGTTGTGTTTCTGTCTTGCTAGTTGTTTGGCATAGAGTGTCCAGCACTGTAGCTTGCTGGTCATTGATTGAAGCTGGGTGCTGGCGTTGAGATGGAGATCTCTGGCAGATTTTCACCGTTTGATATTATGTGGAGCTGGGAGGTCTCTTGTGGACCCGTGTTCTGAAGTTGGCTCTCCCACCTCAGAGGCACAGCACTGACTCCTGGCTGCAATATCAAGAGCCTTTCATACACACGGCTCAGAATAAAAGGGAGAAAAAGTAGAAAGAAAGGAGCAAAGAAAGGAGGGAGGGAGGGAGGGAGGGAGGAAGGAAGGAAGGAGGGAAGGAAGGAAAAAAGAAAGAAGATAAAATGAAATAAAATAAAGTAAGATAAAATATAATAAAGTTATTAAAATAAAAAAGTAATTAAAAAAAAAAAAGGCCGGATAGAACCCTAGGACAAATGGTGGAAGCAAAGCTATACAGACAAAATCTCACACAGAAGCATACACATACACACTCACAAAAAGAGGAAAAGCGGAAAAAATCATAAATCTTGCTCCTAAAGTCCACCTCCTCAATTTGGGATCATTCCTTGTCTATTCATGTATTCCACAGATGCAGGGTACATCAAGTTGATTGTGGAGCTTTAATCCGCTGCTACTGAGGCTGCTGGGAGGGAGTTTCCTTTCTCTTTGTTTTCACAGCTGCCAGGGGCTCAGCTTTGGATTTGGACCCGCCTCTGCGTGTAGGTCGCTGGAGGGCGTCTGTTCTTTGCTCAGACAGGACGGGGTTAAAGGAGCCGCTGATTCGGTGGCTCTGGCTCACTGAGGCCCGGGGGAGGGAGGGGCACAGAGTGCGGATCGAGCCTGAGGCGGCCGAGGCCGGAGTGAGTTGCACCAGCCTGAGGCGCACCCTGCATTCTCCTGGGGAAGTTGTCCCTGGATCACGGGACCCTGGCGGTGGCCGGCTGCACAGACTCCCCAGAAGAGGGGGGTGGATAGTGACCTGTGCTCGCACACAGGCTTCTTGGTGGCGGCAGCAGCAGCCTTAGCGTCTCATGCCCGTCTCTGGGGTCCGCGGTTTTAGCCGCGGCTCGCAGCCGTCTCTGGAGCTCCTTTAAGCAGCGCTCTTAATCCCTTCTCTTCGCGCACCAGGAAACAAAGACAGAAGAAAAGTCTCTTGCCTCTTCAGCAGGTCCGGACTTTTCACCGGACTCCCTCCCGGGTAGCCGTGGCGCACTAGCCCCCTTCAGGCTGTGTTCACGCCGCCAGCCCCAGTCCTCTCGCTGCACTCCGACCGAAGCCTGAGCCTCAGCTCCCAGCCCCGCCCGCCCCGGCGAGTGAGCAGACAAGCCTCTCGGGCTGGTGAGTGCTGGTCGGCACCGACCCTCTGTGCGGGAATCTCTCCGCTTTGCCCTCTGCACCCCTGTGGCTGTGCTCTCCTCCGCGGCCCTGAAGCTTGCCTCCTCCGCGGCCCTGAAGCTTGCCCTCTCCGCCATCCGCAGTCTCTGCCCGTGAAGGGGCTTCCTAATGTGTGGAAATCTTTCCTCCTTCACGGCTCCCTCCCACTGATGCAGGTCCCATCCCTATTCTTTTGTCTCTGTTTATTCTTTTTTCTTTTGCCCTACCCAGGTATGTGGGGAGTTTCTTGCCTTTTGGGAGGTTTGAGGTCTTCTGCCAGCATTCAGTAGGTGTTCTGTGGGAGTTGTTCCACGTGTGGATGTATTTCTGGTGTATCTGTGGGGAGGAAGGTGATCTCAGCGTCTTACTCTAACGCCATCTTCCCCTCGTCCTAACGTGGCTGCAGTTGGAGGCCTCAGTTTCTTGCCACATGGATCTCTCCTTAGGGCTGCTTGAGTGTCCTCATGACATGGCAGCTGGCTTACCCCAGGATGAGTGATCTGGCCCATGGTCCCCAGGACTGTCGCGGCTTTGGCCGCCAGGGCCCCTCCAGAGCCGGCAGCCTCAGTGAGGCTGCCCTCCCCTCGGGCTCTGGGGCAGTTCCGTGACTGCAGAGGGAAGAGACCCCGAGCCGGGAGTTCCAGCTCTGCAGAAACACGGGCTCCGTTCTTGGCAGGTGGATTCTTAACCACTGCACCACCAGGGAATCCCTATCCTTAGATTTTTCTGAAGCCATCCAGCAATTAGGAGAGCTTAGTCAAAGTTTTTTGAAAAAATAGAGCTTGAGGGTTTTGCACTTTGCAGGGGGAAGGATGGTCATGGGGGGGTCCATTGCTCTGCCTGCCACAAAAGTAATGGCAATGGGTTTCATTTTGGGCGGAATCATGGTTATGACCAGCATGCTTATCTATGGGGCCCAATGAGGAAGTGACTAGAACTCGCATTCTACACGCTAAAGCAGTGACTCTTGATTTGTTTGGGAATACGATATGATGAGAGCAGTGGACTCTCTAGACCAGTGGTTCTCCAGGGACATTGTAATGTCTGACGTCTTTTTGATAGTCATGATTGGGGCTGTGTTGGTGGCATCTTGTGGGTAGAGGCCAGGGATAATGCTAAACATCCTATAGTGCATAGGACAGCTCCCACAGCAAAGAGTTATCTGGCCCACAATCTCAATAATGCCAAGATTGAGAAACTCTACTCTAGATAAAGACATGTCTGCATAGACCCACAAAACTTTGAACACAACTTAAATAAAGACATGTCTGGGCTTCCCTGGTGGCGCAGTGGTTGAGAGTCCGCCTGCCGATGCAGGGGACACGGGTTCGTGCCCCGGTCCGGGAGGATCCCACATGCCGCGGAGCAGCTGGGCCCGTGAGCCATGGCCGCTGAGCCTGCACGTCCAGAGCCTGTGCTTCGCAACGGGAGAGGCCACAACAGTGAGAGGCCCGCGTACCGCAAAAAAAAAAAAAAAAAAAAAAAAAAAAGACATGTCTACATATATACATGGAATTTTGAACACAATTTCAGGGGTTTCAAGGACTTCCTGAAGCCTATCAATAGACCAACTCCAAGTCAACTGATCTCAGGTCAAAACCCTCTGCTGGAAGGTTCTATGTAGTCCCATATCAGGAAGAAAGATAGACTTCTCTGAGCATTATTTTAAACAAATGAATTAAATTTTAGAATAGTATCAAAAATATGTTTAATGGTTTACAGTCTTCGAAATAAAGCACACATTTTCACAAAAACTTTCCATTTTATTTCCAAATCAATGTATATTTTAAGCCAAACATGATACAGATGTTTTTGATTCATATATTAATACATCAAGATGTTTTGAATGCGTCATTTAATGTTAGCAAAGTCTCCAAAGGGTCATTTAATTTTAAAGATAGGAGGTCATATTTTTCCATTAGAAAATTCACTAACATGGGTTCAAATCATGTTCAAGCACACAGTCCCATTAGAATTTGGAAAAAACAAGTCATCTCTTCGTTATTTTATCATGCTTATGCAATATGCAAATACTTGGGGAATGACTTAAGAAATGGCTAAATGGATCTTTGTTCTATTATATCACCAATAAAGTTTAGGCTTTAAATCTTTTTGTAACTGGTGCCTCGTTAAAACAGTTAAAAATCCCAGGAAATGACATGAAGTTCTTTGGTGAACAGTGTGCTAATAACTTTCATAAAAATCTCACTATTTGGAATTTATAAAATTTTCTGCTGCCGCCTAGGGATTCACTAAAAAGCTGATTATATCAGTCCTGCATATATCTTGAAAGGCACATTTTACTGATCATTCAATAGTAGGCTCTGACTTCAGAAATGTTTTATTAAATACATGCTATTTACTATTCATTATCTGGGATTGAAAAGCAAACAGGTTTAAGAAAAAGCACTCTAAATCACTGAGCAATCTTTACATTTTTAATGTCATTGAACAACATAAATGTCAGTCCTTATGCTTTTAACTTTAGTTTGTATGTCTGTTTGATTGAACACAAAGGCGTAGTATTTGTAGCATTATTTTCCCTCTGAATATGAAGCTTAAAATGCTAAGAATGATGATTATGATTGCAGTTAAAAATGTTCATTGACTATATTAATGTTTGAAAAGGGAAAAATAAAGAACTGAGGCAATTGTTTGGTTTTTATCCATTCAGTCATTCATTTGACAAATATTTATTTGTTCCAGGCTCTGAACTAGGAACTTGGGGTAATATAAAAATGAATTGAGCAGGGATCATCTCCTCAATGAGTTCACTATTCGAGGTGGGAGAAAAGGTAGGACATTCATTCATTCATTCAACAAATGTGTACTGAACACTTACTATGTTACAGGTGTAGTTCTAAGCCAGGGTTTCTGTCTTTTTCAAGCTTACACTGCATGAGGAAAGTAGTGGGAAGATCTGATAAGAGAACAATAGGAAGAAGGCTGTTCCTGTGGAGGAATAGGAGCAATAATATTGATGACAGTATCTCCTCTACTTGTTGAGTCTATTGTGAGCCAGATACTGTGATAGGCTCATGCAATTCTCGAACATCCATTGAAGTAGGCATTATATAAAATGAGTAAACTGAGGCTTAAAGAGACTAGATATTTCATTCAAGGTCAGAAGCTATGTGTACTATTGATTGAATTTGCATAGATTATCTTCAGACTGAGATGCCTGTGCCTTATTATGTAAGTATTGAGGAGCTACCAAAGGCTCTTTAGCAGTGCTTTAGGAAGTTTGATTTGACAGTATATATAGTATGAATATCAAAGAAGGATGCAAGAATATTGCAAAGTCACTGCCTCTGAAAGTTCTTCTTGATGACTCTCTGCAAGAGAGATGTCTGACAATCTATGGCACAAATACAGTTTGCCTTCTACGTGTGGCACTTGATTATATTTGATTTTGTGTTTTATAGTGCCTTGTAGATATGTCTTTGAGGATATTATCTTCTTGAAAACTGTAGAAAAGATCTGTTCATCTTATCTGTTTACAAATCCCCTCCATTGCTGAGGAGAGCCCATGCCATATGATTTGAGCATGGGTGACTCCATCTTTCAGATGCAAAAGAAGACCCATGCCCCTGGCCTAATATGAGCATCCCAGTCCCCTGGCCATAGTGCGTAGTTCAGGAAGAGTTGTCCCTGGGGCTTCCCTGGTGGCGCAGTGGTTGAGAGTCCGCCTGCCGATGCAGGGGACACGGGTTCGTGCCCCGGTCCGGGAGGATCCCACATGCCGCGGAGCAGCTAGGCCCGTGAGCCATGGCCACTGAGCCTGTGCATCCGGAGCCTGTGCTCCGCAACGGGAGAGGCCACAACAGTGAGAGGCCCGCATACCGCAAAAAACAAACAAACAAACAAAAAAAGAGTTGTTCCTGGTAATTGTCTGCTAGAACTACTGGGAAAGTTGCTTTCCTTCTGTGGCAGTTGCTAAGATAGCAGGATGTGGGTCTTTGGGGCTGCAGGTATTCATCATGCCTAGAAGATCTGTACAAGATAGGAAGAATGAGCATATATGAGCACCTGGATTCCACTATGCTTGAAGCTAGAAACCTGTGAGCTTTTTGTTTATGTAAGCTAATGAAAAGCCTGTTTTGTTCAACTTGGTCTGAGATTGGGTTTTATCTCTAGCAACTGAAAGAGCCCTGACTAGTAGAATGACATGACATTGATTTCTTTTGTGTCATTCATTGTGCCTTGACTATAAAATACTAACTTGATGAGCCCCAAACTTACTGAATTCAAGCAATTAGGAATACATAGACAAAAATGCAAAATACTTACTGTCTTAGTTAACTATCAATACTTACTTCTATCTCAAGGGAAGATATTGCATCTCAAAATTCCCAGAGACATTTGCTTTTAAATAGAATTCTGACCTTTGGCTTTTTGAGGCTACTTGTAATACAGTTTTCCAAGGGAAATCCAGTAATTCAGATATACATATTAGAAGCTTGATAGAAACATTAGAAATTAGGTTTATGAGAAGCAGCTTCAGTATTCAGGTTTTGGATCACAGAACAACATTTTCATTTGAGGCAAAGAAATTAATAATATCTCATGAACCAGAAACCTTGTGGAAATTTCAAAAATCATGAAGGTTGGTGAAGGATCAAGCTGGGATACTGAATTAATAAGCTGATGATACTCTGGGATGAAGCAATGGATGGAGATAGCGATGGAAGTTGAGTCATATTTGCATAAAACCATTGCCTTGTAACATGCACGGCAGGGTGAGCATCGGGTAAAATCTATTAGAGGACTGTTGCTATAAGTGTGAGAAATTGAACAAATATCCCAGGGTCTTAGTTGGACTGAATGATCTCCACAAATGAGTTCAAGAAAGTTTCCATGAAGTCAGAGACCATGGCTCATGGCTTTGTAACTGAGAGTGGGAGGTCACCAATAGAAGCTTTCTTCATTTTCCTGGAAAAAGAGCAGAAATTTCCTTCACTTTTTATCAGTATATAAGCAGTCAGCGGTATTTGCTTAGTACTAATTATATGCTAATTATGTCCAGTTTTTTCTCTCATTTATTCCATCCCCAAGCCATGCTGCATGCTGAATGCCAATGACATATTATTCCTAAAATAATCATGATAGCTATTGGTATCCCATGCTTTAGATACCTTAAATTTATTTCTCACTCCCAGTTTAAATCCAATAGAAATATTAGGAACTTTTCTCTGAGAACTGCCTCTTCACCATATTTATTTCTCACTTCAGTTGATAATATATCCGTCTTTGCCACTCAGTCACCTAATGTAAGCAGGCCTTAAAATTGCTCTTGAGATGTCTCAGAGTTTGGGCTACATTTAGGGAGTTTTTGGCAGTGGGGTAATACGATAGACTTAACATTTTATATGTACTGCCAGCCAGATAACCCTGGACCTGACTTCATTCATTGCCCGTGGTGTGCTTTTTTTAATGCTATTTTTAATAGCTTTATTAAGGTATAATTTATATATAATAAACTTCACATATTTAAAGTGTATAAAATGATATAAATGATAAATTTTGACATATTTATGCACCTGTGAAACATAACCACAATCAAGATAATTAAAATATGCATCACCCCTCAAAGTTCCCTCACGCCCATTTGTAATCCCTTTTTCCAGTTTCTCTCCACTCTTTCTCAATCCCAAGCCTAAATAACCACTGTTCTGCTTTCCTTTAATTTACTTTTTCATTTCCCCGAATTTTATATAACCTGAAACCATACAGTATGTACTCTTCTGTATGCCTTCTTTTACTCACCATAATTATTTTGAGATTCATCCACGTAGCAAATCAATAGTTCGTTCTTTTATATCGCTGCACGATATTCCATCGTATGGACTTACTACAGTGTGTTATTTTTCATTCATCTGTTGATAGCCTGCTTGTATTATTTCACTTTTTAGCTATGACAAATAAAGCTACTAAAACATTTGTGTACAAATGTTCATATGAATATATACTTTAATTTTTATTGAGTAAATACTTAGCAGCAGGATGGTGAATCATAGCACTTCTCTTCAACATTATACTGCCGATTCTAGCTTCTTCAGTATGGCAAGAAGAAGAAATAAAAGGCACCCAGATTGGAAAGAAAGAAGTAAAACTGTCTTTATTTACAAGAGACATGATCTTTTAAGTAGAAAATTCAATCAAATGTAGAAACATCTATTAGATCTAATGTATTAGTTTAACAAGGTTTCAGGATACAAGATCAATATGCAAAAAAGTTGTATTTCTATATACTGGTATGAAATAATCAGAAATTGAAGTTTAAAAAATACCATTTACAATAGTATTTAAAATTATTAAAAACTTAGACTAAAATGAGTCTATTACCCCACACCACAAAGCAATTCTCATATACCATTCATTTATGTCCTACAATTCAACTTAATTCTGCCCCTGTCTACCTAGAGAACGCATCATATCTCAGGAGTTAAGGGCGCTGTCCTACAAGACTGCCCACCCCACCCAATTGTAGATGCCAGTTGCAGGCCCAGGTTGTCACCTGTGCTTCTTACTGACTGGCTATAAACAGGAGGTTCCTTCTACCCCTTCCTTGAGTTTGATGAATTTGCTAGAGCAGCCCACAAAACTCAGAGAAACATTTTACTTACTAGATCACCAGTTTATTATAAAAGGATATAACTAACTCAGGAACAGCCAGACAGAAAAGACGCCTAGGGCAAAGTGTGGGGAAAGGGTGGGGAGCTTCCATGCCCTCTCCGAGTGCACCACTCTCCCAAGATCTCCACGTGTTCACTAACCCAGAAGCTGTCCAAACCCCATCTTTTGGGGTCATTATGGAGGCTTCATTACATAGCCATAATTGATTAAATTATTGGCCATTGGTCACCAATTCAACCTCCAGCCCCTCTCCCATTCCTAGAGGTCAGGGGGATGGGACTGAAAGTCTAATTCTCTAATCACATGGTTGATTCCCTTGGTGACCAGCTCCCATCCTTAAGTGCTTTCGAGAAGTCACCTCATTAACATAAACTCAGGTGTGGTTGAAAGGGGTTTGTTATGAATATCAAGATAACTTTATCACTCTTACCACTTATAACTCCAAGGGTTTAGCACCAAGGGTGCTAGGAACCAGGACAAAGACCAAATATACGGGCTTCCCTGGTGGCGCAGTGGTTGAGAATCTGCCTGCCAATGCAGGGGACACGGGTTCGAGCCCTGGTCTGGGATGATCCCACATGCCGCAGAGCAACTGTGCCTGTGAGCCACAATTACTGAGCCTGCGCGTCTGGAGCCTGTGCTCCGCAACAACAGAGGCCGCGATAGTGAGAGGCCCGCGCACCGCGATGAAGAGTGGCCCCCGCTTGCCACAACTAGAGAAAGCCCTCGCACAGAAACGAAGACCCAACACAGCCATAAATAAATAAATTAATTAATTAAAAAAACAAGAAAAAAGACCAAATATACAGTTCTTACATAAATCACATCACAGGGACAATTCTGATAAAATATGTGAAAGATCTGTAAGCTGAAACCTGCAAAACATTGCTGAGAGAAATTTAAAAAGACCTCAGTAAATGGAAAAATACACATGTTCAGAGACAGCAGATGTAAATTTGACTCAATTGATTTTTAGATTCAATGCAAGCTCAATCAAAATCCCAGAAGGCTTTTAGTCAGAAATTGACAAGACTTTTAGTTCTAAAATTCATATGGAAATGCAAAGGGCCTAGTATAGCAAAAATAGTTCTGAAATAGAAGACCAAAGTTAGAAGATAAACAGTAGCTAATTTCAAGACTTACAAAACTGGAATAATGAAGAAAATGTGGAATTCTACAAAGATGCAAAGGCATTTAAGTGGAGAAAAGATAGTCTTTTCAGTAAATTATGCTTGAACAATCGGATATCCACATGCAAAAAAATACTAGCTTTGATTCATCCCATGCATAATATATAAAAATAACTCAAATAGATCACAGATCCAAATATTAAACCTAAAAATATTAGGGGGTGATGTCATCAAGATGGTGACATATGTTGTTCCTGACCTCAGTCTCACTCACAAGAAGACCACTAGCAACTATCCATAGACAAGACACAGTTATGAAAATTCCAGAACCTGAGGATGAGGCTGAAGCACACTTCTGGACAACAGAGACCAGGAAGGACTACATTAGAAGGGTAAGAAGAGCACTACACTTTGACCACATTGCTTCTACCCTGACTGGCAAAGTGCAACACATAGAGAGACCCCCTAGGTTAATGTAACAATAAGTAATACAAATGCAACCACTGTACATGTTTTAATGGTTTAGCAGTACACTTGGCAAAGTAGGAGGTCAGGGAAGTTGGGATGAGTAATGTATATGAAAAAGTATATGAAGAGCCATCAAGAAGAAAAGGCTAAAAAAGAAGTTTAAAGAACATTTTGCCATTATTATCATAACTAAAGTTGCTATTTTATAAATAAATTTTCTGTATGAATGTGTGTATTCTGGTGTGATTTTTAGAAAGATATAAGGAATCATTAAAAAGGACAAAACAGACAACCTACAGAATGGGAGAAAATATTTGCAAATGATGCGACAGACAAGAGCTTAATCTCCAAAATATACAAACAGCTCATACAACTCAACAACAAACAAACAAACAACCCAACTGATAAATGAACAGAAGATCTTAATAGACATTTCTCCAAAGAACACATACAGATGGCCAGTAAGCACATGAAAAAATGCTCAGTATCACTAATTATTAGAGAAATGCAAATCAAAATTACAATGAGGTACCACCTCACACGGGTCAGAATGGCCATCATTAAATAGTCTACAAATAACAAGTGCTGGAGAGGGTGTGGAGACAGGGAGCTCTCCTACACTACTAGGGGGAATGTAAGTTGGTGCAGCCACTATGCAAAACAGTGTGGAGGTTCCTCAGAAAACTAAAAATAGAATTACCATATGATCCAGCAATCCCACTCCTGGGCATATACCCAGACTAAACTATAATTCAAAAAGATACATGCACCCCTATGTTCATAGCAGCACTATTCATAGTAGCCAAGTCATGGACCTAAATGTCCATTGACAGATGAATGGATAAAGAAGATGTGGTATATATATACACACACAATGAAATACTACTCAACCATAAAAAGGAATGAAATAATGCCATTTGCAGCAATTAGAGATTATCATACAAAGTGAAGTAAGTCAGAAAGAGAAAGACAAATACCATATGATAATCACTTGTATGTGGAATCTAAAATATGGCACAAATGAACCTATCTGTGAACAAAACAGAAACAGGCTCACAGACATAGAGAACAGACTTGTGGTTGCCAAGGGCAAGGGGGATGGGGGAGGGAAGGAAAGGGAACGTGGGATTAGTAGATGTAAATGATATATACGGGGTGGATAAACAATAAGGTCCTACTGTATAGCACAGGAAACTATATTCAACATCCTGTGATAAACCAGAATGGAAAAGACTATAGGTATAAAAGAATGCCTATACGTGTATAACTGTCACTTTGCTGTATAGCAGAGATCGGCACAACACTGTAAATCAACTAGACTTCAACAACAAAAAAAGCAGAAAACGACGACATGAAGTCTATTCACCTTGTATATTAAAAAGTATATAAAAAAACCAAACAAACGAAAAAAGAAGTATATGAAGAGCCACCAAGAAGAAAATGTTAATATATCAAGGGTAGAAGAGTTGAGTTTAATATACTCAGAGGAAGGGTATAAACATGAATAGATGTTCTGGTTACGATTTAATATTGAAAAGATCAATTGCTTGATTTATCCATTTGATATTTCGGTGTTTTAGTATTTTGAGTATATGTACATGATTCTTTTGTCCGTGTGCTTATGTCCGCAAAAGTTCAACATTTCAGAGTTGGTTGTTTAGAATTTTTCTGTTGAACCCCTTAAGAAATGTTGGTTGTAAGCCAAGAAAAGCTCATAGGTACCCTACCCGATAACCATTCAATTCCTTTTGGGGAAGAATGCCAGGCATTTTTGAGATAATTTTATTATTCCTTGTGCTAATCGGCAGGGGCTTCATTGTGCTGAGTTGAAGGAATAAATGAATGTGATCCTTCTGCCTATCTTGCTTCTTCGAGGCTAGAGTAAGAGGACGTGGACCACATTGCCTGGATGTTCCTCTTTCTTCCATGGTGCTGGAAAGTTGGTGTAAGGTTGGGGAGCTGCCCCTCTATTGGGCTGGCCTTCTTTCCTTGCCTCACCTCTGACACCTCTGACTCCTTGTCTCACATGCCTAGGTAAGTAAATCCGAGGAGCTCACATGGGCTAGGTGGGGTGGGTGGGCAAAGCCAGCTCTTTTCTAGGTGTTAGTAGGCCCCCCCTTTCTGGCTTGCTACTGCTTCTGTTCTGTTCTCTCTTCTTCTGGCAGTCAAAGTCCTCTGGATCAACCTTTTCTTGCTTTGAAGTGGAAAGAGCTGAGATGAATACTTGAGGGGGGATAAAGGCAAAGTTGGGTTTTGGTTTTATTGAGTTTGAGGCCTCTGAGGCCTCCTTTACTCAGGCAGGAGTCCTCCAGGCAGTCACACTGGAGTTCTAGGTTGAAGTTTGGGTCTAAACCCCTTGTTAGAAATAGTGTACCATTGACTAATGAACCCTCACGGTTACATTTTCTCTGGGAATCTGACAGGGAGGGGTGGTTGATTGAGGGCAGTATTTAGGTGTCTGGAACTTACGCCATTAACCTCTCCCCATGCAGATATCTATTGGTATCCCATTTAATGCAACTTACAGTGGTGACAAAGCAGTCTACAGAAAACCCACATAGCTAAGTCCTATTTATTCTGTCAGAGTGCTTTCCTTGATGTTCGCCTAGGCACTTGTAATTTATTAGCTTTCAAAACTTCTCTGAATTGAGAACAAAAGACAGTTTTATCAGTGGGAATTGAGAAGCTTAAGGTCTGGATTTCTCTCCTCACTCCACAATTGAAATGTTTAGATATTTATAATTTAGGGGATCCTAAAACAGGGATGCCTTCATCCCCTAAATCCGAATGTGTATATGTATGTGTATCTTACATATGCTTATAAATACATATTTGCATATACGTTTCTATATAAACTATCTATATAAGTATACAAAACTGTGGCCAAACTAAATAATAATTTAAAAATTAAGAATGTAAGCTTGAGATAATCACATGTGTGGACCTTTCTGGAACTCAGTTACTTCTACATCATGTTTGCATGGTGGATATGTTGGGTTTTTTTTATATACAGCAGGTTCTTATTAGTTATCTATTTTATACATATTAGTGTATATATGTCAATCCCAACCTCCCAATTCATCCCACCACCACCAGCCCTTCCCCCTCCCTCCCCCTCACCCGCTTTCCCCACTTGGTGTCTATAACGTTTGTTCTCTACAGCTGTGTCTCTATTTCTGCCTTGCAAACCAGTTCATCTGTACCATTTTTCTAGATTCCACATATATGCATTAATAGACAATATTTGTTTTTCTCTTTCTGACTTACATCTCTCTGTATGACAGTCTCTAGGTCCATCTACTTCTCTACAAATGACCCAATTTCGTTCCTTTTTATGGCTGAGTAATATTCCATTGTATATATGTACCATATCTTCTTTATCCATTCATCTGTTGATGGGCATTTAGGTTGCTTCCATGACATGGCTATTGTAAATAGTGCTGCAATGAACAATGGGGTGCATGTATCTTCTTTTTTTTTAACCATCTTTATTGGAGTATAATTGCTTTACATTGTTGTGTTAGTTTCTGCTGTATAACAAAGTGAATCAGCTATACGTATACATATATCCCCATATCCCCTCCCTCTTGTGTCTCCCTACCACCCTCCCTATCCCACCCCTCTAGGTGGTCACAAAGCATCAAGCTGATCACCCTGTGCTATGCGGCTGCTTCCCACTAGCTACCTATTTTACATTTGGTAGTGTATATATGTCCATGCCACTCTCTTACTTTGTCCCAGCTTACCCTTCCCCTTCCCCGTGTCTCAAGTCCATTCTCTACATCTGCGTCTTTATTCCTGTCCTGTCCTCATCTTTGCTTTCTTTCATCAGTGTCTTATAGTTTTCAGAGTACAGGTCTTTTACCTCCTTAGGTAGGTGTATTCCTAGGTACTTTATTCTTTTTCTTGCAGTGGTAAATAGGATTTTTCCTTAATTTCTCTTTCTGATCTTTTGTTGTTAGTGTATAGGAATGCAAGAGATGTCTGTGCATTAATTTTGTATCCTGCAACTTTACCAAATTCATTGATTCGCTCTAATAGTTTTCTGGGGGCATCTTTAGGATTCTCTATATATAGTATCATGTCATCTGCAAACAGTGACAGTTTTACTTCTTTTTCAATTTGTATTCCTTTTATTTCTTTTTCTTCTCTGATTGCTGTGGCTAGGACTTCCAAAACTATGTTGAATAATAGTGGTGAGAATGGACATCCTTGTCTTGTTTCTGATCTTAGAGGAAATGCTTTCAGTTTTTCACCATTGAGAATGATGTTTGCTGTGGGTTTGTCGTACATGGCCTTTATTATGTTGAGGTAAGTTTCCTTTATGCCCACTTTCTGGAGAGTTATCATAAATGGGTGTTGAATTTTGTCAAAATCTTTTTCTGCATCTATTGAGATGATCATGTGGTTTGTATTCTTCAATTTGTTAATGTGGTGTATCACATTGATTGATTTGCATATATTGAAGAATCCTTGCATCCCTGGAATAAATCCCACTTGCTCATGGTGTATGATCCTTTTAATGTGTTGTTGGATTTTGTTTGCTAGTATTTTGCTGAGGATTTTTGCATCTATATTCATCAGTGATATTGGTCTGTAATTTTCTTTTTTTTTGGTAGTATCTCTGTCTGGTTCTGGTATCAGGGTGATGGTGGCCTCATAGAATGAGTTTGGGTGTGTTCCTTCCTCTGCAATTTTTTGGAAGAGTTTGAGAAGGATGGGTGTTAGCTCTTCTCTAAATGTTTGATAGAATCCACCTGTGAAGCCATCTGGTCCTGGGCTTTTGTTTGCTGGAAGAGTTTCAATCACAGTTTCAATTTCATTACTTGTGATTGGTCTGTTCATATTTTCTATTTCTTCCTGGTTCAGTCTTATACCTTTCTAAGAATTTGTCCATTTCTTCCAGGTTGTCCATTTTATTGGCACAGAGTAGTTTGTAGTAGTCTTTTATGATGCTTTGCATTTCTGCAGTGTCCATTGTAACTTCTCCTTTTTCATTTCTTATTTTATTGATTTGAGTCCCGTCCCTCTTTTTCTTGCTGCGTCTGGCTAAAGGTTTATCAGTTTTGGTTATCTTCTCAAAGAACCAGCTTTTAGTTTTATTGATCTTTGCTATTGTTTTCTTTGTTTCTATTTCATTTATTTCTGCTCAGATCTTTATGATTTCTTTCCTTCTAGTAACTTTGGGTTTTGTTTGTTCTTCTTTCTCTAGTTCCTTTAGGTGTAAGGTTAGATTGTTTATTTGAGATTTTTCTTGTTTCTTGAGGTAGGCTTGTATAGCTATAAAGTTCCTGCTTAGAACTGCTTTTGCTGCATCCATAGGTTTTGGATCATTGTGTTTTCATTGTCATTTGTCTCTCGGTATTTTTTGATTTCTTCAGTGCTCTCTTGGTTATTTAGTAATGTATTGTTTAACCTCCATGTGTTTGTGTTTTTTATGTTTTTTTCCCTGTAATTCATTTCTAATCTCAAAGCGTTGTGGTCAGAAAAGATGCTTGATGTGATTTCAATTTTCTTAAATTTACTGAGGCTTGGTTTGTGACCCAAGATGTGATCTATCCTGGATAATGTTCCATGTACACTTGAGAAGAAAGAGTAAGCTGCTGTTTTCAGATGGAAAGCCCTATAAATATCAATTAAATTGATCTGGTTTATTGTGTCATTTAAAGCTTGTGTTTCCTTATTAATTTTCTGTCTAGATGATCTGTCCATTGGTGTAAGTGAGATGTTAAAGTCCCCCACTATTATTGTCTTACTGTTGATTTCCTGTTTTATAGCTGTTAGCAGTTGCCTTATGTGTTGAGGTGCCCCATGTTGCGTGCATATATATTTAAAGTTGTTATATCATCTTCTTGGATTGATCCCTTGATAATTATGTAGTGTCCTTCCTTGTCTCTTGTAACATTCTTTATTTTAAAGTCTACTTTATCTGAAATGAGTATTGCCACTCAGCTTTCTTTTGATTTCCATTTGCATGGAATATCTTTTTCCATGCTCTCACCTCAGTCTGTATGTGTCCCGAGGTCTGAAGTGGGTCTCTTGTAGACAGCATATATATGGGTCTTGTTTTTGTATCCATTCAGTGAGCCTGTGTCTTTTGGCTGGAGCATTTAATCCATTTACATTTAAGGTAATTATTGATATGTATGTTCCTCTTACCATTTTCTTAATTGTTTTGGGTGTGTTTTTATAGCTCCTTTTCCTCTCTTGTGTAAAGCTTTTGATTTCTCCATTGAATCTGAATGAGATCCTTGCCAGGTAGAGTAACCTTGGTTGTAGGTTCTTCCCTTTCCTCACTTTATTTTTTTTATTTTTTTTGCGGTATGCGGGCCTCTCACTGTTGTGGCCTCTCCCATTGCGGAGCACAGGCTCCGGATGCGCAGGCTTAGCAGCCATGGCTCACGAGCCCCCAGCTGCTCTGCGACACGTGGGATCTTCCCGAACCAGGGCACGAACCCGTGTCCCCTGCATCGGCAGGCGGATTCTCAACCACTGTGGCACTAGGGAAGCCCCCTTTCCTCACTTTAAATATGTTGTGCCACTCCCTTCTGGCTTGTAGAGTTGCTGGTGAGAAATCAGCTGTTAACCTTATGGGAGTTCCCTTGTATGTTATTTGTTGTTTTTCCCTTGTCGCTTTTAATAATTATTCTTTGCCTTTAATTTTTGTCAGTTTGATTACTATGTGTCTCGCCATGTTTCTCCTTGGGTTTATCCTGCCTGGAACTCCCTGTGCTTCCTGGACTTGGGTGGCTATTTCCTTTCCCATGGTAGGGAACTTTTCGACCAAAAACTCTTCAAATATTTTCTCGGATCCTTTTTCTCTCTTTTCTCCTTCTGGGACCTGTATAATGCAAATATTGGTGTGTTTAATGTTATCCCAGAGGTCTCTTAGGCTGTCTTCATTTCTTTTCATTCTTTATTCTGTTCCACAGCAGTGAATTCCACCGTTCTGTCTTCCAGGTCACTTATCCGTCCTTCTGTCTCAGTTATTCTGCTATTGATTCCTTCTAGTGTAGTTTTCATTTCAGTTATTGTATTGTTCATCTCTGTTTGTTTGTTCTTTAATTCTTCTAGGTCTTTGTTAAACATTTCTTGCATCTTCTTGATCTTTGCCTCTATTCTTTCTCCAAGGTGCTGGATCATTTTCACTATCATTATTCTGAATTCTTTTTCTGGTTGCCTATCTCCACTTCATTTAGTTGTTTTTCTCCACTTCATTTAGTTGTTTTCCTAGGTTTTATCTTATTCCTTCAACTGGTACATATCCCTCTGCCTTTTCATTTTGTCTGTCTTTCTGTGAATGTGGTTTTTGTTCCACAGACTGCAGGATTGTAGTTCTTCTTGCTTCTGCTCTCTCCCCTCTGGTGGATGAGGCTATCTAAGAGACTTGTGCAAGCTTCCTGATGGGAGGGAGTGGTGGTGGGTAGAGCTCAGTGTTGCTCTGGTAGGCAGAGCTCAGTAAAACTTTGATCTGCTTGTATGCTGATGAGAGGGGCTGAGGTCCTTCCCTGTTGGTTGTTTGGCCTGAGGTGACACAACTCTGCAGGGTACAGGCTCTTTGGTGTGGCTAATGGCAGATTCTGGGAGGGCTCATGCCAAGGAGTACTTCCCAGAACTTCTGCTGCCAGTGTACTTG
This sequence comes from Phocoena sinus, assembly GCF_008692025.1. Classification (NCBI taxonomy): domain Eukaryota; kingdom Metazoa; phylum Chordata; class Mammalia; order Artiodactyla; family Phocoenidae; genus Phocoena; species Phocoena sinus. The sequence continues at coordinate 67,984,119 of NC_045772.1, forward strand.
TCCCTGCGGTGAGCCACAGCCACCCCCTGCCTCTGCAGGAGCCTCTCCAACACTAGCAGGTAGGTCTGTTCAGTCTCCTATGGAGTCACTGCTTCTTTCCCTGGGTCCCTATGCACACACTACTTTGTGTGGGCCCTCCAAGAGTGGAGCCTCTGTTTCCCCCAGTCCTGTTGAAGTCCTGCAATCAAATCCCACTAGCCTTCAAAGTCTGATTCTCTGGGAATTCCTCCTCCCGTTTCTGGACCCCCAGGTTGGGAAGCCTGATGTGGGGCTCAGAACCTTCACTCCAGTGGGTAGACTTCTGTGGTATAATTGTTCTCCAGGTTTTGAGTCATCCACCCAGTGGTTGTGGGATTTTATTTCATTGTGATTGTGCCCCTCCTACCGCCTCGTGGAGGCTTCTCCTTTGTCTTTGAATGTGGGGTATCTTTTTTGGTGAGTTCCAGTGTCTTCCTGTCAATGACTGTTCCGCAGTTACCTGTGATTCCGGTGCTCTCGCAAAAGGGAGTGAGTGGGCGTCCTTCTACTCCGCCATCTTGAACCAATCTCTGTACATTCAGGCAAGAATGGAGGCGGGAACGGGTCTCCCAGGTTTGGACTTAGAGTTGGTAGCAGATGAAGCATTCTGACCGAGGAGCAGAAAAGGAAGGAGGGCAGGGGATGGGATGGATGGCCACTCCTCCTCACTGGCTGAACTGGTGTCTGGACTTACTGAAGCTCAGGTTCTTTTTGTCTCAGTGCAGAAGGAATTCAGCGAGAGGCAAAGTGATAGGCAAGAAATAGATTTATTAATGTAGGACGCTTGTAAGAGATACAAGTGGGCAGGTGAGAGAGCTCTCTGCATGGTGGATTAAATGCCCTCAAGATCAATTCTAATTCCAGCTCTAAAATTTCATAATTCTATAATAATATGGTAATAATTATGGTAATAATAAAATTATGGTAATAATTATGGTAATAATAAAATTATGGTAATAATAAAATCTTTGTAATTATATGCATAGTTGTCTGTACCTTCATTTATATTCAGAGTACTTGAATCCAATTCCTTACAACATTCAAGTAGAATCAGGGGACACAAAAAGATAAATGAGACATGGTCCCTTCCTAAAGATATTATCAATCCAATAGGGGAGCTAACAATGTACGAATAGCTTACACTTAGTAGGGCAATTTCTGTATAATGTGGTAAATTAAAAACTAGGAATTTTTCAACTCAATTCTTCCAGATTGTCCCATAAGCTTCAAGACACTGCTTCCTCCAGGATGTTTTCTTGTGCCTCAAGATTGAACTAGTGGCTTCAGCTCTGCACCCTCAGAGTCTATGCATACATTTATCACAAATTTCCATATTTTAGTTAAATTATTTTCCCCATGTTTCTCTTATCCAGGAAACTGTAAGCTCTTTGAGGGTAAGAGCAATGTGTTATTTATCTTTGTATTCGTAGCACATAGCATATTGTCTGGAACATAAAGAATTCTTAATCAGTGATAATTGATCTGAACAATAATTGAAATGGATAATTTTATAAAGTTATATTACTTTATATATAGTATAATACCATGAAGTTCATGAAAAATTTTCACATCCTTATTTTTTTTAACCTTCACACCAACTATAACATCTAGGTCCTGTTATTATTCAACTTTATAGAAAAAAGGAGACTCATAAAATTAGCAATAGGCTAAACAAGGAAAATCCCTAATCACAAGACCAGTATTTTTTGTAAGTTATACAAAAGTTCTTTGTAAGCCGTAAAGGACATGCATACGTATCAGGCTTATGCATTGTATTACTTTAAATTTTCCTTCTGCTTCTATTTGCTTGCATATTTTGTCACCCTCTTTTCTGGCACTTCGTAGAGTATAAAGAGTTCACTCTGACCACTTTGACAAACATTGCAAATTCCCCACACATTACATGAGGTGAGGAATCTCTACCAAGCAAAGGGCAATAGATCTTCAAGTCAATGAAATGAAGTTTTGAATTATACATGGAGGTACCAATAACTGTGTTTTTAACATGAGGTTTCACATGACAGCAGTGTCAGCTGACTAGCTTATCTACAGACATTTTCTGAGGAAATCTGCCTTTTTGACAATGGCGGCTATAGCCATGCTTTTAAACATAGAATGCTCTCGTACGTTCCAGGTGATCCTGACACTCCGGCTTCAATGATAAGCCCAAGGATCAATATCTGACCTGGAGTCAAACCTTCATAGGCTAATCATGGCATATGGAGTGCCCGTATATTTATTGATTGGCAGGTGGAGGCGTAATCAGATTCTTATTCTTGGAGAACTCAAATGCAAATAAGAAGCATTACATCTCAACATATTCATTGTTTGCTTTCTAGCCCTGCTTCCTTGTATCTTTAAGCTACCCTACCCCACACCAGAAACAGAAATAAAGATTTAAGAAACTGCTCACCAAGCTTGAGACCGAAGTTTCCAATGCTTGCACAAAAATCATTTTTTTTTTTCTACTCTGAAAAAAATAACTAAGTCTAAAGAAGGGGAGAAGAGAGGAAAGGGTGCAGGAGGGTGGCTGGGAGGATAGGGGAACGGTAGGGAGTGGGTTTCTTCAATTGAGAAGGAAAAGGAAGGTCACAGGGAATATATTGTAAAGTAGAAGACTCCAGCCAAGCTGGCATTGAGTGTAGGTGCCTCGCTTGCCTGTGGCATGAGGTCAAATTAAGGCTCAAGAATCTTGGACACTTGTTAGGCCTTCAGAAGGTGGGAGCTTGTACTTCTTTTTTTTTTTTTTTTTTTTTTTTTGCAGTACACGGGCCTCTCACTGTTGTGGCCTCTCCCGTTGCGGAGCACAGGCTCCGGACGTGCAGGCTGAGCGGCCATGGCTCACAGGCCTAGCCTCTCCGCTGCATGTGGGATCTTCCCGGACTGGGGCACGAACCCATGTCCCCTGCATCGGCAGGCAGACTCCCAACCACTGCGCCACCAGGGAAGCCCGCTTGTACTTCTTGTATGCGGATGGGGGCACACTATGATGGAACTGAACCAGGCAATTGAGAATTTCCCTAAATTCTGTGGCAGTGGTAGACCCACTGTCATTGATACAGAAACCTTATAAGTCGACAGTTGTTGTAGGCTAGTAGAAGAGGAGAGAGGTGGGATAATTGAGTCTCTATAATCTGAAAGCACTTGACTATGATTCAACAGGTGAAAGAAAGTGCTGCCTTGTATGCTGTATATTTAAGGCTTGGTTTGCTGCTACTTGGACCGTCTTCTCTAACTCCTTACTTCTTCCTATACATACTAGTATAATAAACACCAGAACATCTCTCTCTATCCTTTGCAAACTTCAGGAGCTTAACACAGCCATCTTTAATAAACTATGGGAGGTTGACTAGTCAGGGTAGGCCTGGTTATGCTGTAGTAACTGATATACAACCCCCAAACCTCAGTAGCTTAAAACTATAGGGTGTATTTCTTGTGGATGCCCATAGTGGGTAATCTGAGGGTTATATTCTCCAGTATGCTCTCTTCAGGACTCTGTCTGATGAAGCTGCTCCAGCTGGAGGTTGCTGCTCACTGCGGCAAAGGGAAAGAGAGCCAGACACTCCTTATTATTTTGCACTGGCTCCATAAAGTATCTGCCAGGAACTTATGCTTACATTTCATTGGCCAAAGTAAGTCACATGGTCACATGTAACTTCAAACCGGCCCAGAAGTGCATCCTATTAGGGGCCAAATATGTTGTGGACAGCACCAATGATGACAGGAGACATCTAGATAAAATAAGATTTCTGTGATTTTGAAACAAAGCAATATTACCACCTTGAATAGTCATTCAAAAAAGTGGACCATTTGTACTATGGTTTGGAGAACTTTTTGCCATATAGAGTTATTTCTCTTGAAACAGTACTTGTATTAGGACAGTTTTTTGCAAGGCAATTTATGACTAAGCTTTCTTGGATAACATACCATTTCTAGGGGACCAAGGAACATTTTCTGTGAAAAATTAGAAAAAGTGTGACCATGTAGTTGTGGTCTGTCTTCCTAGTTCAATGACCTGTGTATGATAGATTTTAAGTTAATACTTGATGAACTTTAGGTTTTGAAACCTAAAGGTTTTGAAGCATAGTGGCTATAGCTGGGAGATATGGTTAAAAGGAAACACAAATTCAAAAGGGATGTGATTTTCTCCCTCAAAAAACCTAGCATTCATTTAGCACTTTATAAACTACATCTTGAAGAATTGTTGGGTCACTCTAGATTTCAGCAGATACTTCATAGAAAGTATCATATATTTAAACTTTTTGAAAAACGTTTCTACCATGTGAAGATCTATAGAAATTATGATAAGTTCATCTACACTGATAGAGCACAACTAGCTTTCAGATATATTTTGAAGTCACACAGTGAAGTAGAAATTCAATAATGATTTTGAGAATTCCAGTGTGGGGGAAAAATAGGTTTTTTGTTTCTCTTTCCACTCTTCAGAGGATATAAGTAATAAAGACCTGAAATTATACTTTCCTATCTGCAAACTGAGTTCATCATCATTAAAAGAAATCATGATTTAACTATTCAATGTGTCATATATTTAGCAGGCCCTTCACTAATTGTAGTCCTCTTTACTGGGTGTTCCAGATGTTGTGTGGATGTATAAGCCACATGGGCATCATAATGTTTTGTAGTAAAACATTCCTGGCACCACCTCAGTCCTTTCTTGTGTAGGAGTGCTGTAGGGAGAAAATAACAGAAATGAATTTCTAAAGACTGTAATTCTTGAAGATTTTCTGCTTAATTATTTTTATACAAATTACCCCTCTCACTCCACTGTTGCAGAGATTACTAAAAAAGAAAAATTTAACTTTAATCCTTGTAAAAAGCCACAGGACTCTTACAGCTAAGCATTTGAAAGCCCTTCTATTAATGCAGGAAACTGTTAGAGTGCTTTGAACATTCACTGTTTAGTTACCTAATTATTTCAGTTTGAAAATTTAACTGAGGTTTACTTCTGCTTTGAAAGTTCACACAAATGTTAAAGGATAAAATTTGCCTCAAGATTTATGAGAGCCAGTGATGGTGTTGAATATTTCCATACTGTTTACAAGAACTTTCCAAGTGGATGATAATTTAGCAAATAGATACTTCTGTTAGTGTTAGTCTGTTTATATATATATATATATTTTTTTTTGCAGTACGCGGGCCTCTCACTGTTGTGGCCTCTCCCGTTGCGGAGCACAGGCTCCGGATGCGCAGGCTCCTGACATGCAGGCTCAGCGGCCATGGCTCACGGGCCCAGCCGCTCCGCGGCATGTGGGATCTTCCCCGACCGGGGCACAAACCCGTGTACCCTGCATCAGCAGGCTGACTCTCAACCACTGCACCACCAGGGAAGCCCCAGTCTGTTTATATTTTAACAGTCATATAGATCTGGAAATGGAGCCCTACTTTTCTGGGAAGATGACATCTTTTTTTTAACTTTTTATTTTGAAAAATTCAAAGTTGAAAAAAATGAACACCTATAGAATACCTTGCAATTATATCAGTTGTTAGAATTGCTACTTTTATTTTCTGTTTCACTTCACATATGTGTATGCGTGTGTTTGTTCAGTGTGCAGAATCATTTAAAAATAAGTTGCAAGCACCGGGCCACTGCATTCCTAGATATGTCAGCATTATCTCTTAAAAACTAGGATGCTTTCCTACATACTGCGATGCCTTTATTACACCTACGGTTTTAACATTTATACAATATTATTATCTAATATACAGTCAGTACTCAAATTTCCTCAGTTGTGCTGATAATGTTCCTTATACCCCCTTTCAGGAAAATCCAGCAGTCAATCCAGGGTCACACATTGCATTCAGTTGTCTTGCCTCTTGAATCTCTTCAATCTAAATGAGTTCACAGGCCTTTCTTTTGTCTTTCGTGCTGTGACATTTTTTAACAGTCATGATCAATTGTCTTGGAGAATGTCCCTCGACCTGGTAGGATAGTGATCTTTTCACATAAACAATGCTAATTAATTAAGTTCCTTTTCTGAAAAAAATAAGCATTTATATTAAGAATTTATAGCCACCTGTACATTTCTGATGTTGCACATCGTCTACAGCAGATTTGGATTAGCAGTGGATTAGCGTTATTTTCTGGAGACATCTGAGAACCTGGCTTAGAGGATGAAGGTAGAGAGTCACTGGATGTATCTTCAGTTTGTCTTCTTGGTTCCTTCCAAATTCAGTTAATCCAATAAGTCACTGTCATAGGAATTTCCCTACAATTACACTCTTTGTTCCAGTCTTTCCTCTACCTAAGAACCTGGCAGGTATATAACATAGTGTTTAAGTGCTCTGAGCCACACTGCCCTAGGTTTGAATCCCAGACCTGTCCAGTATTAACGCAGCAAGTATTAATCTTACTAACCTTAGGCAAATTTCTTAATCTCTTTAAAACATGTTTCGTCATCTGTAAATATCACAAGATTATTGTGATGGTTGAATAAAATAATATGTATTAAGAGACAATAAATAATGAATTATAAATAGTAATTTATTAATGATATAATAAATCATGAATAATTATAAACCATTATACTGGCTTCTTATCATCTCTAGTATGAAATCCCTACTCTTCAGTCCGGTCTTTGGGGATCAGCATATAGCCATATGATCTCCATCACCACCATATATCTTTGTCTTCCACTATTTCCATCAATCATGGTACTTTTTTTTTTTTTTCACGTGCCTGACGCAGGGTAGGAACAGAGTACATGTTGAATGAATGAGTGAATGTGTTAAGTTCCTTCTTCATTTCTTTGCTTGTATCCCCTAGAATGGCCTTTCTTCTTTTTGTCCCCCAACAAATCATTAACAGATTCTGATTAAATGTCAAGTCGTGTGTTACAGGGACTGTTCTCTGTACTTTAGGGAATGACAAGATTTATTAGATATAACTTCTTCCCTTTCTGCTCTGAATAAATTTACAGACTAGTTGAGATGATAAGATATATTCAAATAATAAAAAGACAGCAGAGGAAGTGATATGCCACAAGAGAGATGCAGAGAAAGTTCTGAGAAAGTTGAGAGGAGGAAAATATTGTTTGGTGGTGGTGGTAGCCCTTGAGGTATTATGCCTTGAAGGGTGGATGGAACTGGTTCAAACACTGGCCCTGAATGGTGGGGTAGGATGCTGGGAGTGAATCATGGACGTGCTAGACAGAAGAATCATCAGGGTGAACAAAAGTACAGGGTGGAGAGAGCAAGTGGTTTCATTTAGCTGGAGCAGAGCATAAAAAGGAGTAGTGGTGCATGCAGATTGAGAGGCAGATTGGAGCTGATTTTGCTTGGCCCGACCTAGTGGTTTCACCACTGAACCATCAAGAAAAAGAGGGAAGGAAGGAAAGAAGGAAGGAAGGAAGGAAGGAAGGGAGGAAGGGAGGGCAGGAAGGGAGAAAGGAAGAAAGGAAGGGAGGGAAGGAAGGGAGGAAGGAAGGGAGGAAGGAAGGGAGAGAGGGAAGGAAGGGAGAAAGGAAGAAAGGAAGGGAGGAAGAGAGGAAGGAAGGAAGGGAGGGCAGGAAGGGAGGGAGGAAGGGAGGAAAGAAGGAAAGAAGGAAGGAGGGAAGGAAGGGAGGGCTACCTAGTTTTTTAAAATTATTTTTTGTTGAACGACTTTTTTTTTATTGGAGTATAATTGCTTTACAATGTTGTGTTTGTTTCTGCTGGACAAGGAAGTGAATCAGCTGTATGTATACCTATTCCCCTCCCTCTTGGACGTCCCTCCCACCCCACCCCCCATCCTACCCATCTAGGTCACCACAGAGTACCGAGCTGAGCTTCCTGTGCTTTATAGCAGGTTCCTGCTAGCTATCTATTTTACGCATGGTAGTGTATATATGTCAATCCTAATCTCCCAATTCGACCCACACTCCCCTTCCCCGTTTAATAAATTCTTTTGGGTAAAAATGGTTTGGGTGGCATATTTGTGATGTCTATTTTATTATTTTTATTTATTTTTAAATTTTTTAATTAGAGTATGAATATCTTTGCCTTTTCTTTCAAACCAAGTCTGTGTAATAATGTTTACATCCATACATATACCCATTTAAATACTATGTTGTTTACTTAGTAGCTCTTTAAAGCACTTCATGTGGCTTAATGTGAAAAATACAAGCAAAAAATTCACAAACCATTGAATTAAATTATTTTTTTGCTTGCCTTCTTCATTGAATGGTTAGTTGTAAACACAGATGTATAGGCAATATACATAGATTTTTTTCTCTTTTATAAAATACAACTGACTTCTTTGTTATCTGTTCCTATCACAAGGTACATAAATATGCTTGAAATATGAAACATTAGTCCATCATAAATCCAATGGTTACTGTTTTCAAAGAGCTCAACTCTAGTGTGGGATATAATAAATTTAGAAATACAAGGTGAACATGACAGCTTTGAGGCATAATATGGATACAAGCGTTGAAGGAATATGCAAAAGAGAGATCACTGTGGGCTGAATCTAAAATTGCACATGGGGGCTTCCCTGGTGGTGGAGTGGTTAAGAAGCTGCCTGTCAATGCAGGGGACAAGGGTTTGAGCCCTGGTCTGGGAAGATCCCACATCTGCGGAGCAACTAAGCCCGTGTGCCACAACTACTGAGCCTGCGCTCTAGAGCCCACGAGCCACAACTACTGAAGCCTGCGCGCCGAGAGCCCGTGCTCTGCAACAATAGAAGCCACCGCAATGAGAAGCCTGCGCACTGCAAGGCAGAGTAGCCACCGCTCACCGCAACTAGAGAAAGCCCGTGCGCAGCAATGAAGACCCAATGCAGCCAAAAATAAATTAAAAAAATAAATAAATGAAATAAAATTGCATATGTAGGCTGATTCTCAACCAAATCAAGCAAGTCTCAATGTCCAGTCCCATCACAGCAGTACTATGGGACTATTACAGAGCTATCAGTTATTGAGTGCTTACATTATGCTGAGAATGTTACATATATTTTTTTTCTTTTTACAGTGACTCTTTAATGAATGTATTAACATCCTCATTTTCCAGATGAGGAAACAAAGGTCGATAGGTGTAACTTACCTATAGGTATATAACTAGTTAGTAGGTAAGCAGGGATTTGAAGTCAGTTCTGCCTGGCTTCCAGGCCTGGATTTATTCCTGCATGTCACACTATGCTTTAGAGCAGTGGTCCTCAACCTTTTCGGCACCAGGGACCGGTTTCATGGAAGACAGTTTTTCCACGGACAAGGGTGGGAGTGGGGGATGGTTCAGGCGGTAATGCGAGGCATGGGGAGCATCAGATGAAGCTTGGCTCGCTCACCTGCCGCTCACCTTCTGCTGTGCAGCGTGGTTCCTAACAGGCCGTGGACCACTACCAGTCCTTGGCCCGGGGATTCGGGACCCTTGCTTTAGAGGGCTTTGTCCCCCAGAGCTTCCCATCCTGAGGCTTCTGGTGTTCCAAGCACTCTCGATGGCAAAGATCTCAGCAGAACGTTGGTCTTGCACATTCTTTTTTTTGTGTGTGTGGTATGCGGGCCTCTCACCGTTGTGGCCTCTCCCGTTGTGGAGCACAGGCTCCGGACGCGCAGGCTCAGCGGCCATGGCTCACGGGCCCAGCCGCTCCGCGGCATGTGGGATCCTCCCGGACCGGGACACGAACCCATGTCCCCTTCATCGGCAGGCGGACTCTCAACCACTGCGCCACCAGGGAAGCCCTGGTCTTGCACATTCTGACTTCTGTGCTTTGTTCCTTCCTGTTGGAATAGTCAACCTGAGCCAAGATTGTTTTTATTTCTGCCTTCAGATCTTTTGCCATCTGTTTGTTGATCCGGTGAGACAATTCACAGAGTTTATTTGCATGGAGGCTGAGAAGCTTTTGGGGAAACATCTTGAGCTTTTGTGTCCACTTGCAAGGGTTGAGCTACATAATGGGGAGAAGTCCATTTCTCTTATGAGAAAAGAATTCCTAAGGTTGGGAAACAGTACTAGTGTCTTACATCTCAGAAGAGGGAACTATTCTGAAAATAGCTTAGTTGCTGTTACTTGAATCACTGTTGTTATGAAATACTTTTATTCCCCCATCCACTCTGCCACTGAACCTGTGTCTGGCTCTCTGCCCTCATCGTGCTGACAACAAATCAACTTTTCTCCTCCACTGATATGCGAACACTGCCAGCTGTAGAAACCGAGTTCAGAGAAACCCACCACTGGTCTTTGCCTAACTGAATAGTAAACCACTCTGAAACCAAGAAAACAAAGCATAGTATGGAACTGTGTACTGAATGTCTCACATTATTTTTAATTAAAAAAAAAATTGGCATCTTGTTTCCCCATATGGGGAAGTTTTGCAGAGAATTTTTGGGAAATATTTTTCAATGTTTTTTTAAACTGTGTTTTTACCTTTTATTTTTCAGGTAAAAACAGAGTATATGCTTATGATAAAATCATTTAACATACATTAAAGTAGAAAGAAGGAAATAAAAATGACACCGAACTTTATTACGCAGACATAACTGATGTTAAATTTTGGTGTATTTTTACCATCTAGTTTATTTTCATACCATTCATTACCATATGATCTTTTTGTCATCATTTTAAAATACATAGTTAGTATTATACCATATATTTATATACACATATATAAAGATAGTTTTTATATAGTTTACATGCATATACAAACACGCATATATGTGTATATAGTTTTTATGTACAGTTATTGCAAGGACAAATAAAAATAGCAAGCTGAATGTTCCCACTGCAAGTAAGGGAAGATAATTCTCCTTTTTCTTAGAGCATTTACTTTAGAAAACTTGTATTTTTAAGTACTTTCTCTTCTCTGATGTATATAAATTCTTTGGAAAACTAGAAAGGCATTTTTTCACTTTCTGACCCAGGGATGTCTTCCTCTGGGGACCTGGGAGCCGCCTCTTTGAATGTAGACATTGAGGGGGACAGCACCCCTTTCTCTAGTCTCTGGAAAGGCAGAAGCCTATCTTTGTTTCGTGCCTTGCTCCACATTGCAAAACTTCCTCCTGCCATAAAGATATGAGAAGTTTGTTTCTCCTCTGGATAAAGCCAATTATCTAACCAACCCAGATGGTCACCCTAATTACCAGGTAAATTAGGATATACTATGTGTGACAAATGGTACTGTCATGTCCTCTTACTTGAGGACTAGTTATTGTTTATCTTGAGAACATGTATGTAATGGGTTGTGTCTGCTTGGCTGTATAAGAGGGTGAGATTCCTTTCTGTCTTTGCAATCTCTTAATGCGTTGCCTGTGATGTACATCGCATTCTGCTTTAATTTTTATTCAATAATGAAAGTGTTTTCTTCCTTTACTACTTTTGTGGAGAAGATTTTTGTGGGGAGAAGATTTTTTTTAGTTACATTTTCCCAACATTATATGTGTACAAGTGTGTGTGTGTGTGTGTGTGTGTGTGTGTGTGTATACAACATAATAGCATAGGACTATTCTAAGTCTTAGATGAAAGACAATAGGAAGAGGTGCTTGGTAAGACCTTATCTTCCTTACATTTCTTATTAATATTTCCTAATTAGAAAATACTCAGATTATCCAATTTGGGTTTTAAAAATACATAAAGCAAAATAATTATTTGTAGTCCTTGACATCCATACATTTCTAGCTTTGTAGCCAGGCCACCTGTCTTTTGATCTAACTGATAATAAAGTTTTTGAAAAGTGGAGGATAATCCAAAACAACTTAAACACCAATTACTTTCTTATAAGAAATGAAAATTGGAAGATTTGTTCTACTAGACTAAAAAAGTTAGGCCTAACACACATTTTGCCATATTGTATTAATATAAAGAACATTAAAATCATTTATGGGGAAAAACAAATATATAAAAAGGTTATCTATGAATTAATAAAAGGAACAGAAAATGTCAAAATGAATGTAAATGTCAATAGCAATTAGGTATAATACACTATTTTCTTTTTCTTTATGCAGGTTATTGCATTCAAGGTCACTGTCATGCTTGATGATGTTATAGACTCAATGCTATTTAATTCTGGTGGCATTGTTACATTTTTTTGATTATTCTTTTACTAGAGTGAAAAGTGACAAATGTCGGCAACTTTTTTTTTTAAAGGAGAAATGTGAAACATTTTATTGAGGAAAACTTTGAGCAAATAAGAGTGTAAAGATCAGGGTATTATGAAATCTCATGTTTCCATCACACAGTTTTAATGATTATCTACTGGTAGCCAATGCTGCTTCTTCTCTATCCCTATCTATTTTTGACCCCTTCCCTGTTAATATATCTGAAGGAAACATCGTTATTTTCTGAATAGTGCTTATCAACAATGAAACATTAGTATAACATCAAGAAATATATAATAATTATTAAGGTTGACTCTTTTTCTCTTAAACAGGGCTGATAATTTCTATTGTGACTGAAATGCTAATAATCTTTTACTATTTTTCCCTCTGTTATGTTAACTGACTTCCTCCCATCATGATTTCACTTAGAAATTTAGGGTACACTTAGAAAATACCTAAATTCAGAGAGTGTGACTTCAGAATACCTGTCCAGGTCACTATTACACTCTGATGACCAGGAGGTTGATGCCTGGGAAACTGCTTTGCATCATGCTTGAATCTCAAACTTAATTTGCAGTATTATTACTTCATCTATTTTTCTCAGCATTTTCATATTTCTTATCTGGGTGAGGAAAGAATATTTCATGCACTGCTACCAGACGTAGTATTAAAAGTCAGAAGTCTGGTAATTTTCTTTTAACTATAAAACAGATAAATACACATTTTAGGAAATTTGGACAATACAGAGAAGTGAAAAGAGGAAGCCAGAAATAGTCACCCATTATTCCACCATTTAGATAAACACTAACATTTTATGTCTTTTATTTGAAATCTTTTTTCAGTGCCAATAAATAGCATTAAGTTCCACATTAAAGTCATTTGGAAAAATTTACTTTTAGACTTATGAAACTTGGCACTTGGAAATTTATAATCTTGTATTCACTAAAGTTGTTAGTATAATTAACATAATTCAGTTATTTTGGGCAACAGATGTTAGTTTATTGCTTGACCTAAAATTAAATCAATTTTACAGGTATTTGTATTTCAAGCCATATAATAATTTAAAAGTAAACACTGAATATCAGTCATGGAGTTTAATTATTGTTACTTCATTGAACTTGTAATTATGACTGGGTTGCATAGACTGACTGTGTCTCCCCAAAGTTGGTATGTTGAAACCATAACCCCCAATGTGATGGTATTTGGTGCCACCTCCAAACCGTTTGGGAGGTGATTAGGTTTAGATGAGGTCATGAGGGTGAAGTCCCCATGGTGGATTAGTGTTCTTCTAAAAAGAGGAAGAGATGCAAGATCGTTCTCTGTGTTCGTGTACCAAGGAATGACAATGTGAGGGCATAACCAAGAAGAGGGCCCTCACCAAGAACCTGACCATGCTGGCACTCTCATCTTGGACTTCCAGCCTACAGATCATGAGAAATAAGTGCCTGTTGTTTTAGTTACCAGGTGTATGTTATTTTGTTATACCAGGCTGAACTAAGACACTGGGTTTGTGAAAAGAAGCAAAAAGAGTGAAAAGGTCAAGATAGACAATTAATGTGGACTGTTAGTTCCCCAAATCCTTTCTTCTTCTTTTTAGTCTCATTCTCATCTACTTCCTTTTCCTCTTCTTCTGTCTCCTTGCTCTGCTTCTCTCTGCCACCTCTACTGGTAGAGATGACCGCCACATGCTACCTTGCTTGAAGGAGAAGTATTAAGCCACCACTGAGTCTCCATTTTCTTTTCTGAGATGGAGTGTGTCTTAGGAGCAAAGATCATGAAATTCATCACCTGGGTTTATATAATGGCCATCTGTGAATATTTTGGAATTGGCAGGTGATAAGGTGAGCCTGAACTGGCTTGGAGATGAAAATAGAATTATCATGGGATAATTCCATTTTTAATTATTTAAGGAATGACTGTATTGTTTTCCACAGAAACTGTACCATTTTACATTCCTACAAACTATGCACAAGGGTTCCAATTTTTCCACGTTTTCACCAACACTTGTTATCTTGTTTATAAAAAGTTTTGGATGGCAGCCATCCTAATAGATGTGAGCTGGTATCTCATTGTAGTTTTGATCTGCATTTCTCTAATGATTAGTGATGTTGAGCATCTTTTCATGTGCTTATTGGCCATTTGTATGTCTTCTTTGGAGACATACCTATTTAGATCCTTTGCCCATTTTTGAATCCAGTTTTTGTTTTGTTGTTGAGTTTTAGTAGTTTTCCATATATTTTGGATATTAATCCCTTATCAGATATATGCTTTTCAAATGTTTTCTTTCATTCTGTGGGTTTCCTTTTTACTCTGTTAATGGCATCTTTTGATGCACAAATTTTTGAAAATTTCATGAAGTCCCATTTGTCTACTTTTTCTTTAATTGTCTGTGCCTTTGGTATCATGTCTAAGGAAACCACTGGCAAATCCAATCTTGTGAAGCTTTACCCTTATATTTTCTTCCAAGAGTATTGTAGTTTTAGGTCTTATATTTAGGTCTTTTATTGATTTTCAGCTTATTTGATTGATTTTGAGTTTACTTCTGTATATGGTATTAGGTAAGGGCCCAACTTCATTCTTTTGCAAGTGAATATCTAGTTTTCCCAGCACCATCTGTTGATTAGATTTTTTCCATTGAATAGTCCTGGCACCCTCGTCAAAAATCATTTAGATAGATATATGTGAGTGTTTATTTCTGGGCTTTCTATTTTACTCCGTTGGTTTATATTTCTGTCTTTATGCTAATACCACACTGTTTCTATTACCGTAGATTTGTAGAAAGTTTTGAAACCAAAAAGTGTGAGTCCTCCAGCTCTGTTCTTCTTTTTCAAGATTGTTTTGATTATTTGGGGCCCATTAAGATTCCATACGAATTTTAGGATGGGTTTTTTTCTATTTCTGTAAAAATCATTGGGATTTTGATAGGGATTGCATTGAAACCATTGATCACATTGGGTAGTAATGACATCTTAACAATATGAAGTCTTCTAATTCACGAACATGGACTGTGTTTCTATTTATTTGTTTTCCTTTAATTCTTTCAGAAATGTCATCATTTTCATTGTAAAAGCCTTGGTTAAGCTAATTCCTAAGTATTTTCTTCTTTTTGAGGCTGTTGTAAATGGAATTGTTTTCTTAATTTCCTTTTGGGATTGTTCACTGTTAGGGTATTGAAATGCATTTGATTTTTGTGTGTTGATTTTGTATCTTACTAAATTCATTTATTAGTTCTAATAATGTTTTCGTGGAATCTTTAGGGTTTTTACATATAAGTTCATATCATCTGCAGAGGTAATTTTACTTCTTTCTTTCCAATTTGGATTATATCTTTTTCTTACCTATAAGTTATAAGTTATAAGTTGGTTATAAGTTCCAGTTGGATAGAGATGGTGAATGTGGGCATCATTGCCTTGTTCCTGATCTTAGAGGAAAAGCTTTCAGTCTTTCACCATTGAGTACGATTTTGTGTGTGTGTGTGTGGGGGGGGGGTTTCATATATGACTTAACTATGTTGAGGTAGTTTCTTTCTATTTCTAGTTTGTGAGTGTTTTTATCATGAAAGTATGTTGGAATTTGTCAAATGCCTTTTCTGCCTCAATTGAGATAATCGTGTGGGTTTTTTTCTCCTTCATTCTGTTAATGTGGTTTATTACAATGATTGATTTTCTTATGTTGAACCATCCTTGCATTCTGGGAATAAATCCCACTTGGTCATGGTGTATAATCCTTTTAATATGCTGCTGAATTCAGTTTACTAGCATTTTGCTTAGGATTTTTGCATCAATGTTGTTAAGGGATATTGGGCTGTAGTTTTCTTTTCTTGTAGTGTCTTTATCTGGCTTTTGTATCAAGGTAATGCTGGCCTCAAAAAATGAGTTGAAAAGTGTTCCCTCCTCTTTAATTTTTTGGAAAAGTTTGAGAAGCACTGGTAATAGCTCTAATTTAAATGTTTAGTAGAATTTGTCAGTTTCAGGGCTTTTTTTGTTGAGAGATTTATAATTACTGATATAATCTCCTTGATAGTTATAGGTCTATTCAGATTTTCTATTTATTGATAATTTTGTCTTAGTAAGTTTTGTGTTTGTAGGAATTTGTCCATTTTATCTAAGTTATCCAGTTTGTTTGACTACGGTTATTCAGACTACTTCTTTATAATTCTTTTTATTTCTGTAGAATCAGTAGTAATGTCTCCACCTTCATTTCTGATTTTAGTGATTTGAATCTTTTTTTCTAAGTACGTCTAACTAAAGGTTTGTCAAATTTGTTGAAATTTTCAAAGAACCAACTTTTCATTTCATTGATTTTCTCTATTCTTTTTCTATTCTCTATTTCATTTATCTCTGCTCTAATTTTTATTATTTCCTTCCTTCTGTGAGCTGTGGGTTTAGTTTGCTCTTCTTTTTCTATTTCCTTAAGTTTTAAAAACAATTTTACCGAGGTATAGTTTTATGTACACAGTTTGATAAGTTATGACAAACGTATACACCTGAGGAACTTCCACCACGGTCAAGATATAGTACATATCCATCACTATAAAATATTCCTTTGTGCACCTTCCAAGATAACCCCTTTTCCCCACTCCTGGCTTCAGGAAACCACTTCTCTTCTTTCTGTCAGTATAGATCACGTTTGTGTAGAGTTTCCTAACACCTCATGTAGTCTTTTGTGCCTGGCTTCTTTTGCTCAACTGCATGTTTATGAGATTCTTCCATGTTGTTGAATGTATCAATAGCTTGTTTCCTTTTATTGCTGAGCAGTGTGCCATGGCACAGATATACCACAATTTAAAAAATCTATTCTGTTAGTGGACATTTCGATTCTTTCTAGTTTTGGCTACTATGACTCAAGCTGCTATGAATATTTATGTACAAAACTTTGTGTGAACAAATATTTTAATTCCTCTTAGGTAAATTCCTAGAGGTGGGTTTGCTGGGTCATATGAAAAGTATACATTTAACTTTAGAAAAAACTGCCAAACTGTTTTCTAAATGTACTGTTTTACATTCCCACCAGCAACATAAATGGATTCTCGTTGTTCCTTGCTCTCAACAACAGTGAGACTTTGAACAAGTTACTGAATCCTGTAATCCTCCACTTATTCTTCTGTAAAGTGGAGACAATCATAACAGTTCTGTCTGGCATACATGTATATGTGTGTCTGTATATAAGTAATGGGATATTAAGTCGAAAATTTGAGACAATAAAATAATATTGATATGTACTGCATACTGAACTAAGGCGGCACATCAAAATGCAGATTCTGAAAGCATGTGAACAAAAACCGGTTTTATGACTCTTGGACTTTTCATCTAGAGGTAGAGTTATCAACTGCTACACTTTGCCTGGGACTGAGGGACTTACCAGGATGAAGGACTTTCAGTGCTAAAACTGGGACAGTCCCAGGCAAAGTGGTAAGGTTGATCATCCTATTGACATAAAAGGGGGAAAGTGAAAAAAGGAAGTATTTGTGAAAAGATCTCTTGGGAGAGAAATTCTGTCAAGTTGTTTTTTCAATGACCCCCTTTTAAGGAAGTAGGATGGAGATTTTTATTACCTTTATCTTAAGCCTAGAGCAAGGGGGTTTCAGTGAAGCTATTCCAGGAGCTTGAGATGTGTCTCCTGGATTCTGGGAGACCCAGAGACTGAGGTCTGATTGTGCAGGAGACACTGGCTGTGAACCACTTTGTGGGAGAGTGAACACAAGTTGCTGTGTCCAGGAAGCAGGTGCACTCCCCTCTAGCTGTGGGTTAGATGTGTGACTGTTCCTTGTAGACTAGATATGGTCCACGGGGCAAAGAGAGCTGTCTAGAGCCACTGGAAGTCCTGTCCAAGAGAATTTCCTGGAAGAGATTCCCTGTCCAAGAGAATTTCCTGGAACCAGAATCCAGGGACTGAGGGGAAAGGGATCAGGTGAACGAGAGGTATTGTTTCCTTCACTGAAGTTACAGCTCAAGGGGCCCAGCAGAAGCACTTCTGATAAAGTTTCAAAAGCACTCAGAAGTAAATGGGTCGTCTTTAAACATTTGTCTGGTCCAGAGAATTAGAGCCATTTTGCAACAGACTCAGTTCAAAATCAAACATCATATCCTGCATTCTCCCTTGGTGGGAAAATACAGGATCGAACTGAGCTGGAGGCAGGGGGGCATACAAAGGGAATAATAGCATGAGGGGACCAAGGACCAGTCTGGGGTTGTATTCGGAGGTAGGAAAAGGAAACTAGTACCCACACGTAGAAGAAAGGCATTGCCAGGGAAGGAGCAAAGACAACCTCATCAACTTGACCTACCCCCTCATTTGCCCTATTGTTTAATTAATTAATTAGCTAATTAATTGTTCAAGATTTACTGAGAATCTGCTCACAGTGATATGGAGTATGTTGGGTGCTGAGAACACAGCATTGAACAGGGCACTCAGGGAGCTCACGGTTCAATTTAAAGGATAGACAGATACCCATACGATTATAATCCAGTATGATGTGTTCACAGACTAGATAGAATATTTGATTTCTCTTATTCATATCCTGGGAGAATCAAGATTTCATCTTTTATAATGACAAATCAGTAATTCCCCAAGTACAGGGCTATCAGGTGAATCAAGAATGAGAGAATGTGGGCTTCCCTGGTGGCGCAGTGGTTGAGAGTCCGCCTGCCGATGCAGAGGACACGGGTTCGTGCCCCGGTCCGGGAGGATCCCACATGCCACGGAGCGGCTGGGCCCGTGAGCCATGGCCGCTGAGCCTGCGCGTCCGGAGCCTGTGCTCCGCAACGGGAGAGGCCGCAACAGTGAGAGGCCCGCACACTGAAAAAAAAAAAAAAATTAGCCATCACCGATGCAAATATATCCTTTAACTTCATTGTGAACAATCTCCAAATCCTCACTCGTTCACCCTTAGTGTAGAGTGCACGTTGGTATCTGGTCACTTCTCACCACCCTGCAGGTACCGTTCTTATCCAAACCACTTTCATCTCTCCCTGGATCCCTGTCCCAACTTCTGACTTGTCTCCCAGCTTCCACCTCTGCTTTCTGCAGCCTATTCTGCACACAGTTGCCAGGGTGTCCCCTTTAAATGTAAGTCACGTCATGGCACCCCTCTCCTTAAAGCCCCCCAATCATCTCCCTAAGCTGATGTCTTGCCAATGTCTCAAGCCCTGATGCTGGGCTCCTCCTCTGAGCTCATCGCGTACCATCACACACCAGCTCACTCCCAGCTCCACCTCTCACCCTTCCTCAAATATGCCGAGCACACTTCTGCATCAGGGATTTTCACTTGCTGTTTTTTCACCTAGATCGCTCTGCACTCTTTCCCTCCCTGTGTTTACTCATCAGTAATGCCTTCCCTGACCACCCTGTATAAAATCACATTTTCCCATTCCCTGTATTTCCCTATCTCCTTAACCTGCTTTTTTTCCCCCCTCCATAACACTAATATTCTATTTACTTACACATTTATTTGGTTATTATCTGCCATTCCCTGCCCCACCCCCATGCTCCTTGAAGAACATAAGCTCTACAAATAGGGCCGTGAATTAGTTCTTTGTTTCCTACTGTACACCCAGTGCCAAGAATGGCGCCTGGCATTTGGTAGGTGCTCAATAAACATTTGTTTAATAAAAGAATGTTATTTTTTCCCCCAAACAATGAACATTCATTGTAGAGAATGGAAAAATGCAGGAAGATACAAAGAAAGAACATGCACCTCCCCAAATATACCTATTATTAACATTCTATTGAATTTCTTCCAGGTTTTTCTAAAAATATATTTTTTCTTTTTGTGAAATCAGGATTACTGTCTATATAAAGTTTATATCCAGCCTTTTAATAAAATATATTGTGAGCATTTATACATTATGCATGATTTTGGTTTGTTATTTTCCCTGCTAAATTATACAATTTTGGTTCTATTATGTGTTTTCCAATTGTTCATATAACTTTATAAAATAATAATTGTACATGCTTGTTTATATCTAAAGGATATGCAGTGATAGACACCACATGAAGAAATTTGAAATAAACAAAACATTCTACTCATATGATAATAAATACTTGAAGCATTAAAAAGAAATCCATGGTGGCCAACATAATTTTCTAAGGGGATAATTTTCTAGATGAACCTTACTGTACTGGCACGTCAATATTTTAGGTGCCAGGACTACTGAGTTTGTGCTAGGACACTTTAAAATTGCTTTATATTCAGTCCATGGGTTGGTGAAATAGCAGCTAGCTTTTGGTTACCTAGAAAAATGTACGTCATTAAACTACTCTTTATATGCAACCCCGGGAACATATCCCATGCATAATGTATTCATAAAAAGTTCATTTTATTTACAGCTTGTCACGTTATATTGTGTAAGGAAGCACAGTTCTGATCTACTTCAATTGAATTATGCTTTTCTTTTTTACAGAGTGGGGAAATATATTTGTAAGAATGAATAAACACACCTTGGACTGACTACTTTTTGAGGAAGAGGCAGAGAGAAACACATTAACATCTATGGTGATAGACATTTTAGACATTTAATAACTGTCTGTTTTCTAAATTGGGTGCCTGAAATAGTTTATGTCAAAATATGATGCCAGTGACTTGAGAAAGCAGTAAACTCCTAGAAAAACATTTTTCAGAATTGCAGTTTTATAATGCGAATATGGAAAAAAAACATCTGTTGTTACATTTTTAGGCATCTAATCCTTTGATGTTTAATTCAACGTAATTCAAAGGTTAGTTTTTGTAATTGACTGCTGTGGTGAATTCTCTGTTTCACATATGGATAGAGACAGTGCTTGTTTTTGTAGGACAGAATGTACCAGTACAGCATTTGAACAGGTTTTTCGTAGCCATGTTGACAAACATCCAGTCAAATAAATTAATTTTACCTCCTCAACAAATTCATTAATTTACAAATCAATAAAAGCATAAAAAGCAGAATACTAAACTGAGACCAGAGAGGAGATGGAGGTGCTCTGTAATACTTTAAGATGAATATCAGTGTCCATCTATTAGACACATCGAGGTCTAACGAGGTCTAAATTCTGTAATATTTGTGTGGACCATTTGTTATCCCTTGCAATTCTTGGGCCACTAATTAATTCCTACATCACTCACCTCCCATCTAGGTATTCTGAAAATACATGCTCTTGGTTATAAGGCGTTTCAGAGGAGTAAAACAGATGGACCAGTGGAAATCCATCATTATTACAGGAAAAAGAAAAAAAAGACAAAAGAAAAAAAAAACGAAGTGCAAAACTCCAAGCAGATTCCTGCGTAAAGAGATTTAGACAAAAGCTATCATATTAGTTAATAATATACAGTTATTGTGCATTAACTACATGTTTGAGGATGGAGAACTCTTTTAATAGCCATTTTTGTGTGTTTCTGGGTTTTTCCTTGATAAGAATATAAACTAACTGGTGGGATCAATTGACTTTTTTTTTTTTGGCCACACAGCCTGGCATGCGGGATCTTAATTCCCCGACCAGGGATGGAACCCGGGCCCCCTGCAGCGGAAGGGCAGAGTCTTAACCACTGGACCGCCAGGGAAGTCCCCGACCCTATTTCTATAGCCATATCGTCTGTTAAGAATTTTAGTGCTAGTCCATTGTCTCAAGACAATAACTATAGCCCTCATCTTTCCTATTAAAAAATGCAGCCGTGGGCTTCCCCGGTGGCGCAGTGGTTGAGAGTCCACCTGCCGATGCAGGGAACACGGGTTCTTGCCCCGGTCCGGGAGGATCCCACATGCCGCAGAGCGGCTGGGCCCGTGAGCCATGGCCGCTGAGCCTGCGCGTCTGGAGCCTGTGCTCCGCAACGGGAGAGGCCACAGCAGTGAGAGTCCCGCGTAC
Source organism: Phocoena sinus (assembly GCF_008692025.1). Taxonomy (NCBI): domain Eukaryota; kingdom Metazoa; phylum Chordata; class Mammalia; order Artiodactyla; family Phocoenidae; genus Phocoena; species Phocoena sinus. The sequence continues at coordinate 68,006,000 of NC_045772.1, forward strand.
CAGAAAAAAAAAAAAAAAAATGCAACCATAACTGTATGGTTTGCAGATAGCTGTTAGGGAAATAGGAACAACCTGAGACTAAGGTTGGGTATTTGTGTGGTGAAGGCTTGAGGAAAATTGACTCTAACGAGACCTAAAGTTTAAAATCTAAGCTGAGGGTTTAACACTTTAAACCTAGGCTGAAGTCAGTGTCCAAGAGTTGAATGCAGAGACAGATGGGACAGGGGAAACTTCTGGGTGTCAGCGTCAGGTGGGATTAGAATCATTAAACAGGGAGCCATTGTGCCTGACGGTGTTTAACAGGTGGAGCCTAGATCCAGAGACCAATACCAGGCAAAAGGTCTGGCAGGGGTTAGTTAGGTAAGTTGGCCCCTCCCACCATATTCCTCCCCACAGTGCTGGTTCCGGTGACTCAGCGACTGTAATTCAGGATGAAGCTCCTGGGCCCTTAGGGAACCAAAGGTACCAGACATGTAGATGAGAGTTCCATGTAAACCGTATTGGCTGTACCAGGTGGGGGGTTAGACAGATAGACTACACTCTGATGTTCATGAGAACTATTAAAAATGTATGCCCAAAGTACAAAACATAGCAGGTTTAAGAGCAGTAGGCTTCTGGGGCACCTCACGTTTCACCAGGTCTGGCTCTTATTGGTCTGGAGTCCAGGTGGATTTTGACAGAGATGCCAGATTTTATTAAAGTTAGCTGAGGATAGCACGGAATGATACATCCAGAGTCTCAGAGATTCCAATTGTGTTAGATTAAATAAAAATTAAGAAAAAAACAAACACAACTTCCTCTTATTGAATACATTCTGTTTTTGAAGCACCGTCTATACCAAGCACTTTACATTTTCCAGATAAGGAAACTGATGAGAGATTAAACACATTATTCATTATAGCATGCTAATAAAAGACAAAGCTGGAATTTGAATACGTCTGTCTGATCCCGAAGCTTGTATATATTTTATTATTTTCTAATTCCGACATGTAACTTTTCTCCTTCAGGGCAACATCTTTGGATATGAGTGAAAAGTTCTAGGTGGGAAGATCTTTCTCTACTAAGCATGCCAAAGCATCAGTGCCCCAGAAGGCATCTTCATCTAGCTTCAAATACCTGAGGTCCATCTCCCTATGTTCATATATTTCAGCTTTAGTGCCCTGTGCTGGTTGGCTGTTTCCTTCCGCGGCCCCCAGGGGGCCGCCGGCAGAAATGATCCCCCTGAGCCCTCTAGTGGTCAGTAGGAAACTCTAACCGTGCCTCGAGGATCAACGTTCCCAGGAACATTCTCAAAGCCCCGCGGGTGTTGCCCAGGGAAGCAAGACCGTGTGACACCACCTAGAGTTACCCTCATAGCTTCCCTTTGGGTGCTTCTGGGCCATGTCCACCAGCACTGCCCCAACTCAAGATGACTTCTCAAACCTGCCAAGTGTGCACTCTTGGATGCTACAGGGTAGATTCTATCACTAAATCTCAGGAACAATCAAATACAGGTATCTAGGGGATGCGGCAGCAAGTCCAAAATTTATTTTTGTGTGTCCCTCAAAATGCACAGGGTGGTTTATTCAAATTGACTCCCAGAAGCAGCTCTGGATATCTTATACTTCCCCAAGGTAAATACTTGAATAGCTCTAGTAACACTCTTAGATTACATGGGGTAGTATAATTGTGATTTTCTGGGATGTTTTGGGGGTATATTTACAGGGTATATTTAAATAATATTGGCAAGCCTTACATGCTGTAATGTAGGGATATCATTTTTTCCCTTGATTTTAATATAATTATGATGACATATTACAGTAATTTCCTTACTGATTTAATACAATAACTAGATTATTCTTAGTATTTGGAACATAAATAAATGTATTTAAATACACACATACTTTAACATGTGTATTTTGGTTATCAAATACAGATAGCAAGTATATGTCTATTTCAGTGCTTGCACTGGCATTTATTGATATTATTTTATTCTTATATCTAAAATAGACCAATTAATAGTGTTAAGTGCTGTAGAAGATGCAATAGGAATATGCCATTATTCCTAACCTCAGAGTTCGGTTCCTCAGTTGTCTCTGTTCTGGGGGCCTCTCAAGTTTGAGCATGTCACTGAGCTGAGTGTGATTCTAATTTTTAAAGATACGCATATATGCATTTTTCATATAAAATGGCCCCTAAAAGTAAGCCAGCTACTTCCTCTGGTGCTCAACCAAAGAAACAGGAACCTGTCCTAATGCTGGAGGAAAAACTGGCCAGGCTGAACCAACTCGTGGTCTCCAGTGGAGATCCTGTCAAAGGAGTTTTCCAGGGTAATTTTGATTATTTTTGGTGATTCATAACTCTTATTTCTGATTTTAGAATCTAAGAGGTGTGACTCGATTGTAAGATAAGTATCATCAGAGAAACACATACATTTTGCCACACAGTAGGAAACTCTTAAATGTTTCTGGATAAGGATGTCGTAACATTGTGTTTGGGAGATTAATTTGGCAGTAATATTCTAGATAAATTGGACGTTGGCAATGGAGGCAGTTAAAGGCTACTATGATGGTAGAAGTGAATGAGAAGGAATGATTGTCAGACCGATGGTGGAGGTGGAATAAGTTGACCATTTTAACTGACTAGGATGGGTTAAAAATATAGCTTTGAAGTTTTTGTGACCATAACATTGGTGACTTCCTTAACCAGAATTAGGGAAATTGGAAGAACTGGTCATGGCTAGGAGGATGAGTGTTATTTTAGACGGAGTGTGAGGTGATTATGGGACATCCAGGTGATGTTCAGCAACAGATTGGAACTCCTACAGGAGAGAATTCTAAAAATGTTTGGGTTCGGGGTACATTCTGTTTAGAAATGGCAGTTGAAATCACAAGAATAGACAACATGACTAATGAAGATCAACCCTGTAGAATGAAAGGAAAAGTTCAAGTATAGGTTCTTGGTAATTACCTGCCTTTGGAGACCAGAGGAAGAAGACAAGAAGCCACTAAGGGAGCCGGAGAAGGAACATTCAGAAAATATATTCAGGGAAACAGAATTTTAAAAGGAGATGACATAAAGTGTTGCTAAAAGTTCAAGAATTATACAAATTCTAATGGACTAAAATTAGTCTAATGGACTAATTTTGAAGGTAGAAAAGAAAATAATAAGAGAACAGGTGTTTGAAAAATAGGACAGGGTGAGACAATTTCAGGAAGAAGAGTTAACAAATGATTTTAAGTATTACTGAAATTTCAAGGAGGGTTGTTACTGAATTTGGAGAGACCAGTGTTTAAACCCCAAATTAAGATATGTGGTGTCTATCAAAGGATTTTTTCCTGATTTATAAATTTGTGTGACTAACGTGTACTACAAAAATTAGTTCATATTTAGTTACATCGTTCATTCTTTATATGCTCAAAATTGTATAAGAAACTGGGGTTTTCCCTGAATTGACTATCAAAGTAGTAATTAGTGACCTTTTTGGAGAATGTGGGCTGATATCAGATTACAAGCCAAGGAATGAGTTGGAGTTGAAGAAATATTTTCAGAAATTTAGTGATAGGAGCAAGGAGAGAGAGGAGTGGAGTTAAAAGGCGGGAAAGACCTGGAAGACAGCTCAGACCAGCCTGATGGTCTCATTGCAGCTTTTGGATTATTTTTCAGTTATTCTTTCAGCCTTTCTCTATGCACGTACTATTTTGAAATCATATAATATGGCACAGATTTTGTCGATGTACTAAAAGAAATTGGAAAATATCATACAGCATTTGTTGCCAGGTGAAACTACAATTAGTGCATGATATGCAAGTGTTCAGTCAAAAAAGATGGTTTCCATGACTCTTTAATAACTTCTAAAGTGTCATTAGGGTTTCTCCTATCTGTGAAATACTATGACTCTCCATTCCCTAGCCCAGAAAAGAAGTCTTTGAAACGGTGGGGTGGGAGATGCAGACGTTTCTGTGGCAGAGATATTTCTCATTTCAGACATGTGGGATTAGGGCGATATTGCAATACTGATCCTTTCCTGAGTGCTCAGGCTCTTTAGTGGGATATGATTTTCTCAACTCAGCAATATTTACCATCGGGCCCGTTCAGGCACTTACAACACTTGTTGATCATAGAAAATTAGCTATAGCTTTTAGAGCATATTAGGTTTAATGAGATAGGAAACACGATCATTACCCTTAAGGGAACAAGTCAGACAAAATGGGAGGAAACTGTATTGGAAATGTTTGCCTCAAACAAATCAGCTGATGTGAGCAAAGCATCCTATTCTGAGATGAGGAGTTAAATAGAGTAGTAATACCTGCCACATGACAGTTTTTTTTTTAATTTAAAATTTAAAAATCCATATCACATAGAGCCTGGGGGTGGAGCAGGTATTATATTATTTTGCATCTTTCTGAGAATAGCCCATTCTTTCTTCTCTCTCAAAATCTTCAGCTAATGGAGGACCAGGATGGAGGACTTTCAGCGTTAAAATTGGGAAAGTTCTTTGCAAACTGGGACAGGTTGGTAACCTCTATTTGGAGCAAGGCTACCTGACTATACACATCCTTACTTCCTGCAGTAATCTCTCAATCTCCCGGTCAATCTTCCTCATTTGGTTAAGAGTTTAAGATCCAACTTACTTACATTCTTCTTTCCATCACTGCTGCTGTTCATGTGGATAATCCATCCAATGCCTGATTTTTTTAGTTCCTTGACCTTTTCTCTTACAATCTTTTCCTCACCCTTCTTCTTGACTTTCGCTGCCAGTTCTTATGGTCACACCTCAGATTTTGTCAATTATGAATAACTAACGATACTACCCTCAAAATCTCAATTTCTAACATCCAGTCACCAGCCACCTCTCCTCTCTTTTCAGCTCACTGCCTCTATGGTAATTCTTCGATTACACTGGGGCTTCCAATCCATGCCTTCCTTGCCTCCCTCTCTGCCTTACCCAAATGGTAGAAATCAATCCTGATTAATCCCAACAATTTATAGAAAAATAGTATAATTTAGTGGCTAAAGGTGAGAGCTCCTTGAATCCTGGGTCCAATATTTATTAGCTAGGTGGCCTTGGAAAAGTTTCTGAACATCTCTGTGCCTCAGTTTCCTCATGTGTGCCCAACTCATAGGGTTGTTGTGGGCTCAGAGTATTAATAAAAGTAAAATGCTTAGACAGTTCTTGGCACATGATAAACATTCGATAAATGTTTCCCAAGCTTGCAGTTCATGGCTGGAGAAAGGCTCCTAACTATTCTGACCGATTTCTTTTCAGTTTTATGACTGTGTCTCAAGTGGGCCTTAATGCAGTCTCGGCAGTTCAGTCGACCACAGTTCCCGTTTCCTTATTGATTTATTTTCTCTCTCTCAGAGGTTACTATCTTACACCTTCTTCTTCTCAAATTTCGAGCCCCTCTTCCCTGCTCCTCACTGTCAGTGGATGATTTTCCTTCTAATCTCACTGAAAACGCAGAAGCAATCAGAAGATAAAGCTATCTTCCCACCAACCAGCCTACCCTCATCTACAGCCTTCTGTTACAATGAAAGTGTCTCTTTCTCTGTTTTAGGAAAATCCTCTACTTGTGCACTGGATTCCATCTCTTTCCACTTTCTCAGGAACTTTACTGCTTATAATGACCTCTTTTCTGTCTTGCATCATTACATGTCTTTCTTCTCTGCTATAATGTGCTCTATTATTAATTAACAATATTAAACAAAAGGAGAAAAGAAACCTCCCTTGCTTCTATGCTCTCTATGGGTATCAACTTATTTACCATCCTTTATAGCAAACCTTGATGTTTCCGCAGTCTCAGCTCCCATCCTCATGACAATTCTAATCAGGCTTTCATTCCCCTATTCTACCAAAACCCTCACCTTTGTGGGCCAATGGCAACTTCCATCTTGTCAAATTGGATGACCCATTCTCAGTCCTCATCTTACTCTGTCACCAGTGTTTAACACAGCTGACCACATCCACTTTATTGAAACTTTTTAAATTGGTTTTAGGACACCATACTATTTTGATTTATCATCTACCTTTCTTCTCAGCGTCCTTGACTGGATTCTTCTTTGGACTTTTTTTTTTTTGTGTGTGTGGTACGCGGGCCCCTCACCGTTGCGGCCTCTCCCACTGCGGAGCACAGGCTCCGGACGCGCAGGCTCAGTGGCCACGGCCCACGGACCCAGCCACTCCGCGGCACGTGGGATCCTCCCGGACCGGAGCACGAACCCGCGCCCCCTGCATCGGCAGGCGGACTCTCAACCACTGCTCCACCAGGGAAGCCCTTCTTTGGACATTTAATTGTGTCTTACACAACAGAAATGCCCCAGAGCTCAGCCCTTGGCTCTCTTGGGCTTGCTGAAGTGATTGGAGTGACCGAAACCAGGAGAAATTAATTTCACAGGCTTCATATGAGGCAGTTTGAACTGTGCTGTGAAAAACAAAATAAGCATAGTTTGTAGGAAAGAGGAAAGTCATTTATGTTTTTTTGTTGAATTTTTATTAATATCTGATTGTTTAATGGAAGCAATTTTACTGTGATAAATTCAGTTCCACAAATGTTTTCTGAGCACTGGCAGTGGAAAGGAGAGGGGAGATTCAAAGATGAAGCAGAAGAGTCCTTGCCAACATGGTCCTGAAAGCAGTTAGGTTATTATCCTAATTTCATTAATGGAAATGTAAGAGCTAAATCAATACTAGAACTAGAACGAGAATTCTTGGTGGTTTCAGGTCTTTGATTAGGTTGATTAATTTCAATCTGCCTCCCAGATTGAAATACAATAAAGAATAAAGTGTAGCTAAATTACAGGTTTAAAAGGTATTAAAATGGAAAATTGCTGGAAAAAGTAATAAAATAACAACCACAAAAATATAACTTTCCTTGGCATTTTCAACTTAACTACCCCAGAGCTGCTAAAACAGCATATTCTTGTCTTTTTCAACAAGATCTCAAATTTTTCAACCAGCCACTACTAGGATTCTTGTATTGGTAAAATTGGATTTTCTTTTTGGAAACTGATTTTTGATGAAGAACGAACTAGAAGAATATAGATGGATAATTCTACATCATTATTAAAATCCCAAAGATGAAGCTTTGAACAAACACATATTTTAGAAACATGTAATCATAAAGTTGCCTAATCACCTTTGAGGTTTCCTATATAGCACCTAAAAGATTTGAGCAGTTTGTCTATTTAGATTTGAATTTTGATGAATATTGTAAAGATTAGAAGTTTGGATATGCAGTTTATAACAAGACACTCTAAAAAATAATAACAGTGCTAATAGTGATAACTACTTTCTACTGAGCAACTATTTACAATTAGCTATTTACATCTGTTACATCTTTTATCCCTTACAATGACTGGATGAGGCGGTGTTATTATCCTTCCCAAGAAGAAACAGAGATTCAGATAGGTTCGATAATTTTGCCAAGAAAATGAGAAATATGCTCTCAGTACTCTTACTTCTGAAGGGAAAAAAGAAGGAAACAATTAAATACCAGATACCACACCTGGACCTTTTGTGTTACTCTGTTGTTTAATCAAAAGTAGAAGTTAAAAATAGATTGTAATAAGAGCACTTGTAACACTTAGCACTTTGTGTTACAAGAGTACAGTTTGAATACATTTTAAATTAGAGAGATTTGCAGTGCATTATAATGACTGTTCCCCGTTTCAGCATTGCATTTTATATGTGGTTGCTTAAATTCTTGACCCTATAGAAAGCTATAAGGATTATTATTTTACATCAAGATTTTTCCTCTCATTTAATGATTGCTGAAGCATTTCCTTTTTGCAAACCAGCTTATAATACTGTTGGCCCTTGCTTAAAAATAAAGTTGTTGGGAGTTAGGTACTTGATCCGCATACATAAAGAACAATCATACTTACAGCCTTTCCTGTCCTATTTTTATTTTTTATTTTTTATTTTATATCGGACTATAGTTTATTTACAATGTTGTGTTAGTTTCAGGTGTAAAGCAAAGTGATTCAGTTATACATATACGTGTATCTATTCTTTTTCAAATTCTTCTCCCATTTAGGTTATTACAGAATATTGAGCAGAGTTCCCTGTGCTACACAGTAGGACCTTGTTGGTTATCTATTTTAAATATAGTAGTGTGTATATGTCAATCCCAAACTCCCAATTTATCGCCGCCCCACCTTTTCCCTTTGGTAACCATAAGTTTGTTTTCTGTCTGTGAAGTTCATTTTTATCTTTTTTTTTAAGATTCTGCATATAAGTGATATCATATGATATTTGTCTTTCTATGTCTGACTTACTTCACTCAGTATGATAATCTCCAGGGCCATTCATGTTGCTGCAAATGGCATTGTTTCATTCTTTTTAATGACTGAGTAACATTCCATTATATATAGGTACCACATCTTCTTTATCCATTCATCTGTCGATGGACATTTAGGTTGCTTCCATGTCTTGGCTATTGTAAATAGTGCTGCTCTGAATATTGGGGTGCATTTATCCTTTTGAATCATGGTTTTCTCTGGATATGTGCCTGGGATTAGGATTGCTGGATCATATGGTAGTTCTATTTTTAGTTTTTTAAGGAACCTCCATACTGTTTTTCATAGTGGTTGCACCAGTTTACATTACCAGCAACAGTGTAGGTGGGTTCCCTTTTCTCCACACCCTCTCCAGCATTGTTTGTAGACTTTTTGATGATGGTCATTATAGTGGGTGTGAGGTGAGACCTCATTGTAGTGTTTTTGTTTTTGTTTTTGTTTTTGTTTTGCTATGCCACGAGACATGTGGGATCTTAGTTCACTGACCAGGGATTAAACCCGTGTCCCCTGCATTGGAAGCACAGTCTTCTTCTTTTTTTCTTTTTTTTTTTTTTTTTAACAGGGTTCATACTTTATTCTACAAATTAATCCACATTCCATACATGGAAGTGCAGAGTCTTAACTACTGGGCTGCCAGGGAAGTCCCTTCATTGTAGTTTTGATCTGCATTTCTCTAATAATTAGCGATGTTGAGCATCTTTTCACGTGCCTCTTGGCCATCTATATGTCTTCTTTGGACAAATGTCTATTTAGGTCTTCTGCCCATTTTTTAATTGGGTTGTTTGTTTTTTTGATTTTTTTTTTGGAAATTTAGCCCTTGTCAGTCACATTGTTTACAAATATTTTCTCCCATTCTGTGGGTTGTCTTTTCATTTTGTTTATGGTTCCCTTTGCTGTGCAGAAGCTGTTGAGTTTAATAGGTCCCATTTGTTTATTTATATATATTTTTTCTGTTACTCTAGGAGACAGATTGAAAGAGATCTTGCTGTGATTTATGTCAAAGAGTGTTCTGCCTATGTTTTCCTCTAAGAGTTTTGTAGTGTCCAATCTTACATTTAGGTTTTTAATCCATTTGGAGTTTACTTTTGTGTATGGTGTTAGAGAATGTTCTAATTTCATTCTTTTACATGTAGCTGTCCAGTTTTCCCAGCACCCCTTATTAAAGAGACTGTTTTTTCTCCATTGTATAGCCCTCCGTATTTTAGTATCCAGGCACACAGCAAGTGGAGGACACTTCAGAAACAAGAAGTTGAACTTGTTTAACAGTGGTTTCTCTAGAGATCTTTACTTCCATTTGCTGATTAAAAGTTGGTAAGTGAGTTTTGTTTCTTGTTGACATCAAGCACACTGTGAATATCTTGAGGTGAGTGCTTAAGTGTGACCAAATAAAACGGAAATAAAAGTAAGTCACATAAGACAAAAATTGGATTCCAGATCGCTCTGTTTTAATGATTTATTCAATATAACAAAGTCTCTTTCTGTGGCTGCTGCTAACTCTTCTGTAATCCTGTGTTAATATTTTAGGTAAAAAATTGAGTCCAGGTGAGGGGTTGGGGCAGGGGAGTGACAGCTAAGAGTTGGGAGAGGACAGAGTTGAGCAGGAGGGAAATGTACCACACTAAGATTTGTCATTTTCTTGGATAGTATTATTTTTTCTTGCTTTTTTTCTTTTAGTTCTCTAGCAGGTAAGTAAGCTACATTTTCCGATTTTTATTTGATTAAAGAAAGAAAATTTAGAACATTTTAGAAGAAAGTCACCCTCAAGTCTGCCACCCATAAATTAAAAACATAGATAAAGATACAGAGACAATTTTTCTTTTATCCATTGCCCTTGTTTGTTCAGGAGATGGAGTTTTAAAAATAGATTCAGGGCTGAAAACCCCAAAACAAGAGCTTGCTAAATGACAGCCTTAGAAACAAATCAGCACCACTATTGGTTAATGCTGCACTTGGTGACTTAAGGAATACCTGAATTATTCTTACTTAGGAGCTTATCACTGTGGCCAGAGACAAACACTATCATAAAATATAACTGATTCAATTCAACAGACGTGTTGAGTGCTGAATATGCACCGTGGTTGGTGTTAAGCATAATAGGATGAGTAAGACAGTCTTGCTTTTCAAAGAACTCACAGTCTTAAGAGAAGCAGGCAGGTAAATATTGTTCAGAGTTATTCATAAGGAGCTCAGTTCCATATTAGGTTATGAGCAAATTGTTATGGGAGCACAGAGGAAAGAGAAGTTGTTTAATTCTATAGAAGGGACATTCTGGACTCTATGCTTTTTTCAGGGTTTGTATGGGATGCGCAATTGTCTGTAAAGTACTTTGAAAAGTACATTGGAGGATAGGGTTCACCCAAGGTTTTGGCGTTTGGTTCTACCCACTGATTTGGGAGACTGAGTGAGAAATCTTGTCTTCTTTCTCTTACCCCTCAAGGTTCTGATCAATGTCCTACAGACAGTATAATTCCCAGAGTGGCCTTACTCAGCATTCCCTCCACCTTGAAATAATCTGTGTACTTCACTAGTCCCCTAAGTGTGTTTAGGGAGGGGCTGTGCATATTAGTCATCTTTCACTTCCGGTGCCTAGCAAGTGCTTGGCACACTGTAGCCTCCCAACACATTTTTGGTTAATTGAACTAAAGGAAGAAAGAAAGAGATGTGTACTTCTCTGATCTCACTCAACCAACCTTATTTTCCCTCCCACCTCTTTGACTAATTCCCTTATTTCTGATTATGGAAATTAAAGAAAATGCTCCCTTAATAATTCCTTCGCAAACTGTGCTGCAGCCATATTAAGGGTTTTCCTATTTCCTTTCAATTTGAAAAGAAGGGTGGAAAAGCCAAGAGCTGCAGCTTTATTCTCCCCCCCCCCACCTTTCTCACTCTTTTCAGATTCCTTCTTTGGTTCCAGAGCAACCTCTAATAAAGATATTAACCTTGTATTTCTCTATCCAAAGCATGGACATAAATCACATGGTTTCTGCATTATATATGTTAATCCTCTAGGATAATACCATCCTTTGCTGTTTGACAGACATTCCAGATTAAAGCGTTTTAAAATAATATATCATTAAAAGAAACTACAGTTGGTGGCCAGGGAATTCAATTACATTTTTCTTTTTTTTAATGGAATCAAAGCATTTTACTAATTAGATTTGTTTTTCCACAAGATGGCGCCATAGCCCTTTTGATTATTTGGAGTCTATGAGCCCAGGGTTTTATTTTATTTTTTAAAGTAACTCCCCCTCCCTCTAATACTTTACGTATAAAAGTGACATATAAGAAAGAATATAAGATTGTCACTCATAAAAGGCCAGATTTACTATCTGATTTTAAAGAGGTCCATAGGAATAACCATAGAATAGCTAATAACAGGCATTAGTACAAGATGAATAATTACTAAACCTGAATTAATTATTTTTTCTTTAATCAATTGTTTATTAAGAGGAAGGAAAATTGTTAAACATAGTGTAACTCAAATATGAATTAAGAATTTAATTTTTAAAGCATTACGGATAAAATTTTAATGTTCTTTAGTACTACTTGTAGTTTGGGTGTTCAGAATGAATTGTTGAATTCACTGGGCAATTTTTTTTGTTTGTCCTCATGTAGAAAAACATCTTATATAGAGGACTAATTCTTTTTTACTAAATATTTTGGTGTTAATCACATTCTCAGGTTTGTTCTAAATATATACATATATTCTTTTTCTGCGGTACGCGGGCCTCTCACTGCTGTGGCCTCTCCCGCTGCAGAGCACACGCTCTGGACGCGCAGGCCCAGCGGCCATGGCCCACGGGTCCAGCCGCTCCGCAGCATGTGGGATCCTCCTGGACCGGGGCACGAACTTGTGTCCCCTGCATCGGCAGGCAGACTCCCAGCCACTGGGTCACCAGGGAAGCCCCTAAATATTTTTTGATTGTTTTGAAGTTAAGTCTTCCCCAAAGTTGCATACAAATTTGCAGGTGAATCCCATTTATAATAGTGATGTTGAGCCCCTTTTATGTGCAAAGCACAGTTTTAGATAGGATCTAAGCAGGAAAACAAAACTTCACTGCTATTTTCATATAATCCACTCAATCTGAAAAGTAAAAGAAAAAAGATTACTGCTAAAAATATGTTCAGAAGGCTTAGATTTATTTTATTTTATTAAAAAATAATTTTAACATCTTTATTAGAGTGGTGTGTTAGTTTCTGCTTTAAAACAAAGTGAATCAGCTATACGTATACATGTAACCCCATATCCCCTCCCTCTTGCGTCTCCCTCCCACCCTCCCTATCCCACCCCTCTAGATGGTCACAAAGCACCGAGCTGATCTCCCTGTGCTATGCAGCTGCTTCCCACTAGCTACCTATTTTACATTTGGTAGTGTATATATGTCAATGCAGAAGGCTTACATTTAAAATATTAATATTTTGGGAGTTAATTATTATTAATATTATTTTTTACATCTTTATTGGAGTATATTTGCTTTACAATGGTGTGTTAGTTTCTGCTTTATAACAAAGTGAATCAGTTATACATATACATATGTTCCCATATCTCTTCCCTCTTGCGTCTCCCTCCCTCCCACCCTCCCTATCCCACCCCTCTAGGTGGTCACAAAGCACCAAGCTGATCTCCCTGTGTTCTGCAGCTGCTTCCCACTAGCTATCTATTTTACGTTTGGTAGTGTATATATGTCCATGCCACTCTCTCAGTTTGTCACAGCTTACCTTTCCCCCTCCCCATATCCTCAAGTCCATTCTCTAGTAGGTCTGTGTCTTTATTCCCATCTTGCCCCTAGGTTCTTCATGACCCCCCCCTTTTTTTTCTTAGATTCCATATATATGTGTTAGCATACAGTATTTGTTTTTCTCTTTCTGACTTACTTCGCTCTGTACGACAGACTCTAGGTCCACCCACCTCACTACAAACAACTCAATTTCGTTTCTTTTTATGGCTGAGTAGTATTCCATTGTATATATGTGCCACATCTTCTTTATCCATTCATCTGTTGATAGACATTCAGGTTGCTTCCATGTCCTGGCTATTGTAAACAGAGCTGCAATGAACATTTTGGTACATGACTCTTTTTAAATTATGGTTTTCTCAGGGTATATGCCCAGTAGTGGGATTGCTGGGCTGTATGATAGTTCTATTTTTAGTTTTTTAAGGAACCTCCATACTGTTTGGGAGTGAATTATTTTTGAGATTTATTTTGATAATGCTGGATCCATTTAATGAAAGTTACATATTGACCCCAAATACTAAAGATTTTAATTAATGCCTGATATAGTCTCCTTGTTAGAATCATAAATTTATTAAATTTTAAAAGTCCAACATGAAAAGAAAACAAATTACTGTGTGCAATTCTTAATTATGTCTAATTGCGAGTTTGTAATGTATTTCCATTTATAAAATCACTTAAGTTATCAATATTTGAGACAACAGTTTGTGTTTACAAATTGCACATTTGTTAAGGAGTGAATTCGTTAATGTGCTAATTAGAAAACTCCCATAAAAGACAATACAGGTTGTGTGGCTCACTTCTGTCCATTTACTCCCATTTGGATCTTGTAGTAGTGAGTGGGTGGAAACACTATGGTTAAGTTTAAAACCACTGAATTCACATTAACAGATATGTTTGTGCTTTTAGTTGGTGATTGAAGTATTTAAGCCATTTATACTCTCATTATTACTACTACTAATTACTCTTCCGGAAGGTCTACTGTGTGTCAGGGACATCAAGCATTTATTTAACTCACAATAATGGTTTGGAACAGGTACTGTTATTCTGATTTCACAGATGAAGACACTGAGGCTTAGAGAAATTAGATAATGTTCCAAGGGTCAGGCAGCTGGTGAGTGGAGGCCAGGATCTGAATGCAAGTTTCTATGACTCCAGAGCCTGTTAACCATTTCAACCGCTTACTTATATTGTGTATGTAATTACCATGTCGTGTAGCTCTTGGTGAAGTCTTCAAATTTAATGTGAAATACTATGTTCTTAATGTGTAAGGAATAACGTAGGCTTTCTATGCTATTTAGGGCACAATAAGGGCTTTTGCAAAGGGGATTTGTTAAGTTATTATGATAGAGGCAGCAAGCAGAGCATCTCTGGGGTGAAAAGGAAGCTCCGTTTTCCTTCTTCCTCTCACCCCTTAACTTCCCCCATGTCATTTTGTTAATGTACAATACAAGCTATCATGGCTCTAATGGGCAGACCTGATTGTATTCATTTAAAAATTACTTAAAACCCACCAAATTCATTACCTTCCAACAGAGTGAAAAGATGAAATGTTTCTATTTCAAAATGTTATCTTCTTAAAAGAAAAGATATGAGTTTAAAAAAATACTTGGTAAACTAAAATGACAGTTGAAGGGCTTTTTGTGTTAGTTATTGGACCAGATTTTCTACATATTCTGTTGCGAAGTATGTAAAAGTTATTAAAAGAAGCACAGCTGTGAATATCTCTAAAAAGTAGCTAAATGGTCATTTAGATGAGATGGATGTGGGTAAAGTGAAGTCTTCATAGAGAAATAAAATAAACTTTAAAAAAGCTTATTTTAACCCTAAATTAAACCCCAACCCTAAGGATTCTTTGCTTCCCTAAATGATGCCAGAAAGATCAACTGCTCCAAGCACAATGACAGGTATGAAGCAGATAGCGCACACCTGGTGATGGAAGGTTTCAGGAATCAAATCAGTCTTCCCTTCATCCATCTGTCTGGCCGCTATTTGATGGTCACTTAGTATTTGTAACATATTCAATTCTGTAGTTACTGACCCTGCTGTTACAAGCGCTGTGTGAGGTACTGCAAGCCTTAACTTACTCACAGAATTAAATCATCAGTTCAATATGTTTGCCTCAGTATGTGATTGTATCTTTTACAGGACTGCTGATTCAACCGTTTGGGGGCTGTAGTCCTTGATTTTTATTGTCAGCTTGTTTAAGCAGGAGATAGTCTGTTCATTGATAAAGAGCTGATGGAATTTATGTATTTGGGTGACTGAATTTATCTAATTATTTGGTGTTTAAAGGATTTCGCATGCGTTATAGACATAGTCATTCACATGTTTAGGAAATAAAATCCTTTGTCACATCTACACCATAGTTTAGTAGAAGTAGTAGTAAGAATCATAGTAATAATGTTTATAATAGTAAATTTTACTTCATTGGTGGGAAGCAACTTCATATGTTAGCACTATAAATATTCTTTTGAGGATCTGACTTAGCACCTTCATTTCAAGAAACATAGAGAAAACATGTGTCATCTTGGGGAGGACACTATTATCTCTATCCCTTAGTTCCCTCCTTTGTAGGATAAAGAAGCTGCACTAGGTGATCTCTAAGTTAAAGTTCAATGCTATAGTTTTATAATTTTAGGGTTTGATTTTCCTTCTTTTTTTAAAAAAATTTTATTGGAGTGCTGTTGATTTACAATGTTGTGTTAGTTTCAGGTGTATAGCAAAGTGAATCAGTTATACATATATCCACTCTTTTTTAGATTCTTTTCCCATATAGGCCATTACAGAGTATTGAGTAGAGTTCCCTGTGCTATACAGCAGGTCCTTATTAGTTATCTATTTTATATAGAGTAATGTGTATATGTCAATCCCAAACTCTTACCTTATCCCTCCCCCCTCTTACCCCTGGTAATCATAAGTTTTTCTACATCTGTAACTCTGTTTCTGTTTTGTAGATAAGTTCATTTGTACCCTTTTTGTAGATTCCATATATAAGTGATATCATATGGTATTTGTCTCCCTATGTCTGACTTACTTCACTCAGTATGACAATCTCTAGGTCCATCCATGTTGCTGCAAATGGCATTATTTTGTTCTTTTATATGGCTGAGTAATATTCCATTGTATATATGTACCACATCTTCTCTATCCATTCCTCTGTCAATGGACATTTAGGTTGCTTCCGTGTCCTGGCTATTGTAAATAGTGCTTCAGTTAACATTGGGGTGCATGTATCTTTTCGAATTACTGTTTTCTCCACATATATGCCCAGGAATGGGATTGCTGGATCACATAGTAACTCTATTTTTAGTTTTTTAAGGAACCTCCATACTGTTCTCCATAGTGGCTGTATCAAGTTACTCTCCCACCAACAGTGTAGGAGCGATCCCTTTTCTCCAGACCCTCTCCAGCATTTATTGTTTGTAGATTTTTGGATGATGGCCATTCTGACAGTGGAAGTTATACCTCATTGCAGTTTTGATTTGCATTTCTCTAATAATTAGTGATGCTGAGCATCTTTTCATGTGCTTTTTAGCCATCTGCATGTCTTCTTTGGAGAAATGTCTATTTAGATTTTCCACCCATTTTTTGACTGGGTTGTTTGTTTTTTTGATATTGAGCTGAATGACCTCTTTGTATATTTTGGAGATTAATCCCTTGTGTGTTGTGATTTTCCTTCTGATTTCAGAAATTTTTTTCTTGGCACCTGTTTTTTTTGTTTGTTTTGTTTTTGGTTTTTGTTTGCTTTTTAAAATTGAAGTATAGTTAATTTACAATGTTGTGTTAGTTTCAGATGTACAGCAAAGTGATTCGCTATACACACACACATACACCCACACACATATATATACATATGTATTCCTTTTCAGATTCTTTTCCATTATATGTTATTACAAGATACCGAGTATTAATTCCCTGTACTAGACAGAAGGTCCATACCGTTTACCTGTTTCACACATAGTAGCATGTACATGTTAATTCCAAACTCCTAATTTATCCCTCCCCCACCATCCCCTTTAGCATTGATTTTAGAAATTTGAAGAATTTTTTTTTAATTTTACTCTTAGGTAATGCCTCGCAAGTTATCTTACACATAGTAGACAATAAATGTAGTTGAGTGAATAAAAGATAGCAGTAGACCAACATCAATGTTACATTTATTTAATACCTATTAACTGAGCATCAGCTATGTGCTGATCTACATGCCTAAGAACCAAGCAGTAAATTAGGATTAAATTCCCTTTTCTCATTTAGTTTACAATCTAGTGGGGAAAAATGGATAATAAACCTTAAAATAGCAATGATTTCAGATAGTAACAAATACCCTGCAGGATAATGGGGAAGACCTGAGGTGGGCAGGTGTGTATAGACAGGCTGGTCAGGGAAGGCCATTATGCTATGTAAAGATCAAGAGTAAGAATATCCCAGGCATTGGGAAAATCTAAAGCAAGGGTCTTGAAGTCAGATGTAGGTTGTCATCTTCAAGGGACACGTGGTGGACAGGTATAAAGCGAGGGAGTGTTCTGAGATGACGCTGGAGTCAGGCAATATCAAGATGGTGACAGGTCTTCTAGGACTTAGTAAGGAGCTTGGATTTTATTCAGTTGCAGTGAAAACATGAGAAAGTTTTAAGTGTATACCTAATTCTCCCATTACATAAATGTATATTCTGAGATTGTAGATGTTGAGTCATACTTGGCCAAAAATTTCCTTTTTCTCCCTTGTGTCCATAGCGATACCCTATTACTGTCTTTAGAAACTCATTTCTAAAATTACTTCATTAAATCAGGAATGAATGTTTTTTCCCTGCTCATGAATTGAAGATTGAAATGTTTCCAAAGGCCACTTTGAGAAATGAGAAGCAAATGGGGTAAACTTCAAGAGGAGATAAAAATATATTTGTATTCTTTTTTTTTTTAAGAAAATTCAGCATTTATAAACCCTTTTTATTTTGTGAGATTTCAGGAACAGTGGGAGTCAAATTCCTATTTTTGTGATAAGGAGTGAAGGTTTGTGATTTCCCCTTAAGATTCCCCTTCATATTATGAAGTAAAGTACAGTACAAATATACTCATCATGGAAATACAGATTTTACTTTATACTGGGGTAAAGGAGCATTATAAATACCTCATAATGCAATAGAGAGGACAGCTCAAACTGAAGTGCACTGATATTCTTTCAGAAGAGTTTTGTCTTGAAGTAACCATTAAAAGATAATTGGGAAGTTGGTTCGTCTACTGTTAGAGTGAATTTTACTTATAGTGGGGTAAAACTTGGGTATAATGACAGACAGGGTCTAGTTCAGCACAGTGTTTCCCTCCAAAATATGGAAAGGTGACTTATTACATATAAATGGTAATGTACAGGTTTGAACCAAAGAAAAGTAAAAGTAGTGTGTATTTTGGGAGAAGTTGATTAATGTTTTTGAGCTGTTTCCTCACCTATGAAAATAAAATTGAACCAATGATTTCTAAAAAGGATTCTATGCAATTGACATTGATAAGTTAATTATGTAAATAATGAGGGGAGAAGAGGAGAGAATGTTTATGACTTTATAATCAAGTTTTGAGTCAAGGACGATGAAAAGGGACAGAATAGATAAATTTTAACATGAAAGGCTCTTCAAGGATGGGTTGGTTATAAATAAGCTTTGTTTTGTAAATAATAGGAAGGCATCTTAAAATTTGCAATTTTCCCTCTGAATTAAGTGGAAATTGAATTCTATAAACATTCTCTAATGTTGCCCATTTCAAAAGCAGTTTCTGGAAAGAAAACTCTGTATGTGTTATTGCTTCCCGCATGTGTTTTCACACTCTTATAACCCAAAGTTAGTTTTGTGAATTAGTCATGGTATTATGTCTTTGCTCTGTTTCTTGCCTCTCTTCTGGTCATCAAGTTCTCAATAATCCAAAGACATATTGAAAATGGAAAAGTAGTTCAAAGTTGAGAAGGAAATGAGAATTCAATCTGATGACAATAGTTCTCTTGGGTTTGGGTTTGTATGTAGATGTTTATACAGGAAGCTTGAATATTGGAAGGCAAGTTTATGTCTTATATGAAGAATATTTATCCAAAATTTACTTGGGGTTGACAAGTGTACAAAGTAAATGCAAGTGGTTTAATTGCTATAGGTTTATCATTGATAGATATTTGAAGCAAATTAAATTTTATCATCACCATTTAGTAAAATTTAAGATCTCAATGTTAAGAATAAAATTCAGAAGATTTGTTGTTTTTCAGTACGTGTTTAATTTTTTAAAACAAGCAATGGAGAGCTTGTATTCAAGAAAATAAAAATGATTTACTCTAGATTGTAAAGAAATTAAGGATATATCCAAGTGCTTTGGTTTCTCAAGACATAACCAAAACCTTTTTCTCTTCTCTTTAAGTATTTTGATCAATTACCATCTCTAGGTCTGTGATTCCTTTCATTGATGTCTCTGGCCCAGGCCTCTCTGACAAGATCTAGACTCATCTGTGACCCTGCCTACTCAGCATCCGCATGTGGATGTGTCATTAGAACCTCAATTCAACATGGTCAAAACTAAACTCTTACCCATGCTTTGCTATCTGATTCTTTTCTAGTTCCTTATCAGAAAAAAATACCCCATTGACCCAGCAACACAAGCCAGAACCCTTGTTTTCATCCTTTGCTCCTTCACATCTAATCAACTACAAACTTCTGCTTGTTTTTTTTTTTTGATACTTATACAATCTTTGAATCTGTTTCTCTGTAGCTAGTTTTCTGCTCTGAGCTAGTCTTATCTCTCATCCAGACTGCTGTAACAGCCCCTGAGTCACCCCCCACCCCCACCATGTCCGCTCTTGTCGGCTTTCAATACCTAGTCTGGAGCCAGAGAGAAATTTTTGAAAGGTAAACATGATTATTCACTCTCCTTCTGAAAACCCTGCGAAGATTTCCCACTCTCTACTAGGAGAAGGTCGAAATGCTTAACCTGGCCTCAATGATCTGGCCACTGCCTGCTTCACCAGACTCACCTTGATGGTCTCCACTTTACTTTTTGGGTCCTAGCCACCTTGACCTTTGAATTTCTAAAACGTATTGTATTCTTTTCTCTAAAGCCTCAGGGCCTTCATAAGTGCTATTTTCTTTGCTTGAAACATTCTTTCCTGCCTATTCTTCAAATTAACTCACATTAGTCCCTGGTGAGCTGTTAACTTCTATTTATAACTCTGCCCAAATATCACTTCTACAGGGAAGGCTGTTTTGATCTTTTAGAAGAGGCCATATCTCCTTAATAAGTACTTATTCTATACCTTTTCTCTTTCATTCATTCATTCATTCCTTTTTTTTTTTTTTTTGGCTGTGCCCTGTCTTAGTTGCAGCACATGGGATCTTCGTTGCAGCATGCGGACTCTTAGTTGTGGCCTGCATGCAGGATCTAGTTCCCTGACCAAGGATCGAACCCCGGGCCCCCTGCATTGGGAGCGTGAAGTCTTACCCACTGGACCACCAGGGAAGTCCCGCATTCATTCTTTCTTTCAGCAATTATTGGGTGTCTACAATGTCATGTATTCTTCTAAAAACTGGAGATAGAATGAGAGAAGACTGACCACAGTCATAGGACAAAACAAGTGAGATAATTTCATTATCTTGATGAAGATTATAAAGAAAATTAAACAAACTAATGTGTTAGAGAACGACTTGAGAGAGGTGCTTTGGGTAGAATGTTTGCATTCAGTCTCATGAATGTTGGTTTGTTTTATGTTTGTCTTCTCTGCAAGAACACAAGTGCCCAAGAACTGGGACTTCGTTGCCCTTGCTCACAGTATCCGCAGCACTTGGTACAGTGCTCAATACATGACAGACGCAATAAGTATTGCTGAGTGAATGAACTAACCTAACTGTATTCGCTTCTTGCGGTTGCCATAACAAAGTATATAGGTGGGGGCTTCCCTGGTGGCACAGTGGTTGAGAGTCCGTCTGCCGATGCAGGGGACACGGGTTCGTGCCCCGGTCCGGGAAGATCCCACATGCTGCGGAGCGGCTGGGCCCGTGAGCCATGGCTGCTGAGCCTGCGCGTCCGGAGCCTGTGCTCTGCAACGGGAGAGTCCACAACAGTGAGAGGCCCGAGTACCGCAAACAAACAAACAAACAAAAAAAGGAATATAGGTGGGGTGGCTTAAAACAGCAGCTGTTTATTCTATCACAGTTCTGGAGACTAGAAGCCTAAAATCAAGGTGTCAGCAGGGCCTTGCTCCCTCTGAAGTCTCTGGGAAAGAATCCTTCCTCACCTCTTCCTAGTTTCTGATGTGTGCCCACAATCCTTGGCATTCCTTGGTTTAAAGGTGCATCACTCCAATCTTCCTTCTTCATTACGTGATCTTCTTCTCTTTGGGTCTGTGTGCTCTATCTCTGTGTCCCAATTTACCTCTTCTTATAAGATACTGTAATTTGATCAGGGTCCACTGTAATCTACGATGATTTTATCACTTGATAACATCTGCAAAGACCCTATTTCTAAGTAAGGTAATATTTACAGGTATGTGAGTGGGGATTAGGACTACAGTATATCTTTTGGGAGGACATAATTCAACCCACAATACCTATATCCCTAAGTTAAAGGAAAATCGAAAAAGTTAACATTTTAAAAGTTTATATAGTTTTTAAGACTTATTTTTAAGGAAGCTGTATATAATGTACACATATTTGAAAAGGCATTACTATTTTACTTCGGATAAGCATGATAAATTATTTTTGATTTGTTCTAGACTATTGGTTGAGCCCTAACCACACCAATATCTGTGCCATCCTAAAAATCAGTACCATGATGTGAACCAAATTCATCTCATGTTCTCTATTCCCTTAGCAGACAAGCACCTGCTTCTTCATATATTAAAAATAAATGAACGTGGAAGGATATTCATGACACTCGCATCATAAAAATTCATCCTGACATTCTTGCAAAGACTGTGTGGAATGTTGACATATTTTTGTTATAAAATGACAGTTTTAGCACAAGTTATTCTCACTGTGACCAGGGAGAAAGAGAAAACTAAAGAAAAAGAATATGTTACAGTACTACCCACACGTTAAGTGAACCTGTCAGGCAACAGAATGGCAGAGGTCCTTTCTACAAAGGTGGAGAAGTTCTTTTGCATATGAAGGGGGCAGGGGGAATGACTAACATTGCTGCCTTATGCTCTCTATCTTAGGAAAGTATTCCTGATTTTCCCACCAAATGCCATCTTGCCCTCCCTTGAATCCATTAGCACTGTGTTTTTAGTTTTCTCAAATGACCCTTACCTCATACTTATTGTTTACACTGCTCTAGGTGCTTTGCATTTATTAACTCTAGTTAGTCTTCATAACAGCCTATTCCCATTGCATGGCTGAGGAACTGAAACACAGAGAAGTTACATGGCTCATTAGGTTGGAGCCACAATTCAACCCAGTGTAATTCTTGTGTCTTTGTTCTTACCCATCGTGCTATACTGCTTGTGTTGTTAGTAAATTTTAAACTTATTTTATACCCCTGTAGATTGTAAGCTTCCGAAGACGTTGGTCACTATATCTTTCTTATGTTTGTATCTGCCGTAAAATCTAGCTCAGTATCTTGGGCGTAATAGATACTCAATAAATGTTTGCAAATAAATTGAAGTTAGACCATGGTTTGCACAAGTCTATCCAGTGTCTGGGGCTATGACTTCCAAAACATGAAGACGTTCATTTGGAAAAATAGAATCCTGAATAGGTAGATACAAATAAAATAAGGACACTGACAAACGCCGGTTTTGGTGCTTCCAGCCTCCAGATGCTTCTTTCCTTCACTCCCTCCCTAAGGCCCCACCTGCCAGCTATAAAAATGTGCACTTAGGTTGAGATCTCAAGTGTTTTCACTGAGGATAGCTTAAAATGTTGCCCTCTTTAAAAATATTTATATTACTCAGGAATCAATCACTGTATCATCAATAGATGAGGGAGGTATTTATTTGAGCAGTAGTGCTACTCCTAAGCTACAAATTATATTAATTTTCATGTAAAATATCATTTTATAAGTCTGTTGGTAACTTTTGCACTTGTTTGCACTCTCTTCATGTATAAATATAATATTAATTAATAGCAAATAAAAACTTTAATCTTCAGTTTTAAATTTGGCAGTTCTGAAATAATGTAGCCATGTTCGTGTTCACTCTGCTACTTAAGAATTTAAATTTAATTTTGCCTTTTTATTATGTGATATGTGCATCACAAGCCTGTGGGCAATAGATGAGCTTTAATAACGCTAAAAATAAATAAAATGGGAATGTTAATAAACCTTGTAGCTCATTAAACATTTGGATTCACTGAGTATCTATTAATTTTAAATGAGACTACATTAAGAAACCTTTGTTACATGAAGGTTGTAATTAAGTGAATAATATATTCAAATTCAACACAAAATATCTTTTTCCACATCTTTTTACTGACAATTCTTTAGTAGGAAATTTCAAGGAACTGAAAGACTTAAAAAGTAATGATTAAATTGCAAATATAACAATTTATAGTTCTTTGTAAAGAATTAAAATTTAAAAGATATGTCCAAATGGATTCTCTTCGACAACTCATTATTATCTTCTTAATCTATTCTAGCATTTGTGATTTCATCATTTTATTAAGAAAGTGCACGTGTCTTTTAACCCTCTTTATTGTTCTGTTCCATTTGTATATTTGAAAATTCTTCCTTAGTTTCTATTAAAATACATGCACTCTAAATTATTCCTTTTTCTTTCTCTGTAGAATATTCCTCTTTCTTTTAAGAATCTCTTCAGTTTCCGACCTAAGTTTAATCCATGTGTAAAGACTTTACTTTGAGAATCATGTTTTTGTACTATCATTATCTATGAAAATAAACATCACCTTATGAATGTATGACTATCAAAAAAGTGAACACTCATTTTATGTGGGTTTTTCTTTTTTTGGTTTCCTTTGGAATTTGGGTTTATTTTTAACATTGAATTATGTATTATTTTGCTAGGGCTTGTTAAAAAACAAAATTCAACTGAGTAAATTTGAAGATCTAATTGGCTTTATTCAATGATTCATGAATGAGGCAACGTCTCATCTAGCAAATAGAAAGGAACTCCAAAGAGCTGCAAAGAAGGAATGGCTTTTAAAGTCAGAAATGAGTGGGATAGGAAATCATAAATAAAAGAAAGGATTGTTTCTGACAAGATCACCTTCCTTTTGGAGGAAGGCAGATTCTCTCAGTAGTGCTGGCCAGGAAGTTCCAGGATGACTGGTTAAGATTACATTCCAAGGAGAGGCTGAAACTGCAGTTAGAGTAGGTTTTAAGTCTAGGTTTGCTGACTTAGGGCTTAGCAAAGTTACCCCATTTTAGGCCTGTTGTCTCTTTTTTTTTAAACAGGTGGCTGTAACAAAGTACCACACGCTGGATGTTTGTACAATAGGAATTTATTGTCTCACAGTTCTGGAGGCTACAATTCCAAAACCAAGGCAATGGAAGAATTGGTTTCCTCTGAGAGCTGTTTCAAGCCTCTCACCTAGCTTCTGATGGTTTTCTGGCCATCTTTGGTGTTCTTTGTCTTGTGTACGCATCACCCTGATCTCTACCTGTTACCTACCTGTTCTTGGATTCTTTAATCAATAGAAATTGATAAGAGGCTAGAGGAGAAATTCGGGCAAGGCTTTATTGAGACTCATTCTGCAGCACAAGGGAGTGAAAACAAGTAACAGGTGTCCCTTGGTCAATCTCTGAGTGGGGTGGCTAGCTCGTTCTTTAAATGGGTTGACGGTAGGAGCGGATCGGTGGGTTGGGTGGCGGGGCGGCTTAGGCGGTCTGCCCACCCCCTTGGTGATGCTGTGTGCAGGGACCATGCACAGTACCCTGCTTTTGCTCCCAGCACCTCAGAAGCGGCAGTTGTTTTTCGGCCTCTTCGTATCTTATTGTTCACAATTTGACCCAGCTGTGCGTGAGTGCAGTTATTTTTAGTCCCTTATAAGTTCCTTTGTGTTTTGTTGCTCAATGAGACATTTGTCCAGGTGCAAGCACTGCAGTAAAGGGTCCCAGGTCCCAGCCTATCTTACCTTCATGTACACATGGCATTTTTTTCTGTGTGCGTGCCTCTGTGTCCAAATTTCACCTTTTTTTAAGGATAGAGTCAGCTTGGATTAGGGCTCACCCTACAGACTGCATGTGATATTGTGATGTATAAAAAGAAATATATATTTGTTCTTTATCCCCATTTCCATCATAGATCTCCTAAAAACCTTGGAATTTCCTAAGTGTAATAAAGGTGTCTTTTTTTTTTTTGCGGTACGCGGGCCTCTCACAGCTGTGGCCTCTCCCGTTGTGGAGCACAGGCTCCGGACGCGCAGGCTCAGCGGCCATGGCTCCCGGGCCCAGCTGCTCCGCAGCACGTGGGATCTTCCCAGACCCGGGCACGAACCCGAGTCCCCTGCATCGGCAGGCGGAGTGTCAACCACTGCGCCACCAGGGAAGCCCTAGAGGTACTTCTAAATGTACTTTGCCTGTGCAGATATGAAAAGAGGAATACTAAGTTTCTGAGATTTTTCCTGATTGGCCGGATAATCTACACAGGTGTGTGTGCACATGCATGTACATGGCTATATCCCCAAAATAACGTAAAGCTAGTGAGGTCGTTATGCAACTCAAGTGATTAATACAAACTAGAATAGATTAATATAAATTATTATGTATAAATATAAAAACAGGGCATAATCAAATTTAATTATAAATATCATGTTTCTTATTAAATTTAGGTGACTGCCACAACCCCAGATTTAGCATCCATTAATACTTTCTGCCTGAATAATTTTTTTCTGTGATGGTTGCATCCACTTTTGCAAGCCACACTTCAAACGGAATTTAGCTAAAGTGGAGATGTTTGGGGTAGAGTTACCAGAGCCATGAAAAGACTGAAAAGATTCAAACAAAATGGTATTAGTTTTATACTGCAGACCAAACTACCAGAAACTTAGTGGCTCAAAACAACACACTATTAATTATCTCAGAGTTTCCATGGCTTAGTAGTCTGGGCACAGCTTAACTGGGTCCTCTGTCCAGGGTCTCACAGGCTGCATCTTTATTTAGAGGCTTGACTGAGAGAGGGTCTGCTTCTGAGTTCACTCAGGTTGTGGGCAGAATTCATTTGAAGCTATATGGCTGAGAACTCTGAATTTTTTACTGGCTACTGACTGGAGGCTGCCCTCAGGCTCTAGAGGCACCTGCAGTTTCTAGTGGCCCATCCACAGTTCCTTGCCTTGTAAGAGAGAGTATCTCCTGCTTGTCTGTGCCTTCAGGGGGGACCCAGTCTCTCTTTTAAAGGGCATTCACCTGATTAAGTCAGGCCCACCCAGGAGACTCATCCCTTTGATTAACTTACAATCAACTGATTTGGAACCTTAATTATCTGCACAATCACCTCATCTCTGAATATTCTGTTGGTTAGAAGGAAGTCACAGGTCCCACATACACTCAAGGGGAGAGCGTTTTACAGGGTATGAACACCAAGGAGTGGGAACTGTGGGACCACCCTGGGGTCTGTCCACCATGTTTACCTGGAGAAGGCTCAGGTGGACATGATAGCACCGAACTGGTCATGTGGAGTAGAGTATCTCCTCAAACTCCCCAGTAGTTACTATTATCCTCTATTTGCAGATGCGGAAACTGAGACTCAGGACAGCTAGGCAACTTGGCTGAGGTCACTCACTTAGGAAGTGGTTGGGCCGGGCCTGTCTGAATTCAAACCTTGTACTCTTTGCATGCTATCATGTGGCTTAATTCTTCTGTATAATCGCAAGGAATGTATTATCATCTGTATATCAGTCTTTATAATCATCCCGGTGTGGCGTGAACTAGTCTCGTGCAATGTTTCTCAGTCCTGGCTGCATATTAGAATCACTTCGGGAGCTTTGACAATATACTGACTCTAAATCAGAGTCTCTCGGAGGTAGGCCCCAGGCACTGTGATTTTTTTATGTTTTCTTATCAATAAATGTCCCAGGTAAAGTATTTAGTTTAGGTGACATAAGAATGGAATGAATAACAGGCTGAAGGTGAAATGGACCATTTTGGAAGATGGTGGATTCTCTATCAATCAACATGTTTCAGTAAAAATAAAACAGCTGTGTGGCAGGAATGTTACAGAGGGAGTTTGAGAATGGATACTTGGTTGGACTGGAAGACCTTTAAAATCTATTTTGACCTTGAGAGTCTATGATTCTAGGACACTGACATTTAATAAGTGTTAAATATGACTTATAATGAGTCAACCAGAAGGGTCTCAAATTTTGTCATTTTCTTGACTTCCATACTCCATATAAATCTATTGAAAAATGGGTGTGCTGTGGTCAGGAAGGTGGTGTAATGCTGGACGCAGTGAGGAGTGCTGGAGAGATGTGATAGAGAAGAGAAGCCTCTAGAGATTCTGTCGGAAAGGAAACTAGGAAAAATTCACAGCCATGACCTATTTCATATCAGTTTCCACAGTATTCCAGGATTCTCTTGCTTCTTTTACTCCCACCTTGGTTATAATAATTTCTGTTTTTTAAAATGTGAGTTTTATTTGATGGTTGAGTAATAACAATTTCTTTTTAGCTCAGATCCTGAACCCATTTCATTTACTTGATTTCTATTTTACCAACTGTTCAGGTTGTTTTTATATTTTCAACTCTCTTGCCTTTGTACATTTTCTTTTCATTTGATTTCCCTTGTCTATCGCTTTTATAAAATTTTAAGCTCTTTCTCAGCTTCTTCACCTTCATAACTTTAAGCCTGCTGTTATTTGCAGTTTTTATGCAGGTAAGGTTGGCCCATTGATTGCCTATCATCTGCTGAGTCAGCACCCTCTAATACCTGTTACTTGTTAAATTATGTAGGCTTTTCCAATACTTTAACTTTGATTTAGACATACTTGAAATATATAATGCAGATTTTAGAAATTTTAAATATAGTAGGTGATGAAATATTGCAGTTTGGAGAGTGGTGGTTGTGAATATTCATTAAAGGTGTTTGGAAACGCTTTTAGATTATCCTGCAGCTAGGCAACTTCCGACTGTATTTGCATCATGTGGAAACAAATTGCAAGGACTGATGAGTGATATCATTTAAGAAGTACAGTGGGCTGACAACTTCATACATTTAATTAACACAAATTACCAAGCAGTGGTGGTGGTTATTTTATAATACTTTCCCACTTTACGCATCTGTTTCCACTACATGCAGACAGCAGTCTTTGAGGGGACCATTTGGGATTCTAATTGCTGATTCTCAGTAAAGTGTTGTCTGACCTTGGACTCTGCATTTATATTTTGAAGAAGCTTCAGTGTAAGTTTCAAATTATTGGAAGGAGAATTGCAATCTCCATTTACTTCCAAGTATATTACTTTCAATTCCCACATGTCCTGTCAGTCACCAGTACAATTAAAAGGTCACAGAAGATGCAGACTAGAATGTGAATTCTTTAGGAACACATTACATGTGTTTCATTTCCTTATCAGTGTTCCATGGTTGTTGTTTAAGATCAGATGGTAAACAGATGAGAAGACATCCATGTTCTTCATTTACTGAGAAGGTAAGATAAGCTTGCATATGAAATAAAGCGAAATGCAATTAGAAAGCAATTAAAAATTGACTCAGACTCCTGCAATTAGTTGCATATTTTGTATCATCTTACTTGCCTCCAGTTTTATAAATTTCGCTAATTTGAAATTTGCAAAAAGTGCATTATTTTTTATCTTTATACTTTTCCAACAGATATGAAAATGAGTTCTCTTGAAAGTTTCCTTTTCCAGGCTTTATTTTTGATGTCATCTTCACTGATGACTCCTAAAATTATATCTCCAGCTCAGGCATCTCTCCAAATTCCAGGAGTGTATATTCAATTGCCTACCCAACAACTCCACTCTCATTTAACATTCACCAGATATTTATTGAGCACTTATTTATGTGCTAAGCACCATTCTGGCCTCTGGGAATAATACCCAGGGAACAAACCAGAAAAATCCTGCCTTCATGGAGCTTTCATTCTATTAAGGAGAGACAATGAAATACATAAGGAGAATATATAGGATGTTAGATGGTGTTAAGTGCTATGTAGAGAAAATTCTGGGAAGGACGATAGAAAATATGTGTATGGGGCAGTCTGCAATTTTAAAAGAGGTGGTCAGGGCTCCAAAGAAAACATCTGGATGGCCAGCAAGCACATGAAAAGATGTTCAGTACTGCCAATTATTAGAAAAATGCAAATCAAAACTACAGTGAGGTATCACCTCACATGAGTCAGAACAGCCATCATTAAAAAGTCTATAAATAAATGCTGGAGAGGGTGTGGAGAAAAGGGAACCCTCCTACACTGTTGGTAGGAATGTAAATTGGTGCAGCCACTATGGAGAACAGTATGGAGGTTCCTTAAAAAACTAAAAATAGAGTTACCATATGATCCTGCAATCCCACTCCTGGGCATATATCCAGAAAAGAAGAAAGCTCTAATTAAAAAAGATGCACACACCCCAATGTTCATAGCAGAACTATTTACAATAGCCAAGACATGGAAGCAACTTAAATATCCAGTGACAGGTGAATGGATACATAAAAAATGGAATATTACTCAGTCACCAAAAAGAATGAAATAATGCCATTTGCAGCAACATGGATGGTCCTAGAGATTATCATACTAAGTGAATTAGGCAGACAAAGACAAATATTATATGACGTCACTTATATGTGGAATCTAAATATGATACAAATGAATTTATTTACAAAACAGAAATAGACTCACAGACATAGAAAACAAATTTATGGTTACCAAAGGGGATGGGGAGGGGAGAGATAAATTAGGAGTTTGGGATTAAAATATACACACTACTATATACAAAATAGGTAAACAACAGGAACCTACTGTATAGCACAGGGAGCTATACTAAGTATCTTGTAATAACCTATAATGGAAAAGAATCTTAAAAATAGATATATATTCGTTACGTATAACTGAAACCACTTTGCTGTACATTTACAACATTGTAAAGTAACTATACTTCAGTAAAAAAAAACTTTCTTATAAAAAAATAAGAGGTAGTCTGGGAAAACGTTATTGATATGGTGACATTTGAGCCACATGAATAACTGTAGGAAGAGCATTTCAGGCAGAAAGAACAGTATGGGCACAGGACTTGAGACAGGCTGGGACCTGGGCCCCTTTGCTGCAGTGCTACAGGGCTTGCACCTGGACACACCTCTCCTCGAGCAGCAAAATACTAAGAAACAGTAAGGAACTAAAAATAACTGCATGCATGTGCAGTTAGGGCAAATTCTGGACAAAAGATACAGAGACCAAAAAACCCAGCTGCCACATTTGAAGAGCCTGGAGCAAAAGCAGGGGGTTGGGAGCAAAAGCAGGGCACTGAGCATGCCCCCTGCACACAACACCACCTAAGGGGTGGGCAAAACACCTAAGCCACCCCTCCAGCCTGACCCCTGGACACACCTCTACCCTCACCCCATATAAGGAACAAGCTCGTCCCCCGCCTTGGGGAGCAAGCGAGCAACGGAACCTGTTGTTTGTTCTCCATCCCCACTGCTGCAGCAGGGGCCCCAATAAAGCCTTGCCTGAATTTGTTGTCTGGCCTCTGATCAATTTCTATTGATTAAGGAAGCCAAGAACCCTGGTCAGTAACAGTCTGACTGGCTTGTTATGGAAACAGTAAGGAGGCTGAGGAGACTGAAATGGAACAGGGGAGGAAGAGTGTGATCAGAGGGGTGACATGGATCAGATCATGGAAGACTCAGCAAGGACTTTTGCTTTTACTTCAAGCAAGATGGAAAAGCACTGAGGGTTTTGGGCCAAGGAGTGACGCTATCTGACTTGCGTTGTAATGGGATCATTGCTTTGCATGCTGTTTGGAGCACAGACTAAGGGGAAGGATGGTAGCAGGGAGAGCAATTAGGATGCTGGCTTGAACCAAGACGGTTGTGGGTAGAGGTGGTAAGTGGCCAGACTCAGGATATATATTGAAGAGGAGCAGAAAGGATATATTGGACGATTGGGTGTGGAACATGAGAGCAATGGTTCCAAGATTTTTGACCTTGGGTAATCAGAATGATCCATCCAACACCTGCTGAAATGGGGAATATTCTTTTATTCAATCTGGAAGAAAAAGAAACCTTTTAGACCTTATTATTATGAAATGTCTATAAGAAGACTTCTTAGTTTTAATCCTCAGAATTTGAGTTCTTAAACTCTTTCTTACAATTTTACTTTTAAGGTAATTCTGAACACTTTTTTTTTTTTGTAGAGAAGTACAGTGACCTGAATTTTTAAGCAGCTAAGAATTCAATGTGAATCATATTGTTTTCTTTAAAATATATTAATGTTCATGAATTTTAAAATTATATTAAGAGTTTTGGGATTTCTTTGGTAAATTCACAACTATTTCGAATTTGAAACATAATGTTTATTCCTACCTTGAGCTCCCAATTATTGCTGGCCACTATTTTTTGGATTGAAAAGGAGAAAAATTACTATATTGCGTTCGTCTTTGTTTCTAACTCTAGTTTGAAAGCTAACTTTTTAAAGTAACTTTTTTTCTGAATATAAAAGTAATGCATACTGATTTTGGACAGTGTGAAAAATAGGAAGAAGTACTATAAAGAAACTAGCAATCAACTTTATTCCTTCATCGTTCTGTTACATTTTTATATCCTGACTTTTTTAACCAGGTGTGGGGAGAAAATAAGGAGAGCTAGGAGACTGTGGCTCAATACCTAGGGTAAAGATTGACGTCTCAGTAAAGTTTCCTACTTAAGAGAAGAGCCCAAATGGGCTTGTTTTATCTCATTTTCACCAATCTCTAAACAGCCTAAGGATTTATTATGAAAATTTCCCAGAATAAATGTGCAATGAAATACTTTGTGAAAGGAAAACACTCCCTCTGACCCTAGCATATCTATTTTATTTCCATAACAGAAGAACACATTGTGCTTACTATATACCTAGCACTGTTCCAAGCACTTTATAAATATTAACTTATTAAATTTATCTAATCATCAGAACAACCCCTGAGTTATGTACCGTTACAGTTCCCATTTTACACAGGAGAAAATCAGCACAGATTGGTCAAGTCATTGTCTGAGCTCACACAGTAAGTGGAATAGCTAGGATTTAAATTTAGACAGTTTAGGTCCTGAATCTCAGTTCTAACTGCCACTATACCCTGATGATTTTGTGTCCTTTATAATAAGAATCCAAGTTCATTTTTGTTTTGTTCAGATGAACTCAGTAAGAATCTAATATTTTTATTCCTATGACCATAATTTGAATTTGTAAGGCTCATGTATTTTTATGCATGGTTAGGCTTGGCATGTAGAAGGTACTAAAAAAATTTTATTGGATGAGGGATAGATATGTACGATGTCATGTGGTAGGAAGCCAGTTTATATTGTAGTGATGTCCTCACTGGCCCAGTAGCATTTTGCAGAATACGTTCCCACAAAACATTAGTCTTCTAATATGCTCCTTAAAAAAGTGAGGGTGGGGTTCCTGTGGTCAAATTCATTTGTAAAACTATATATTTTCTTTTCTTTTTGAGATTCACAATGTGCATTAAGAAGTGCAGAAAAGTCTAAAGTAAAAAAATCTTTTAAATTTTGTTTAACCTTATTTGATCAGAGAACCATTTTTTATGTCATATCTGACAACATTCCATAGAACTAATATTTATGGAACACACTTTGGCAAAATAACTACTTAGCAGGAGTAAAAGCAGACTGCTTAGGCTAACAGACTACTTAACTATCTAAAAATAAACGACTTACAAGGCTACATTTCTAATTTCATTTTACAAAACATTTCCATTGTTTCTCCTCATGAACCACACCTCTCTTCACAATTAATGTAAATGTCCTTTGAATTTATTCCTCTACATTTTGCTGATGCTTTTCCTTCTGCATGACCTTCTTGCTTCCCAATACCACCTTCTCCCAGAACACAGACCTTCATAAACCTCCTTCAATCTGAGCCTTAACTCAGTTCTCCAGGCCCAGTTCAGATACCACCTATGGCCCTCTTTTGACTCAGAAAGACTTAATCTCCCTTCCTTTTTGGTCCCTTAGCATTTGGTATGCAAATGTATATTGTACCTATATAGTTTTCTTATGTGTGTGTCTTTCTCTCTAGTTTATGGATGACTTGAAGGCAGGGATGTGTCTTGTACTAGTTTTTGTTTGCTTATCACATAGTAAATATTGTCATGACAGAGAACTATCTTGAAAAGCTTCTTTAGTTTTCATTTTCAGTTGACCCTTGAACAACATGGGTTCAAACTGCGCACTTCCACTTATACATGATTTTTTTTCAATAATAAATACTACAGTAGTACACCATCTGCCGTTGGTCGAACCCACAGATGTGGAACCACAGATACAGAGGAACTGTGGATATGGAGGGCTGACTGAATTATACCTGGATTTTTTTTCTTTTTCTTTTTTTTAAAATGTCTTTATTGGAGTGTAATTGCTTTACAATGGTATGTTAGTTTCTGCTTTATAACAAAGTGAATCAGCTATACATATACATATATCCCCATATCTCCTCCCTCTTGCATCTCCCTCCCACCCTCCCTATCCCACCCCTCTAGGTGGTCACAAAGCACCGAGCTGATCTCCCTGTGCTATGTGGCTGCTTCCCACTAGCTATCTGTTTTACATTTGGTAGTGTATATAAGTCCATGCCACTCTCTCACCTCGTCCCAGCTTACCCTTCCCCCTCCCTGTGTCCTTAAGTCCATTCTCTATGTCTGCGTCTTTATTCCTGTCCTGCCCCTACGTTCTTCAGAAGCATTTTATTTTTTTTTAAGAATCCATGTATATGTGTTAGCATACGGTATTTGTTTTTCTCTTTCTGACTTACTTCACTCTGTATGACAGACTCTGCATCCATCCGCCTCACTACAAATAACTCAATTTCGTTTCTTTTTATGGCTGAGTAATATTCCACTGTATATATGTGCCACATCTTCTTCATCCATTCATCTGTTGATGGACACTTAGGTTGCTTCCATTTCCTGGCTATTGTAAATAGAGCTGCAGTGAACACTGTGGTACATGACTCTTTTTGAATTATGGTTTTCTCAGGGTATATTTCAAGGGTAAACTACTTTTTTTTTTTTTTTTTTTTTTTCCCAGTATGCGGGCCTCTCACTGCTGTGGCCTCTCCCGTCGCGGAGCACAGGCTCCAGACGCACAGGCTCAGCGGCCATTGCTCACGGGCCCAGCCGCTCTGCAGCATGTGGGATCTTCCCAGACCGGGGCACGAACCCGTGTCCCCTGCATCAGCAGGCGGACTCTCAACCACTGCGCCACCAGGGAAGCCCCTAAACTGTACTTTTGATTTTGATCCATTCACCCAAACCAGGTTGCCCATAAGAGCTTTGTAGATTTCCTTTTGGGAGTGGCAAAGATTAAAGAGATACATTTACTTTTTGATGATGTTTCATCTTTTTATCTTTGTGAAAGATTATACTATGTGAGTATAATTTAAAATCTAACTGGGAATACTTAGGGTTTAACTGCTGCTGAATCACAATGCCATCATATAGCTAAATGGTCACCACTAGAAACGTATGTTATTTCTTATAGTCTCCTTAAGTTTGAGCAAATGTAATCAATGGTCAGAGTGATCGCAACACTCGCCTGAAACCTGCAGCTTTCCCTGTTGATGTACAGTAGTTAGAATACTCAGGGAGGAGATAATCTCATGTTAAATGGCTCAAACGTGTCCTTCCTTAGCACTCCTCCTGCCCCCATATTTGAAAAATAGTACTTTATTTTTAAATGTAACTACTTTTTCCTTTTTAAACTTAGTAGAGCGTTGTATTGATTTCATAATTTCTCTGTTCTTATGTGCTCTGTGTATAGGTATTTTTTAAAGGTCAAATACTTTAAAAGTAAATCTAAATAAATTATGTCAGCTGACTCTTCTTTCAGTGAAAGTTGAAGTACATTAGTCGTATGGGATCTTTTCTGAAGGACTCCTCCTATAGAATGGAAAGGCATGAGCCAACCTTAAAGATGTCCAGATGGTTTACCCAATACATAATAGATTCCTTTTTAGTCTTGATTGTTGAAATAGCTTTCAATTATCTGTCTCTCTAGTGTGGTCATTAATATTCTGTAGAAGGCAAAAGCAGGTTCCCATTCCCTATGATGAATACCCATCTTTAGCAGCACAAAGTTTCTTCAATTCATTTACTTTTGATTCCTTGTGGAATATAACCTTATTAATTGAATATTTTAGCTCCTGGCTTACTTTACTTCTCCCAACATTTCTCCTGCCACAGTTCTTAAAGATTTTAATATCCATGTGAATCGTGCTTCTACTACTCTAGACACTTGGTTCCTTGACATCCTCTCCTTCAGAGATCTTGTCCTCCATTATTTCTCAAATACAACCTATGTTCATTCAAGACCATATCCTAACTAATAACTGCAGCCTTGCCATAATCTTGATCCCAGGCATCTTGCCCTGACTATTTATCTCCAGTTTATTTCCTAATACCCTGATCGAACAATCATTTGACCCCTACCTATTTACTATCCCTCATTTCTTCATACGTTACCAACGTTTTAACCTAGCTTAAGTTTCTTAATTAATCACTATATAACTCTCTTGTACATACCTTCTAATCTTTTACCATCACAAGACTGGCAAGAGTTTTCATCACTGAACTCAAATAGACTTATCACGCTGCCTTGCAATCATACTTCCCCACGCCACTCACACTTCTATACTTCTACATGTCTATTTCACACCTTCCCCTCTTTCCCCAAACCTTCAACATCTCTGCCCCATCCTAACTTGCACTGAGAAAATAGAAGCAACCAGAAGAGACCATCCTTAAGCTTGTACCATCACATTTAACCACCTCTGCCTTTGTGTGCCTCAGCTCCATCTTCTTTTGTTAGTATGGTTGAAGAACTAGTTTTCAGCAAATGCCAACCCTCTACTTGTGTATTTGATTCCATTTCTAGAATGTACTCAAGAACATCGTTCCAGTGATTCTCCCTTTTTTCTCTCAGTCATCAGCTTTCTCCTCCCTAGTGGTTCTTTCTCACCGCCTTATAAACATATTGTTACATCTTCTATCTTAAAACAAGAACAAAGACAACCTCCTTTGATCCTACCCTTCTTTCTCTCCTGCTTACCATTGCATTTTTCTCCTCCCCTTTATAGCAAAATTGTGCCAAAAAGTTGTCTATCCTCACTGTCTCTAATTTCATTTTTCTCATTTTTCTTTTGAAGCATTCCAAACTGGCTCTGCCTCCATCATTCAACTGAAATCGCTCTGGCCAAGGTTACTAATGACCTCCATGTTGCTAAATCCAAAGATCAAATATCAATCTTCATTTCTCTTGACCTACAAGCAGCACTTGACACTTCCATGACACTGCCTTCTTTTAGTTTTACTCCTAATTCACTGGCTTATTGTTCTCAGTTCTTTGCTATGTCTTTCTGTTCTTTCAGAACTCTTAATGTTGGAGTGCCCCAGAACTCTTATTGTTTTCCGTCTGTCTTTTCTCACAGTTTTTGCGATCTCATTTGGTCTTATGGCTTTAAAAATTATCTACATGCCAATGATGCCCAGATTTATATTTCCTATACATGCCTTTCCTCTGAATCTGCATCACAAAACTCCATCTGCCAGCTTAGTATCTCCATTTGGACGTCTAATAGTCATCTCAAGTTTAATGTGTTCCAGACTTACCTTCTGATTCTCGCTTCTCTTCCCCTAACCAGTTCTTCTTCTAGATTTTCCATCTCAATAAATGTCAATTTTATCTCTCTTAGTTGTTCATATAAAAGATCTTAGTGTTCCCCTTGATTCCTCTCTTTTCCTCATACTCCACATCAAATCTGTTGGTAAGTTCTATCTGCTCTGAATTCAGTATGTATTCACAGTCTCACCACTTCTCACTGTACTTAGTCACTATTTCCCTGGTTTGAGCCTCATCATTCTCCCCTGGATTATTGCAGTAGTCTCCTAGCTCCTCTACCCTTTTCTCCTCCAGTCATTGTCAGAGCATCCAGAATTAAACGTTTTAAATATAAGTCATTTAATATCATTCTCTGTTCAAAATCCTTCAGTGATTTTCCATTTCACTTAAAGAAAAAGCCAGCATTCTTACAGTGATTCACAGGCTCAGGTGACTTGGCACCCTGTTACATCTTTGACCTCCTGTGCTCTTACTGTCCCCCTAATCCCAGCCGTACAGCTGCTGCTCCAGGCACACTATCCTCCTTCTGTTCCACAAGTATGCCTAGAACATTCCTGCCTCAAGGCATTTGCTGTTCCCTCTGTTTAGAAACTCTCTTCCCTAAGATACTGTCACAGCTCACCTCCTTGACCCCAATGCCCACTTTTTTTTTACATTATTGCTCCACTTTTAATTTAATTTAGTATACATTAGAATTGAGTATATTCTTCATAAATCACATTACTAAGCTAGGATCCTGTATGACTCATTACTGTAGTTTCTAAAGTGCCCAGCAGAGAATTTTGCAGACTTGTTGATATTGAATGAGTGAATGAAGAAGGAGGACAGATGTTCAACTTTCATTGTTTTTCTTGTTACATTTAGTTACATATGTGAAGTCATGGAGATATTTGAGATAATTATCTAAAAAATAAATACTAATGTTTTTCCTCCCAATTTTTTCAAAATATCTACATTATTAAAGCAAAAAGTTGTTTCAACTCTAGTTTTTATAGAAGAAAATATTTTGGGGGTTCTGCTTTGGTTTTATTTAATCCTTGTGACAATCGCCTTAAGTCTTTACTTTGTGTAAATTTCTTAGGTAATTCTGAGTATTCATTTCACCATCTTTGTGAGACCTTTACTAAACACCCTATTTAAAATTTTAACCTCTCTATAAACTGCCTATTTCACTTTCTTACTTTATTATTTCCATAGTGCTTATGACCATCCAACATACTATATAATTAATTGTATTTAATATACTTTATTATTTGTATCTCTTCCTCAGAATAAGCCTCTGAGAGGGTAGCAGTTTTTGTCTGTTTTGTTCATTAATGTATCAGCAATTTCTGGTGCCTAGTAGACCTTCATTAAACATTTGATAAATGAATATATGTATGATAGTCATACCAAAGGGACATCTATTTGTGAGGGTTCAAACCAAACGGCCCCCTCTGGGGCTGAGTGCCAGTCAGGTAATGCATGGTCTACCTGAGGATTACAGGATACTTTGATGATGATATTGGCCAGAAGAGGATATCAAATAATTCAGTTTATTTAAAAAAATGATTTGGGAAGAGACATTAAGGATCTGTCAGTGCTCAAATGACCAGATATTAAAGAAGGAATTTATATTAATCAATTTCTTACCCATTTTCTGATCCCTATGTTTTGCTTGTTCAGTCTGGGCTCACTGAAATCTCACTTTAAAAACCTATGCTACTGAAAGAAAGCATATCTTACAGAAGGAACATACTTGGAAATTAAAGTCATCTTAGTTAAGATTTATAAACAATCATGAGAATTTATGCTTAGAATATTATCAAAAGGGAAAAATTTAAAGTATAAAAATGCCACATAAAATGCCAAAATATGAAAAATATATTAAAAATAGATAATGAGAAATTCCAGCTGACAAATACAACTACATTAGAAGAAAGAATATCCTAGAAAAATAAAAACATACAAGAAAATAATCTACATCATCAGAACTCTTACATATAAGAATTTTCTTTTTAAACACGTAAAGCTGAAGAAACTTTGGTGTAATTTAGTGTTCAGCGTTCTTTTGTCTCCTCCCCAAACTGTGTCTGATCCTCACTGGACATGCCCACTGGAGAATCACCAAGAAATAAATAAATCCCTAATGAATTATCAGGCTACCTCACTTCAAAATATAATGATTAGTGGTTCTATCCCTTTCCCTTAAATCCTTTCTCTTCAATTTTACTTTTTAGTATTCTCAATATTTGATTATATTTATAACATAATGTTTTGGTGTATTTATTGCTTTGAAATACTTTTAAGTGATTTGAGGAGAATTAGAATGTATATTTTACAATTCTTCTGATTTTTAAACAGGAATAAAGTTTTGGGAAACTGTATTAGTCAGGATGAGCTGACTATAACAAACAATCCCCAATCTCAGTAGCTTTTATTCTAGTTCATATCACAATCCAGTGAAGGTCGTTGGGAAGTAGGAGGAGGGTTCCTCTTCCACACATTCATAGATTTAATCTCCTTCCATCATGTGGTTTTGTTGTATTTTGTCTTTTAAATCTTCAAGAGTCTCAGAGCATTGCACTGTATATTTTTGCACCTGGCCAGCATGCAAGGAAAGAGAGAGTATGGAGGTTTTAGGAGCCAGTCTTGGGAGTGTTGAATATCCCTTCTACCCATATTCTATCGGCCACAACTCAGTCAAGAGCATGTGCTAAAAAAGGGAGCTTGGGAAATCTATTCTTGCTGTGTCTTTAGACTAAAAGAAAATAGAGTTTGTTGAACATATAGCATTATTTCTATCATAGTGTCTGATTTAGCTTTTTCCCATTTCCCCCCATATCTGAGATATTTAATGCAGTGAAATAAAGTATAGTCTTTCTAAAGAACATTTAGTTTTTTAATTTGCTATCTTTATAAGCAAAAGGTACAAAAGAGTCCTAGACATTTGATAGCTTTGTTCTGGGTGCTCCTGACCATGCTTGCTAATTTGCCTAGATTTTAAAGATGCTAAGTTTTAACACTGGAAAACACTCCTCTTTTCCACATCATATTTTGTAAGTGTGAACCTTCATTGGTTTTCTGTTGTTTCTGAGAATGTTACGATCAATTTCTGCACTGTGTTCTGTAATCTGGCAGTCCCGACAGGTATTTGACCAACCTTGGTAGGTAATTATTACTCATATTATCTTGTCAAATTTGAGAGGATTCACAGCTTCTTTTTAACATTCTGATTTCACCAGTACTGTATAGATGGGCCTTTTTATAAAAGGATGTCAGTAATGTATTTAGTATTCATTTGTACAAAAGAACAAAGGACATTTTAAAGTTCTCTGATTGAGTCACTCTGGTGCTTAAAAACCTTCAGCAGTTTCCTGTTGTCTTCAAAATAAAATCCAGACTCATTTTGGCTTTCAAAGCTGTGGGCTTCACTTACCTTCTGTCCTTATCACCTACTTATCCACTTTATGCATCTGAACTAGATTTTTATTTTTCAGACAGGGAAGAAACATTTGCCTATGATGTACCATCTGTCTGGAGTGTCCCTCATTCTCTCTTCTACCCTTTAAAAACCAAGTTTTTGAAGCCCAGATCAAACTCTCCATTCTTCAAGAAAACTCCACTGGTTTACCAATTTATCTATAGCCTTTGTCCTCTGTGTTCCTCTAATACTCTAAGTAATTTCTCTCTCATAAAACCAATTACGTTTTATTTTGCCCAACAGTTTTCATGTGTATACATCTATATCCCTGAGGCTAAACTATACATTCCTTAAGGGCACATGCCCTTAGAAATAGATTACATTGTAGTTTTTAACCACTCCTGCGTATACCTTAGCCATGTAATTCCTTTAAGGAATGTTAGTTGATTTTGATTAAAATTGTGAAATTATGTTAATTTCTGTCATTTATTAACAAAGGACAGTTAACTAAGAGATGGAGATGTTAGAAATCTTCTGACAGGTTTTTTAAGGAAGCCTATAGAGCTAACCTCAGCTGGATATCCTGAACTAAAATAAACATTTTCTTCTTTTTTTAAACTTTGCTGTGTGTTTCATATTAGCTTACGCTAGCAAATATATTTAGCAACCAACAAGGATTGCTTCGTTGGATGATTTTTGTGAAGTGGCACAACTTTTAGCCTTTAAAACATGACATCTTGCTTTCTGATTTAGCCAGACTAAGACCTGCCCGGATAGCCCCTCTCCCTGTCTTACTGAATAATAATTACTCTTCTAACTACTTTGACCTAAATGGAAATCTCAGACTCTTGTTTTTTCCTTTCTTCATAACACATTGAATGATTTATTTTCTCTAGCCTAATCAGAGAAGGAGCAACCAATAGAGGATAGGGTTTGTAATCAGACTATAGCACTTTATAAAACCAAATATAGAAAAATATTTTATATTTATAGATGTATGTATTATGTTTTATTAATTGTCGAATTCAGTGGTTACCAGTATAGACATGTTAGATGATAATGTAACCCAGTTGTCTATTCCATCTCTATTTATGTTGGCAGTATAATGCCACCAAAGAAAGGCTGAGTGATTCCTTTAAGGCTGTAAATCTCAAGGGGGAAGTATATGCCGCAGGGTGGTGGTGTTGGTATCAAAGGTAGGGGAGTGCTATATTATTTCATAACATAAGCTGTAGAAAATGAAACTCAATTACACAGCATTGTTAATCAACTATACTCCAATATAAAATAAAAATTTAAAAAAACTCAACAAAAATTTTATTGAGTGGTATGGATACAGATCAGAATCCCCTGGGGTTATATTTATAAAGGGAACATGAGTTTAAAAGAGTTTGAGGATGCTCGACATCGCTAATCATTAGAGAAATGCAAATCAAAACTACAATGAGGTATCACCTCACACCGGTCGGAATGGCCATCATCAATAAATCTACAAACAATAAATGCTGGAGAGGGTGTGGAGAAAAGGGAACCCTCTTGCACTGTTGGTGGGAATGCAAATTGATACAGCCACTATGGAGAACAGTATGGAGGTTCCTTAAAAAACTAAAAGTAGAACTACTATACGACCCAGCAATCCCACTACTGGGCATATACCCTGAGAAAACCATAATTCAAAAAGAGTCATGTACCACAATGTTCACTGCAGCTCTATTTACAGTAGCCAGGACATGGAAGCAACCTAAGTGTCCATCAACAGATGAATGGATAAAGAAGATGTGGCACATATATATAATGGAATATTACTCAGCCATAAAAGGAAATGAAATTGAATTATTTGTAGTGGGGTTGATGGACGTAGAGTCCGCATACAGAGTGAAGTAAGTCAGAAAGAGAAAAGCAAATACCATATGCTAACACATATATATGGAATCTTAAAAAAATGGTTCTGAGGAACGTAGGGGCAGGACAGGAATAAAGACGCAGACATAGAGAATGGACTTGAGGGCACGGGGAGGGGGAAGGGTAAGCTGGGAAGAAGTGGGAGAGTGGCATGGACTTATATACACTACCAAATGTAAAATAGATAGTTAGTGGGAAGCAGCCACATAGCACAGGGAGATCAGCTTGGTGCTTTGTGACCACCTAGAGGGGTGGGATAGGGAGGGTGGGAGGGAGATGCAAGAGGGAGGAGATATGGGGATATATGTATATGTATAGCTGATTCAGTTTGTTATACAGCGGAAACTAACACACCATTGTAAAGCAATTATATTCCAATAAAGGTGTTAAAAAAAAAGAGTTTGAAAATTATGGCTTTAGTGCTTCTCACTCAACTACATGGGATGGTGACAGTTGCAAGACAAACTTTTCCTTTATTTGTTTGTAATGGAGATTTAGACCAAACTGTGATTTTGCATGTATCTGCAACAATATATTTTTATTTAATCATCAGTATGAATACTAATCAATTAAGCACGGCTAAGTTAAATAGGAATCTTAGAAACAAGTTGGGAATTCCTCTTTACATTTCAACTGTTCTGCTTTGTTTCTTCTAACTGAACTTACGGCTCCTTACTAGATTGCTGTCATGTTATCATATCACACTTTAACCAGAGTTGACACTCACTCATCCTGATAAATAGATGCTCTTCTAGCACCAAAGCAAGGACCCAACCTGCTACTGTTCTCTAAGTGCCAAGGGGAAAGACCGCAGGAGGAGACTTCCTTTCTACTTTCTCTACTTCCTGTCTTTTCTCCTGGCCAACTCCAACCAGTCTAGTGTGAAAACAAATATCACCTTTTTTTCCTGTCACCTCCTTTGTGATTCATACCTCTCACCCATGTGTTTACTGCTCATTATATCTTTTAGCTCCTGTCTCCTTGTCTCTTTTTATGTCTGTCATCACAGCTTCTAGACTGCATCCTAGCTATAATTTCTTATGGAAAGGGAGTTTACCAACCCTTCTCACATTCTCTTTGATTTATGAAAATGTAGCAAGCAGTATCAATAGTTAATTGAAAATTCAGTATGCGTTACACTCAGTTTCTACTTCTACACCATGTTACCATGCTATTTAGAAACCAGAATGTAACTGAAGTTTAAATTTTTTAATCAAAACTTTTC
Organism: Phocoena sinus; assembly: GCF_008692025.1. Classification (NCBI taxonomy): domain Eukaryota; kingdom Metazoa; phylum Chordata; class Mammalia; order Artiodactyla; family Phocoenidae; genus Phocoena; species Phocoena sinus. The sequence goes on from NC_045772.1 coordinate 68,049,299, forward strand.
GTATAAAGGTGAACTTAGATAAACATTTATTTTACTTGTATAAAGATAAACTTAGATAAGTATTTATTTTATTTATTTGCACATTTACTTATTTAATTAAATAGATATTTATTGCCTGGCATGCACTAAAGGATTTTAAGTGAATAGGGTTCATAAATTATAATTATCATATATTATCATCAGATTACCAATTTAAAAATCCCAGACATAGCTGCAGGCGTCAGATATCAATTTTGAGGTTTTACAGAAATGGCAGTAATGCAAATATTGATGCTACTAAACCAGGTCAAAATGGATATATCCCATTAGGCTATTATGAATCTATGTCATAAATTCAAGGCAAAATGTCACCGAAGTGGAATTAATAAATTCAGAAAATCAGTACCTTCCTATTACATTAGAGATAAATTAGGGCAAAATTGATCTCTTTGCTGCAGAAAAGTGGGAATGAAAAAATAATCTATAAAATATGAAAAATTATTTATTTGGTTAGCTTAAGAAGATACCTTAAAGCAGAGAAGCCTTGTATATTTTTTGTTGTTATTAATACTGATTAAAGGCCAAATTCTCAGTATGGACACTGAGAAATAAGAAAATAAATTCTAGGTCAGAATGTTTTGTCATCTGGGCAAAGCACTGGGAACTCATCTCAAAAAGACTATTACATTATGAGTCCATTCTTCGACTGAAGGGCTGAAAGCATCCATATGGGAAATATGCAGGGTCTGGTGGTGAGGTGTCCTTCTTCCCTGACCTTATTCTAATCTATGAAAATCTCTGTCCTTGCTCTTATCATGCTTACCAGCTCAGTCTCTATCTTCATATCCTAGAACCTAGCACAATGCTTTCTATAAAGTAGATTCTCAGTAAATCACTGTTGGGAAAAAAAAAAAAACCAACAACAACAAAATAAACAAAAGAACAAAGGTACTCAAGTAAAGAGAAAAAAGGCAAATAAAAAGATAAAATTTCGTAGACTATTAGGGCATTTTTGTAATAACTCAAAATAGTCTGTTGTGCTTTTTTGTCCTTATCTAATTTTTCTCCCACCTATCTATCCTCATTTACTTTATCCTTAAGAATTACTTTTTATTGTCATTTGGCCTAATTTCCATCCCCCACTCCATACCTAATTCCTTTTTTCCCCTTTCCCTACTCCCCTGTTCCCCACCTTACCCCCATCCTTCTGACTTCTTATGGACGTAAACCTTATTCACTCATTATATCAGCAAACATATTGAAATCTATACTGGGTCAGGCATTAAACTAGGTTCTGGCACCTCAGAGGTGAACAGGAATTCTTGCCCTGAAGGAAGATATATTCTAGGTAGATGGAAGATAGATAAGTAAACAACTTTGTAAAAATGATGCGATATTTGTTACAACAGAGGTGAATGCTGAGTTTTATGGATTTGAAGAATACAGTAGAGAACCGGGTGCATCCAACCCCTACTGTGTGTGTGTGTGTGTGTGTGTGTGTGTGTGTGTGTGTGTGTGTGTGTAAGTAAGGTGATAATCACGTGAGTCTTGTGGCTGGATGGAAGTTCATCAGGTAGGGTGTGGGATGAGACTGGGGATGCAAAGTGAGGTATGGAAGGCTATTCCAGACAAAATAAATGGCATAATACAGAAAACTTAGCTGCTTTTGTACTTGGCCCTCTTCTGAATTTTTTTCTTCCCTCCCTCCTATTCCATCTTACCCCACTTCCCCTTAATTCCTTTTCCTTTTCTGCCTCTAGAAGGCTCAGGGGCTAAATAGTTCCTAGAAGGATGCAGTCATACTATCAAGGTGAGGGATCATTTTTCACTTTTGCTACCCAATGAGTCTGAAAATGGTATTTTATATTTTTTTCTGAAGATATAAGACATTTTTGTTGCTGCACCCTGTAAACTGCTGTAGAAAAATTCTGTTCAGTTCATATTTATTGTACACCTGCAATTTTCCTGGCATTTGATGATAAAAGAAGGTAGACATAATCTCTGTCCCTATGGTGGTTACATTCTAGAAGGGAGCACAAATATTAAAAAAATGGTTATAAAAATGAGAAGCTCATCTTGTCTATACTATGCATCTATACTAGGGGAGGTATGGAGTGTGAAGTGGGAGAGAGCATGGGGTATTTATATATGACCAGAGTATAGGGAGTGAGAGGCAAAGTGGCAGGAGATGAAGCTGGAGATCTGAGTGAGGATGAATTATGTAGAGTCTTGTAGACCAGAGTTACTCAAAGCGTGATGCTAGTTTTAAACTGTTTATAATGGGTCCACATGAGATAACTGAAGAGGAAATGTTTAGAAACTCTGATTGCATTTTGATATTACCACAATATCTAAGCAGGTGGTTTTCAGTTTAAGTTTTATGTAGAAGTGTCCTCCTGTGGTGCAACTGTAATAACAGAAAAGCATTCTGGAATAAATACTCAGATTAAGAAGCTTATAATTTAACACACTACTTTTTAAAAAAATTTATTTTATTGAAGTCTACTTGATTTACAATGTTGTGTTAATTTCTGTTGTACAGCAAAGTGATAGTTATACATATTATATATATATTCACTTTCATATTGTTTCCATTATGGTTTATTATAGGATATTGAATATAGTTCCCTGTAACACACTACTTTCTTTATCAAGAAAGTCTTATTATGAGAAAAAAAGTTAGCTGAACAGGTAGTGTGTTTAGCGACGTAGCAAAAATTGTGAGGTATGGTAAGGCTAATGTGTTAAATTCTACTACCTTATTCTCTTTGTGATGATGTGAAGAACATGAAAGCTGGTAATAAGCAGCTGTTTTTGCAGGCTGAGTTATGATGATTACAGAGGGAAAATGTTCAGTTGAGAACGTATGAACCACAAAAGAAAGTCTTTCTGCAAGATAAGAAATCAGTTTCATCTCAACATTTTAAAGTTGTGAATTGGACAGCATGGATTTGTTTATATATTTGACATCTTTGGTATTTTAAATTATCTAAATACATTCATTCAAGGAAGGAACGCAAACTATATTTCATTAATAGACAACACTGAAGGGTAAAATTGAGAGTTAGAAGCTTGGAAGAACAGTTTCTATGGATTGTTATGACATGTTCCATAATTTAGTGAAAAATATCAATGGGACAATTGATGATCTTAGAATTTTGACATCTGTGAGTACCTTACAAATTTGATAGAAGTTTTGGAATTTTACTTTGTATCAGAAGAAGATCTGTGCATAAAAAATAGTGGATCCAGCATTCCTTTTAATTTTTGAAAGATAATGTAGATTTAACCATGACTTTACATGATAAATTATTTATCAGTAACTATTTACTGATAAAGGATTAAAGATGGATTTTGAAAATACGGCATTGTTTGCTTCACTTTAGATAAAAATTAAGAACAAACACCCTGAGCTTACAGTAATTCATTTTCTTCCATTCCTGACAATATACCTTGGGAGACTGATTTCTCTATGATGAGTGTTAATAAAACAAGACATAGATGTATGTTATCCCCTGAGAGCAGCATTGTCATCAATCCAACTCAGATAAGTTAACAAGCAGGAAACAAGCTCAACTGTTGATATACATGGTGTTCATTCAAAGTGTGTGTGAAGCAATTTAATACAGGGGATTTCTATTTTCTTTATAACTTTTTTCTTTATGATTGTGAATGACAAAAGATATGAGCACAATCAGCAATTCTCCATTTTATTCTCCTACATGCAAGCTTTCAATAAGCAATGTATATAGTTTCTATAATTTTTTCCTGTTATGTTTGTTCTGATTAGATTTATTGAAATGTAATTTTAGGTCTGTTGAGTTTCTATGTCTTTTAAAATATATTTTTCTGGAAGTTAATTTTATTATACTTTACAAACGTAGAATTTTGAATCTCTAATCTGTTGATTCATGATGGCTTAGAGATGAAAAATTTGTTCATCACTTCAATAAAACTGGGGAAAAAAATTAGTCTGTCACTACAGATAGTTTGAGAAACACTTCTGTAGGCAGGTTTAGGATTTTGGACACTGTCCCAAGGGCAGGAAGAAGCCTTTGAAGGTTCAAGGATAGCTACTATTCCCATTATTTAGGATGCTATCTGGATATTCACAATTAGGAGGCTTGGGAGACCCCAGCTGTCAGGCTTGCGTAGGTGCTCAGAACAAGAACACAGCTAGTCTCAAACATTTGCCAACTCGATTTAAGATAGTACAAGTACCACTCTGCAATCTTTCCTGACATGCAACTTCTACCCACTCTGCTCAGGAAGAGGTACCAATTAGATCTAGCAAAACCATGATTATATGATTAGGTACAATTACTAAGTATGTGAAGGGTTAATTTAGCTATTTTTTATTTAGAATAATAGAATTTTGGAGCTGAAAAGGATTTGATGTATTTAACTTAGGCTCAGAGAAGTTCTATAGAGAGGACTGATTAATTGGTCTCAGACACAGAGACTGGAGTTGTGCAGCCACAAACTAAGGAAGACCTGAGGCTACCAGAAGCTAGAAAAGGCAAGAAAGGATCCTCCTCTAGAGGCTTCAGACCATCACCTTGATTTCAGACTTCTACCTTCCAGACCTGTGAAGGAAGAAATTTCTGTGTCTTAAGCCACTCAGTTTATGGTAATTTGTTATGGCAGCCCTAGCAAACTAGTACATGTGCTGATAAAGTGTCATGAATAACAGTTTTTTGGTACATGAATTTCCAAAGACTTAAACTAACATCCCCTCTAGAATACAATGTTTTATAAAAGGAGTTTGGGTGTGGAATCAAATAGTTATGATTCATATCCCAACTGTGCCCCTTACTTAACATTGACCTTAGGTAGTTTACTTAATTTCTTTATGCTTTGGTTTCTTTATCTGTAATAGTTTGGTAATAATAATAATGATAATAATAGTAGTAGTAGTAGTAGTATTTACCTTATAGGAGGAAACAAGATGCTACAATAGTTAAGTCAAAGGAAAAAGATAATTTCATGTGTGGATAAAGGGAGTAGACAGGCAATAAGGTGAAAAATATGCCTGTAATGTTGGAAAAATAGTTGTCAGTCACATTGATGCAATTTGCTGGGGGAGAGGGAGGAAACTAAGGGAAATGAAACTAATATCCGTGCTTCATCCTAAGTTGGAGGCATTTTGAGGCACATTCTTGTGTATAATCAATAAGAGCCTGAAGTACTGAGATAAATAACAAGTGAAAATAAGTTGTCAGTTTCTTTTTGTTGCTAAAAAAAGTATGTCACAAAACTGCAGCTAATTTTACACAAGAGGTTTTACTTAGAAACTTAGACCTCCATCAAAAATCACTTGTTGAACCCATTTTGAATGTATAGTATTGATCTAGACATGAACAAGATGGGCTTTTGCTATATCTCAGCAACTATGTAGAACGATCTGTAGAGGTTAATGAGGAGGTTTTACATGCCCTAGAGGATTATGTCCTGTTGAACAAAAGTGAACATATTCTAGTAAATTCTAAGTAGTAATAGCTACCATTTATTTAATGCCTACTATAGGCTCGACACATACTAGGTGTGTTTATATACATTTTCCTTGTATTTGACATATTTACAATGTGTCAGGCACTGTTGTAGGTATTAAGAATAAATCAGTGAGAGGTCTCGGAAGATGGGAGAGGAGTAGGGGGACGAGTTCATTTCTCCCCACAAATGCATCAATAATACATCTACAAATGGAACAATTCTCACAGAGTACATGCTGAACACTAGCAGAGGACCTCGGACACCTAAAAGAACAAGAAAGATCCCTATGTAACTGGGTAGGATGGAAGAAAGAAGAAGGGAAAAGGAAGAGGAGAGGAAGCAGGATGGGACCTTCACCCCTAGGGGGAGCTGAAGGTGAGGAGAGGTCCCGCATCTTGGGAAGCCCCCTCACCAATCCAAGCTGATTAGGGAGATCAGCTGGGACAGAAGGGGAACTTCAGGGACTCAGAGGAGGGCACAACAACTGGTCTGTGGCAGGCAGGACAGAGTGAGACCTACACAGATATTCCATACCACAGCCCTGTTTGCTGCATCCTGAGGTGGGTGTCCACCAGTATGCATGGGGGCTGGATGCTGGAACATGGAGTTCGGAGAGCAGACCACAATGCTATGAGATTAGAAATCAATTATAGGAAAAAAAAAACTGAAAAAAAACACAAACATATGGAGGCTAAACAATATTTTACTAAACAACTAATGGATTACTGATGAAATCAAAGAAGAAATTTAAAAGAAACCTAGAGACAAGTGACAATGAAAACATGATGATTGAAAACCTATGGGACACAGCAAAAGGAGTTCTAAGAGGGAAGTTTATAGCAATACAATCTTAGCTCAGGAAACAAAAAAAAATCTCAAACAACCTAACATTACACCTAAAGCAACTAGAGAAAGAAGAATAAACAAAACCCAAAGTTAGTAGAAGGAAAGAAATCATAAAGATCAGAGCAGAAATAAATGAAATAGAGATGAAGAAAACAATAGCAAAGACCAATGAAACTAAAAGCTGGTTCTTTGAGAAGATAAACAAAATTGAAAAACCTTTAGCGAGACTCATCAAGAAAAAAAAGGGAGAGGGCTCAAATCAATAAAATTAGAAATGAAAAAGCAGATTTTACAACTGACACCACAGAAATACAAAGGATCATAAGAGACTACTATAAGCAATTATATGCCAATCAAATAGACAACCTGGAAGAAATGGACAAATTCTTAAAAAGGTACGATCTCCCAAGACTGAACCCGGAAGAAATGGAAAATATGAACAGACCAATCGCAAGTATTGAAACTGTGATTTAAAAACCCCTAACAAAGAAAAATCCAGGACCAGATGGCTTCACAGACGAATTCTATCAAACATTTAGGGAAGAGTTAACACCTACTCTTCTGAAACTCTTCCAAAAAATTACCAAGGAAAGAACACTCCCAAGCTCATTCTGAGGCCACCATCACCCTGATACCAAAACCAGACAAAGATACCACACAAAAAAGAAAATTACAGGCCAACATCACTGATGAACATAGATGCAAAAATCCTCAACAAAATATTAGTAAACCAAACCCAACAACACATTCAAAGGATCATACACCATGGTCAAGTGAGATTTATCCCAGGGATGCAAGGATTCTTCAATATACACAAATCAGTCAATGTGATATAGCAGATTAACAAATTGAAAAAGAAAAACCATATGATCACATCCATGTATGCAGAAAAAGCTTTTGAGAAAATTTAACACCAATTTATGATTAAAAATTCTCCAGAAAGTTGACATGGAGGGAATCTACATGTATGGCTACATACATGGCCAACATAATAAAGGCCATGTATTGTATGACAAACCCATAGCTAACATCATAGTCAATGGTGAAAAGCTGAAAGCATTTCCTCTAAGATCAGGAACAAGACAAGGATGTCACTCTCACCACTTTTTTTCAATATAGTTTTGGAAGTCCTAGCCATGGCAATCAGAGAAGAAAAAGAAATGAAAGGAATCCAAATTGGAAAAGAAGTTAAACTGTCACTGTTTGCAGATAACATGATACTATACATAGAAAATCCTAAAGATCCCACCAGAAAACTACTACAGCTCAACAGTGAATTTGGTAAAGTTGCTGGATACAAAATAAATACACAGAAATCTGTTACATTTCTATAAACTAACAACATAAGATCAGAAAGAGAAATTAAGGAAACAAGTCCACTTACCATTGCATCAAAAAGAATAAAATACCTAGAAATAAACTTACCTAAGTAGGCAAAATACCTGTACTCTGAAAACTATAAGACCCTGATGAAAGAAATCAAAGATGACACAAACAGATGGAAAGATATACCATGTTCTTGGATTGGAAGAATCAATATTATAAAAATGACTATACTATCCAAGGCAATCTACAGATTCAGTGCAATCCCTATCGAATTACCAATGGCATTTTTCACAGGAACAAAAACTTTACAATTTGTATGTAACTCAAAGGACCCCAAATAGCCAAAGGAATCTTGAGAAAGAAAAATGGAGCTCGAGGAATCAGGCTCCCTGACTTCAAACTATGCTACAAAGCTACAGTCATCAAAACAGTATGGTACTGGCACAAAAACAGAAATATAGATCAGTGGAACAGAATAGAATGTCCAGAGAGAAACCCATGCACCTATGGTTACCTAGTCTATGACAAAGGAGGCAAGAATATACAATGGAGAAAAGACAGTCTCTTCAATAAATGGTGCTGGGAAAACTGGGCAGCTACATGTCAAGGAATGAAATTAGAACACTCCCTAACATCATACACAAAAATAAACTCAAAATGGATTAAAGACCTAAATGTAAGGCCAGATACTATAAAACTCTTACAGGAAAACATAAGCACAACACTCTCTGACATAAATAGCAACAAGATCTTTTTCAGTCCACCTCCTAGATTAATGAAAATAAAAACAAAAATAAAAAATAGGACCTAATTAAACTTGAAACCTTTGCACAACAAAGGAAACCATAAACAAGACGAAAGGACAACCCTCAGAATGGAGAAAATAATTGCAAAAGAAGCAGCTGACAAGGGATTAATTTCCAGAATATACAAACAGCTCATGCAGCTCAATATCAAAAAAAACAAATAACCCAATCAAAAAATGGGCAGAAGATCTTTATAGACATTTCTCCCAAGAAGACATACAGATGGCCAAAAAATATATGAAAAGATGATCAACATCACTAATCATTAGAGAAATGCAAATCAAAACTACAATGAGGTATCACCTCACCCAGGTCAGAATGGCAATCATCAAAAATAATGTACAAACAATAAATGCTGGAGAGGGTGTGGAGAAAAGGGATTCCTCCTACACTGTTTGTGGGAATGTAAATTGGCACATCCACTGTAGAGAATAGTATGGAGTTTCCTTAAAATCTAAAAATAGAGCTACCATATGACCCAGCAATCCCACTCCTGGGCATATATCTGGAGAAAACCATACTTTGAAAAGGTACATGTACCCCAATGTTCACTGCAGTCCTATTTACAATAGCCAAGACATGGAAGCAACCTAAATGTCCATCAATGGATGAATGGATAAAGATGTGGTACATATATATAATGGAATATTACTCAGCCATAAAAAAGGACAAAATAATGCCATTTGCAGCAACCCGGATGGATCTAGAGATTGTCGTATTGAGCGAAGTAAGTCAGACAGAGAAAGACAAATATCACATGATATCGCTCATATGTGAAATCCTAAAAAATGAACTTATCTACAAAACAGAAGTAGACTCAAGGATGTAGAAAACAAACTTACGGTTACCAGCGGGGAAAAAGAGGGGAGGGATAAATTGGGGGTTTGGGGTTGACATAGACACACTACTGTATATAAAATAGATAACTAATAAGGACCACTGTATAGCACAGGGAACTCTACTCAATTCTCTGTAATGGCCTATATGGGAGAAGTATCTAAAAAGGAGTGGATATATTTATATGTATAACTGATTCACCTTGTTGTATAGCAGAAGCTAACACAACATTGTAAATCAACTATACTCCAACAAAAATTTTAAAAAATAAATAAATCAGTGTAAAAAACCTGTGGAAAATGGAGATTACATCCTTGGGTGGGGGAAAATAGACAATGAACAAATAAGCAAGTAAATAATAAATGTATAAATAAGTAAAATTAAGCAAATAAGGAGGGTAGGAAGTATAGAAATGTATAGGGGGTGCAATTTTGAATAGGGCCATTTGGGAATGACTTCACTGAGAAGGTGACACTTGAAAGAAATGAAGCAGCTGTGTGGGAGAAGAGTGTTCCAGACAGAGAAAACTGGATGTGCAAAGTTCCTGGGTCAGGAGTGTGCTTGGATGGTTCAAGGAACACCCAAGAAGTGCTAGGGCAGAGTTAGTTCAGGGGTAGTTAATGAGAGATTTGGTCAGAGAGATATAGGTGGGATTTCATGTAGCTGTTCATGAAAGTCCATGTGGGTGGTGCATCTTGATTTTCTTGGAACATCAAGAAGCAGCAGTTATATTTTAAGATTAATCTGTCACTCTTTATAAGGTCCCTTTGTCCAAAGTGGTGCCTGGGCCCTAGTTGGGATTTGCTGATCTGAGGCACGGAGCATGGTGCTGATAGTTGGACCTCCACAAATATCTGTGGTATAAATGACTAAATTAGGCAAACAAGGCTTATGAGCTAGCTCTGAAATTAATTAGTTGTGTGATTTTGAACAAATTGCTTGACTTGTCTGAGTCTTAGCTTGCAAAATAAGAACTTTTCAAGCTTTCCTATTAAGTGATCGTGAGTGATGGCCAGTCTTCCCAGCAAGTCCCTGACTTAACTCTGTGAATGTAAGAGTCAGCTCAGGGAAAGGATGAGGATGACCTGAAGACCCCCTGCACCACTAACACATTTATTTACCTGCTCACTCAGCAGCTATGTCGTTCTGTTTGCCTTCTCAGCTCTAGCCTTTGGCCAAGACAGTAAAGCTGGAGATAGAGTCTGGCTCTGGCAGGGTGACACAACTCTTGAGGCTTTTCTTTCTGTCAGAGGATTTGATGATATGTGTGAATGGATACTTTGGCCAGGCTTATGCTGAATCTGGGTCCCTGCCAGCCTTTTAAAGATACTAACATAAACTTATCCTTGTTCTCAAGCCGTGAATTTGGGAAACCTGGTCTGGACTTTCCATCTAGTAACTACATGTTCATCAAAAAGAAGATTCTAATGTCAGTAACTAAGCACTAAGAATTATGTAATGAGTCAGGAAAGATTATGAATTATTGTGTCTTGAGGCCTGAACTTAATCAATTTCCTTTACAATGTGGGTTATGAATAGCCTTAGAAAAAGAGAATGATTTTTGATGATAGCAGAGGCAGAATCAAATAAAAATCTTCCTCTTAAAATGGAATTTTTAATAACTTCTGTATTTACCATTTCTGGAGTTAAGTTTACAACATGAAGGGGGAAATCTGATATAAGTAAAGCTGGCTTCTGGATACCATTAAGAATATTCTGGGGCTTCCCTGGTGGCACAGTGGTTGAGAGTCTGCCTGCCGATGCAGGGGACACGGGTTCGTGCCCCGGTCTGGGAAGATCCCACATGCCGCGGAGCGGCTGGGCCCGTGAGCCATGGCCGCTGAGCCTGTGCGTCCGGAGCCTGTGCTCTGCAATGGGAGAGGCCACACAGTGAGAGGCCCACGTACAGCAAAAAAAAAAAAAAGAATATTCTGACCTTTAGCCCTTCTGGGGAGGGTTACTTTGTCTCTTAATGTTAGGCAAAACCCCATCCTTTAATAGAAAACCTTGAGCAAGGCCAGAAGCTAGCAGACCAGCTGGGTCCACATGGATGCTTTATTCTATTCATATAGACACTAAGTCCTGCAGTGTATTGGCAAAAGCAGCCAATGCTCAATCTGCTTGTCTATTGGTAGTTAAAAATAAGGGCTGCATGGTGGGATACGTTTTTAAACCAATGACTAGTGGCTCTTGCAGACTGGTAACATTTGATAAGCCAGTAAGTCAGTCCTGTCCTCAGAACTATATATATATATATAGTTATATAGTTATATAGTTTATATATAGTTATATATATAAAATTTTAAAAATACATATATTTTTCAACCAATAAGGCTCACTAGCTAACAGTGCTATTTAGTTAACCATTTACATATTTTAGTTCTCTTTTCCTTTCCTATTCTCATGCACTGATTTTAATTACCAATATTTTGCATTACGGTAATTGAATCACAAAGGGGAATGACAGAAACAGGCTAACCTTGATGTGGCAGAGTTTAACGTAACAACAACAGAAAGAACTAGCATTTACATACTGCCTGGCAATTTTCAAAGTAGACTTGACCCTCCGCAGCCCTGGGATAGCTAGGCGTTCGTTATTACGCCATCCTGATGACAGGTGCAGGGAGGTTGTGTTTGGCTCAGGAAAGAGGAGGTGGGCCAGGGCCTTGACCTGGAGCTCCTGACCAAGTTCCAAGCTTGTTCCTTTTTGCAGACTGCCCCTAGTACTGGGTTTGAAGCACTACTTCCCTTATTTTTCTTAGAGCGCTTCAGTTGATTTGTGTGAGTAGTTCAAAGTATGGGGAGAATATAAAGAGTTGACTGAAACCTAACCTTCTTCCATGTTCCAAACGGGCACCTCTTTTACCTTCACGAGTGAGTGTGCTTTGGAAGGAAAGGAATCTTAAATAACTTCTCTTCTCCCACTTACCATTCTTTTTTTCATATTGTACATAATCATTTTCATTTTGAGATACTGCTTCTTCTAATTTTTTTTCTTTTATACTTTTTCTATTTGGTATTTTAATGTTATTGGAGTGTTGGGCTCTTTCAAAAGACATGTGGAGTAAGGGAGGTGTTCGACTCTGTGGTTGGTTACAGAAATCTGAGCCACTCTGCCTTGAGCCCTGGGACAGAAACCAAGGTACTCTGATGATTGTTAGTATAAAATGAAGAAAACGACAAAATGAGTCAGGAATCACCCTCTCATCATCCCAGGTTTTGTCACAGTCAACAACATGTGAAAGCGGTGTATTGCTGCATGTATTAGTAGTTTATTGCTGGATAGTGTTCCATTTCATGAATTTACCACAATTTTTTTCCCATTTATCAGTCTGTGGACATTTGGGTTGTTTCTGCGTTTGGTTAAAATGCATAAAGCTACTATGAGTCTTTGTGAAGAAATCTGTTTTCATTTCTCTAGGGTAAATAAATACCTAGGAGTGAATATTTTACTTTATAAGAAGCTTCCAAACAGTTTTCTGAAGGGCCTGTACGTTTTCATTCCCTCCAGCAAAGAATAAGAGTTCATGTCATTTTTTATCTTACTGGCACTTGAAATTGTCAGTTTTTAAAATTTTAACCATTCTAATATGTGTGCATCTCATTGTGGTTTTAATTTGGGTTTCTTTAATGACTGCTGATGTTGCAATTTTCATGAACATTTTTGCCGTCTTTATATCTTCTTTTGTTAAGAGTCTATTTAAATATTTTGTCTGTTTTCTTTTTAAATTAAAAACCTTTTGTCTTACTGAAGTATGACTTCCTTATATAATAGGAAACAAGTCCTTTATTAGATACATGTTTTGAAAATATTTACTCCTATTCTGTATTTTGTCTTAATTTCCTTTTTTTTTAAATTTATTTTTGGCTGCGTTGGGTCTTCGTTGCTGCGCACGGGCTTTCTCTAGTTGCGGCAAGTGGGGGCTACTCTTTGTTGCGGTGCGAGCGCTTCTCATTGCAGTGGCTTCGCTTGTTGCAGAGCATGGGCTCTAGGCGCGCAGGTTTCAGTAGTTGTGGCACGTGGGCTCAGTAGTTGTGACGCATGGACTTAGTTGCTCCACAGCATGTGGGATCTTCCAGGACCAGGGATCAAACCCATGTGCCCTGCATTGGCAGGCAGATTCTTAACCACTGTGCCACCAGGGAAGTACCTGTCTTAATTTTCTTAATGGTGCCTTCCAAAAACCTAGTTTTTAATTTTGAAGTACTACTTATCATTTTTTTCTTTTAATTTATGTGAATTTTGTGCCCTGCTTGAGAAATCTTTGCCTAACCCAAGTCACAAGATTTTTACCTATGTTTTCTTCTAAAAGTTTTAGAGTTTTAGCTTTTATACTTAAGTTTGTGATCCACTTCAGGTAAATTATTGTATATGGTGCAAGATAAAGGTTACAAATAAGAATTATCTCCCTTCCTCCTTCCTTCTATCCTCCCTTCTTCCCTCCCTCCCTCCTTCCCTCCTTCCTTCCTTCCTTCCTTTCTTCCTTCTTTCCTTCCTTCCCATATGGATGTCCAGTTTGTTAAAGAAGTTATCCTTTATCAATTGAAATATCTAGGTGCCTTTGTAAGAAATCAATTAATCATATATATGTGAGTCTATTCCTGTACTCTTTATTTTATTCCTTTGGTAGATATGTCTATCCTTATCCCAATACCATGCCATCTTGATTACTGTAGCTTTCTAGTATAATCTTGAAGTCAGTTAGCAGACATTTGGTCCAGTCCAAAACATCCATAAGAAATTTGTTCCATTCCAAAGGGTCCTTGATATTTGGTCCTATCCAAAATATCCATGAGCATATTTGTTCATGTCAGGTGGTTTTGTAATAGCACCAAATATCAAGAAACTTTCCTTTTGGCATGAACCAAATGCCTCCATGGTCGTTTTGGACAGGACCAAATATGACCAAATATCAAGGACCTTTTGGCATGGACCAAATGTCTTATGAACATTTTAGACAGGACAAAATGTCCTACAAGTTTGAAATGAAATAGTATAAATACTCCAATTTTGTGCTTTTTCAGGCTTTTTAATTTTCCTTGCTTTTACATATAAATTTTATTTTTTTAATTTATTTTTTTATTGAAGTATAGTTGATATACAATGTTGTGGTAATTACTGATGTACAGAAAAGTGACTCAGTTTTATATATATATATATATATATATATATATATATATATATATATATATATATAAAATACACTTTCTTTTTTTATATTCTTTTCCATTGTGGTTTGTCATAGGATATTGAATATAGTTCTATGTGCTATACAGTAGGAGTTTTGTTTATCTATTATATATGTAAAAGCTTACACCTGCTAACCCCAACCTCCCACTTTGTCCCTCCCCCAACCCCTCCCCCTTGGCAACCGCAAGTCTGTTCTCTATGTTTGTGAGTCTGTTTCATAGATAAGTTCATTTGTGTCATATTTTAGATTTTACATATAAGTGATATCGTATGGTATTTGTCTTTCTCTTTCTGAATTACTTCACTTAATATGATAATCTCTAGTTGCATACATGTTGCTGCAAATGGCATTATTTTGTTCTTTTTTATGGCTGAGTAGTATTCCATTGTATATTCCATATAAATTTTATAATTGGCTTGTCAATTGCTGCCAAAAAGCCTATGAGATTTTGATTGTCTTGAATCTGTAGATAAATGTGAGTATAATTGATACCTTAAAAATATTAAATCTTCTTATTAATGAGCATGATAAATATTTTCATCCATTTAGGTCTTCTTTAATTTCACTCAGCAATGTTTTGTAGTCTTCAGTGTAAAATCTTGTCTATATTTAGATTTATCCATTTTAATGCTATTATAAAATGGTATTGCTTTTTATTGATATTTTCAGTTATTACTTGCTTGCATGTAGAAACATAATTGGTTTCTGTATGTTGGCATTGTAACATTGCTAAACTCTCTTACTAATTCTAGTAGCTTTTTTTCATAGATGCTTTGGGAATTTTTAAATGTAGATGACCAAATCATCTAGGGAAAAAATTATTTCTTCCTTTCCAATCTGAATGGCTTTTATTTCTTGGCTCATTGCATTGATTAGAAACTTCAACATATTTTTGTCTTGTTAATGTAGAATCTTTTAAAATATACTTTATTATACTGAGGAGATTTCCTGCTACTTTTACTTTGCAGTGAGTTATTTATTTTATCGTCAATAGTTGTTGAATTTTGTCAAATACTTTTCTTGCATCAATTGATATGATCACATAATTTATCCTCTTTAGATAGTAAATGTGATGGATTACATTGACTGATTAAAATATTGACTCAACCTTGCATTCCTGGGATGAACCCTACTTCACTGCAGTTTATTACTCTTTTTTATATTTTGGCAGATTTTATTTTTTAATATTTTATAGTGGATTTTACATGTATGTTCAAAAGATATATTTAGTATCCATGTTCAAAAGGTATATTTTGTATCTGTGTTCTAGTTTCCTTTTTTTGTTTTGTATTGTCTTTGTCTGGTTTTGGTATGAGTAATGCTAGTCTCATAAAAAGAGTTGGGAAATATTACCTGCTCTTCTATTTTTTGGAGGGTCTATGTGATAATGTTTGGTGGCATTTGGCATTGAAACTATCTGGGACTGGAGATTTCCATTGATTATGAGAGAGGAATGCAGGGAGTTTCTAAATATAATTGTGGATTTTCTTATTTCTTCCTTCAGTTCTGTTCACTATTTCTCTAGGGCTTCAAGTATTTTGAAGTTTTGCTATTAGGAGCATACACATATAGGATAGTTATGTCTTCTTTGTGAATTGGCCATTTTATTTTTAGGTAATGTACCCCTTTCTCCTGGTAATTTTCTTTGCTCTAGATTTACTTTTTGTTATTAATATAGTCACTCCAACTTTCTTTTGATTCACCTTTACATTGTATATCTTTTCTTAATACTTTTATCTTAAATTTACCACATTATATTTGAAATGAGTATCTTTCAACAGCCCATAGTTGGGGTACATTTTTCAAGTCCATTCTGACAGTCTTGGTCTTTTAATGTTAATTGTTGGTTTTTTAGTCCATTTACATTTAATGCAATAGGGATATGTTTGGATTTTGGTTTTCCATGTTATTATTTCTTTTCTCTTTGTTCCTTCTTTTATCTGTTCCTCTCAATCCTTTTCCTGTCTTTTAATTTATCTGAACATTTTTTAATATTCCATTTTATTTTATCTATTCTGTCTTTTAACTATATCTCTTTGTATAGGTTTTAAAATTAGTGTTCTGGAGAATACAATATGCATACTTAACTTTTCACTGTCTACTTAGAGTCCATGTGTTACCACTTCAGTTTGAATATAGAAACTTTTCTACCATATTGGTACCTTTATCCTCATCTCTTTATGTTGTGTTTGTCTTATGTATTAAATCTACAAACATTGAAACCCTTTTGGAGTACTTTAAAATATTTTCTTTCAATCATTATCGTAGCCAGAATAATGGCTCCCCAAATATGTCCATACTCTAATCCCCAGAACCTACGACTATGGCAAAGGAACCTGTACAGGTGATTAAGGTTAAGTGCCTTCAGATGGAGAAATTATCCTAGATTATGAGGTAGCCCCAGTGTCATCATATACAGCCCTAGAAGTTAAGGACCTTTCTGAACTATAGTCAGAGAATCAGAGAGAATGCACTGTGTGAAGGACTTAGTCCGTTGTTACTGGCTTTGAGGATAGGAGAAAGGGGAAATGAGCCAAGGAACACAGACACTCTCTAAAAGTTGCAAAATGTATGGAAAAGGATTCTCCTGCAGAAAGGAATACAGTCTTGTCAATGCTTTGAGCTTAGCCTATTGACTAGTGTCAGATTTATGACCTACAATACTGTAAGATCATAAATTTGTGTTATTTTAAATCACTAAGTTTGTGGTAATTTGTTATAGCATCAATAGACAACTAATAAAACATATTTTATAAAACTCAAGAGAAGAATTATCTGTTGTGTTTACCCAGATATTTACCATTTCTACTGCTATTTCATCATTACTGATATGCTGGTTGTCTTTCTATTATCATTTCCCTTCTGTCTGAAGGATTTCCTTTAGCAATTCTTTTAGGACAGGTTTTTTGGAAACCAGTTCTTATAGATTCTCTTAATCTGAGAGTACTTTCCCTTCATCCTTATTCCCGAAGGATATTTTCACCAGATATTGAATTCTGGGATGACAGAATTCTTTTGAGCACTTTAAAAAATGTTGTTCCCTTCCTTCTGGCCTGCATGGCTTCTGATGAGAAACCTGCATTCATTTAAACTGTTCCTTCCCTATAAGTAACGTGTAATTTTTATCTGGTTGCTTTCAAAATTTTTTCTTTGTGATAGTTTTGTTTTTCTATTGTTTTCAGCAGTTTGATTATGATATGGTTGGCCATGGATTCCTTTGCATTTATCCTATTTAGAATTCACTGAGCTCCTTGAATCTGCTAAATTTATGTCTTTCTCCAGATTAAGGAAGTCTAAGGCCATTATTTCTTTTTTTTAATGTATATATATATTTTTTTTTTTTTAATCGATTTTTATAGGAGTATAATTGCTTCACAATACTGTGTTAGTTTCTGCTGCACAACAAAGCGAATCAACCATATGCATACACGTGTCCCCATATCCCCTCCCTCTTGAGCCTCCCTCCCATCCTCCCTATCCCACCACTCTAGGTCATCGCAAAGCACCGAGCCAATCTCCCTGTGCTATGCGGCTGTTTCCCACCAACCAACTATTTTACATTCGGTAGTGTATATATGTCAATGCTACTCTCACTTCACCCCAGCTGCGCCCTCCCACACCGTGTCCTCAAGTCCATTCTCTATGTTTAGCTCTTTATTCCTGCCCTGCAACTAGCTTAATCAGTACCGTTTTTCTTTTCTTTTTTTTTAGATTCCATATATATGCGTTAGCATGCGGTAGCTGTTTTTTTCTTTCTGACTTTCTTCACCCGGTATGACAGACTCTAGGTCCATCCACCTCACTACAAATAACTCAGTTTCATTTCTTTTTATGGCTGAGTAATATTCGATTGTATATATGTGCCACATCTTCTTTATCCATTCATCTCTGGATGGACATTTAGGTTGGTTCCATGTCCTGGCTATTGTAGATAGTGCTGCAATGAACATTGTGGTACATGACTTTTCCTGAATTATGGTTTTCTCTGGGTATATGCCCAGTAGTGGGATTGCTCTGTCATATGGTAGTTCTATTTTTAATTTTTTAAGGAACCTCCATACTGTTTTCCATAGTGGTTGTATCAATTTACATTCCCACCAAGAGTGCAGGAGGGTTCCCTTTTCACCACACCCTTTCCAACATTTATTGTTTCTAGATTTTTTGATAATGGCCATTCTAACCAGCGTGAGGTGATACTTATTGTAGTTTTGATTTGCATTTCTCTAATAATTAGTGATGTTGAGCATCTTTTCATGTGCCTCTTCGCTACCTGTATGTCTTCCTTGGTGAAATGTCTATTTAGGTTTTCCACCCATTTTTTAACTGGATTGTTGGTTTTTTTGATGTTGAGCTCCATGAGCTGTTTGTATATTTTGGAGATTAATCCTTTGTCTGTTTCATTTGCAAATATTTTCTCCCATTCTGAGGGTTGTCTTGTTTGTGGTTTCCTTTGCTGTGCAAAAGCTTTTAAGTTTAATTAAGTCCCATTTGTTTATTTTTGTTTTTATTTCTGTTACTCTAGGAGGTGGGTCAAAAAAGATCTTGCTGTAGT
Source organism: Phocoena sinus (assembly GCF_008692025.1). Taxonomy (NCBI): domain Eukaryota; kingdom Metazoa; phylum Chordata; class Mammalia; order Artiodactyla; family Phocoenidae; genus Phocoena; species Phocoena sinus. Next base: position 68,068,330 of record NC_045772.1, read on the forward strand.
TTATGTCAAATAGTGTTCTTCCTATGTTTTCCTCTAAGAGCTTTATAGTGTCTGGTCTTACATTTAAGTCTTTACTCCATTTGGAGTTTATTTTTGTGTATGTTGTTAGGTAGTGTTCTAATATCATTCTTTTACATGTAGCTGTCCAGTTTTCCCAGCACAAGAGGCTGTCTTTTCACCTTTGTATGTTCTTGCCTCCTTTGTTGTAAATTAGGTGCCCATATGTGTGTGGGTTTATCTCTGGGCATTCTATCCTGTACCATTGATCTATATTTCTGTGTTTGTGCCAGTACCATACTGTCTTGATTACTGTAGCTTTGTGGTATAGTTTGAAGTCTGGGAGCCTGATTCCTCCAACTCCATTTTTCTTTCTCAAGATTGCTTTGGCTATTTGGGGTCTTTTGTGTTTCCATACAAATTAAAAATTTTTGTTCTAGTTCTGTGAAGAATGCCATTCGTCGTTTGATAGGGATTGCATTGAATCTGTAGATTGCTTTGGGTAGTATAGTCATTTTCACAGTATGGATTCTTCCAATCCAAGAACATGGTATATTTCTCCATCTGTTTATGTCACCTTTGATTTCTTTCATCAGTGTTTTATAGTTTTCTGAGTCTTTTGCCTCCTTAGGCAGGTTTATGCCTAGGTATTCTATTCTTTTTTTGCAGTGGTAAATGGGAATGTTTTCTTAATTTTTATTTCTAACTTTTCATTGTTGGTATATAGGAATGCCAGAGATTTCTGTGCACTAATTTAGTATCATGCAACATTACCAAATTCATTGATTAGTTCTAGTAGTTTTCTGATGGCATCTTTAGGATTTTCTATGTATAGTATCATGTCATCTGAAAACAGTGACAGTTTTACCTCTTCTTTTCCAATTTGTATTCCTTTTATATCTTTTTCATCTCTGATTGCCATGGCTAGGACTCCCAAAACTATGCTGAATAAGAGTGGCAAGAGTGGACATCTTGTCTTGTTCCTGATCTTAGAGGAAATGCTTTCAGTTTTTCACCATTGAGTATGATGCTTGCTGTGAGTTTGTCATATATGGCCTTTATTATGTTGAGGTAGTTTCCTTCTATGCCCATTTTCTGGAGAGTTTTTATCATAAATGATGTTGAAATTTGTAAAAAGCTTTTTCTGCATCTATTGAGATGATCATGTGGTTTTTATTCCTTAATTTGTTAATGTGGTGTATCACATTGATTGATTTGCATATATTGAAGAATCCTTCCATCCGTGGGATAAATCCCACTTGATCATGGTGTATGATCCTTTTAATATGCTGTTGGATTCTGTTTGCTAGTATTTTGTTCAGGATTTTTGCATCTATGTTCATCTGTGATATTTGTCTATAATTTTCTTTTTTTGTGATATCTTTTTCTGGTTTTGGTATCAGGGTGATAGTGGCCTTGTAGAATGAGTTTGAGAGTGTTCCTCCCTCTGATATATTTTGGAAGAGTTTGAGAAGGATGGGTGTTAGCTCTTCTCTAAATATTTGATAAAATTCGCCTGTGAAGCCATCTGGTCCTGGACTTTTGTTTGTTGGAAGATTTTTAATCACGGTTTCAATTTCATTATTTGTGATAGGCCTGTTTATATTTTCTAATTCTTCCTTGTTCAGTCTTGGAAAATTGTACCTTTCCAAGAATTTGTCCATTTCTTCGTGGTTGTCCATTTTATTGGCATATAGTTGTTTATAGTGGTCTCTTACATCCTTTGTATTTCTGCAGTGTCAGTTTTGATTTCTCCTTTTTCATTTCTAATTTTATTGATTTGTGTCCTCTCCCTTTTTCTCATGATGAGCCTGGCTAATGGTTTATCAATTTTGTTTATCTTCTCAAAGAACCAGCTTTTAGTTTTTTTTGTTTTTTTGTTTTTTTTTGCGGTACGCGGGATTCTCATTGTTGTGGCCTCTCCAGTTGCGGAGCACAGGCTCAGGATGCGCAGGCTCAGCGGCCATGGCTCACGGGCCTAGCCGCTCCACAGCATGTGGGATCCTCCAGGACCGGGCATGAACCCATGTCCCCTGCATCAGCAGGCAGACTCTCAACCACTGCACCACCAGGGAAGCCCCCAGCTTTTAGTTTTATTGCCCTTTGCTATTGTTTTCTTCATTTCTACTTCATTTATTTCTGCTCTGATCTTTATGATTTCATTCCTTCTACTGACTTTGGGTTTTCTTTGTTCTTCTTTCTCTAGTTGTTTTAAGTGTAGGGTTAGATTGTTTATTTGAGAGATTTCTTGTTTCTTGAGGTGAGATTGAATTGCTATAAACTTCCCTCTTAGAACTGCTTTTGATGTGTCCCATAGGTTTTGGGTTGTCGTGTTTTCTATGTCATTTGTTTTAATGTATTATTTAATTTTCTTCTTTGATTTCTTCAGTGATTTCTTGGTTATTTAGTAGCACACTGTTTAGCCTCCATGTATTTGTGTTTTTTACAGTTTTTTCCCCTGTAATTGATTTCCAATCTCATAGCTTTGTGGTCAGAATAGATGCTTGATATGATTTCAATTTTCTTAAATTTTCCAAGGCTTGATTTGTGACCCAAGATGTGATCTATCCTGAAGAATGTTCCATGTGCACTTGAGAAGAAAGTGTATTCTGCCACTTTTGGGTGGAATGTTCTATAAATATCAATTAGATCTATCTGGTCTCTTGTGTCATTAAACCTTGTGTTTCCTTATTTATTTTCTGTTTGGATAATATGTTCATTGGTGTAAGTGGGGTGTTAAAGTCCCCTACTATTATTGTGTTACTGTCCATTTCTCCTTTCATGGTCGTTAGCATTTGCCTTATGTACTGAGGTCCTCCTATGTTGGGTGCCTTGACATTTATAATTGTTATATCTTCTTCTTGGATTGATCATTATGTAGTGTCCCTCCTTATCTCATGTAACAGTCTTTATTTTAAAGTCTATTTTATCTGATACAAGTATTGCCACTCCAGCTTTCTTTTGATTTCCATTTGCATGGAATATCTTTTTCCATCCCTTCACTTTCAGTCTGTATGTATCCCTAGGTCTGAAGTGAGTCTCTTGTAGACAGCATATATATGGGTCTTGTTTTTGTATCCATTCAGTCAGTCTGTGTCTTTCAGTTGGGGCATTTAATCCATTTACATTCAAGTTTATTATCATTATGTATGTTCCTATTACCATTTTCCTAATTGTTTTGGGTTTGTTTTGTGGCTGTTTTTCTTCTCTTGTGTTTCCCACTTGGAGAAGTTTCTTTAGCATATGTTGCAAAGCTGGTTTGGTGGTATTGAATTCTCTTAGCTTTTGCTTGTCTGTAAAGGTTCTGACCTCTCCATCGAATCTGAATGAGATCCTTGCTGGGTGGAGTAATCTTGGTTGTAGGTTTTTCTCTTTCATCACTTTAAGTATATCCTGCCACTCCCTTCTGGCCTGCAGAGTTTCTGCTGAAAAATCAGCTGATAACCTATGGGGATTCCTTTGTATGTTATTTTTTGTTTTTCCCTTGCTGCTTTTAATATTTTTTCTTTGAATTTAATTTTTATTAGTTTGATTAATATGTGTCTTGGTGTGTTTTTCCTAGAGTTTATCCTGTATGTGACTCTCTGTGCTTCCTGGATTTGGGTGACATTTCCTTTCCCATGTTAGGGAAGTTTTCAACTATAATCTCTTCAAATATTTTCTCAGACCCTTTCTTTTTCTCTTCTTCTTCTGGGACCCCTATAATTCGAATGTTGGTGCATCTAGTGTTGTCCCAGAGGTCTCTGAGACTGTCTTCAGTTCTTTTCATTCTTTTTTCTTTATTCTGCTCCTCAGCAGTTATTTCCACCATTTTGTCTTCCAGCTTACTTATTCATTCTTCTGCCTCAGTTATTCTGTTATTGATTCCTTCTAGTGTATTTTTCATTTCAGTTATTTTGTTCATCTCTGTTTGTTTGTTCTTTAGTTCTTCTAGATCTTTGTTAAACATTTCTTGTATTTTCTCAATCCATGCCTCCATTCTATGTCCTGAGATTCTGGATCATCTTTACTATCATTACTCTGAATTCTTTTTCAGGAATTTCAGAGTAATGAAAAAGGAATTGCCTATTCCTTTTTCATTTATTTGGTCTTGTAGGTTTTCACCTTGCTCCTTCATGTGTGACTTATTTTTTTGCCATCTCATTTTTTTTTTTTTTATGAGTGGGATTGTTTTCCTGTTTTACTGGTTGTTTGGCCTGAGGCTTCCAGCATTGGAGTTTGTAGGCTATTTTGTAGAGCTGGGTCTCGGTGCTGATATGAGGAACTCCGTGAGACCTCACTCCAGTGAATATTCCCTGGGGTCTGAGGTTCTCTGTTAGAGTGGTTCAGACTTGGAACTCCCACTGCATGAGCTTCAGCCCACCCCTGGGCTCGTGAATGAAGATCCTGCAAGCCCCATGGAGCAGCCAAAAAAAAAAAAAAAAAAGAACAATAACAAAGTAAAAAATAAAATTAGAGTAGGAAACTAACAGATATGTTAGAAAGAATATAAAAATATAGAAGAATCAACAACCAGAAGGTACACCAGTACCACAATAGTAAAAGAGAGGAGGGAAAAAAAAAAAGTGGGAGGGAAAATCCTTGGCTGTCGAGGGCGGGGCCTTAGCAAAGGTGAGGTTTGGGCAGTGGGTGGGGCCAATACTCAGGACCCACAGGGCTGGAAAAGACCCTAGGGGCTGTGGGGGGTGGAGCTTAGTCTCAAGCAACAAAAAGGACCCAGGCGTGACCCCCACCCCTGGTCTCAGAGGGCAGGAGACCTCACCTGGCAGCCTAGTAGGCTCCCATTCCCACGTTGGAGGGGAAATCACCCTCTGCTCTTCTCCTGCTCCTCCCAGAGGGCCCCTCCCACCTGCCTCTTCTGTTCTCCCCTCGGCCTCCTTCCTATGCCCCCAAAGACCCATGCAACCTGGAGGGGGCTTTGGAGGGCAGGGGATTGGCCTGGGAGCTCAGCAGGCTCCTTGGACCTGAGTGGGTGAGTCAAACGCCCTTGGCCCCTTTCCCACTTCCTGGAGGGCCCCTGCTGCAGGCCTCTCCCGTCTGCATCTCCTGATCTCCCTGACCTCCCTCCTATGCCCCCAGGACCCACGCAGCATGGAAGGGGCTTGGAGGGGAGGTATTGGCTTGGGAGCTCAGCAGGCTCCCCGCCCAAGTTGGCCAGGCAATCATCCTCAGCTCCTCTCCCGCTCTTCCCAGCGAGTTCCTTCCACCTGCCTCTCCTGATCTCCCTGACCTCAAGGGCATCAATCCTGTCTGACCTCCACCTCTCCTCCCCACTCAGTCCCCCTATGTCCTACCAGTTCACCTTGGGGTTCCTCCCATCTCCTTGGGCATGAGAGTCCCCTACCAGTGGTGGCAGGCGCCCTAGCTGTGGAGAGAAGCTAACTCTGCGTTTTCCCACACTGCCATCATGACTCTGCCTCTAGGCCATTATTTCTTGAAATACTTTTTTTGCTATTGAACTCTTTTTCCTCTCCTGGGACCCTAATAGCATTAAGGTTATTTTGATTTTGTCTCATAGATTTCTGTTGCTATATTCACTTAAAAATAAGCAACAACAACAACAAAAACAGTATAAAAGCAAAAACAGGAATCAACCAAACAAAAAACACTCTCTGTTATTCAGATTGGATCATTTCAATTGATCTGTCTTCAAGCTCACTGACTCTTTCCTCTGTTATCTCCATTCTGCTACTGAGCCCATTCTAATGAGTTATTAAATTTCAGTTATTATGCTTTCCAGTTCTAAAATTTCCACTTTGTTCTTTTTTTATATCTTTTATTTAGTTGCTGCTACTTCCTATCTTTTTATTTGTTTCAAGAGTGTTTGCCCTTGTTTTATGGAGTATTTTTATAATAGCTTTTTAAATGTCTTTTTCAGATAGTTCCAACATCGTTGTCATCCTGGCATTGGTATCTGTTGATTTCATTTTTCTTATGTAAGTTGAAGTTTCCCTGGTTTTCCCTATGCCAAATAATTTCAGATTATGTCTTGAACATTTGAATATGGTAAGTACTGTGAATTTTAAGTACCAGGGAGAATGTGAATTTTTTTTTAAAAGCAGGCAATTGGCACAGTTGGGTTTAGACTGTCAGTTCTGACTAGCCTTCTTTGGAGAGATTTCAAAGACTTTGTAGTGTATTTAGATTTATCTCATGTGCGTACCACCCAGAGGCTGTCTGTGACTTGGGTGATGGTGTATTTCTTAGAATTACTCACTGTCACTGTGGTGGTACTTCAAACTCTGGTCTTCTTTCTCAATTTGCCTGCTACTACTTAATTTTCAGAGTCCTCAAATACTCCATGCATTCTGTCCAGGTTTGGTAGCATTAAGTGGGAGAGAGAGGCTGGGGTATGCTTATTCCATCTCACCCAGGATTAGATTCTCATGCATGCTTTAATTCTTGAAAGCTTTTCACTCTTATTTGTTTAAATATTTCCAATAACACTACCTACTTCCATTCTCTCTAGTCTCTTATTTTACATCTCTAAGTAATTGTGTTTGGATCTTCTAATTGTAACGCTGTTCACATTTCCCATCTTTGTATCATTCTTGCCAGATTTTCAATAATATCTTCAGATCTCACTTTTTATTCCCAGGTTTTTTTGTTCTCTAATTTTCAGCTCTATTTTATCTGCTGCTTTTTCTTTTTTCTTTTCTTTTTTTTTTTTTACATCTTTATTGGAGTATAATTGCTTTACAATGGTGTGTTAGTTTCTGCTGTATAACAAAGTGAATCAGTTATACATATACATATGTTCCCATATCTCTTCCCTCTTGTGTCTCCCTCCCTCCCACCCTCCTTATCCCACCCCTCTAGGTGGTCACAAAATACCGAGCTGAACTCCCTGTGCTATGCGGCTGCTTCCCACTAGCTATTTTACGTTTGGTAGTGTATATATGTCCATGCCACTCTCTCGCTTTGTCACAGCTTACCCTTCTCCCTCCCCATATCCTCAAGTCCATTCTCTAGTAGGTCTGTGTCTTTATTCCTGTCTTACCCCTAGGTTCTTCATGACATTTTTGTTGCCCTTAAATTCCATATATATGTGTTAGCATACAGTATTTGTCTTTCTCTTTCTGACTTACTTCACTCTGTATGACAAACTCTAGGTCCATCCACTTCATTACAAATAGTTCAATTTTGTTTCTTTTTATTGCTGAGTAATATTCCATTATATATATGTGCCACATCTTCTTTATCCATTCATCCAATGATGGACACTTAGGTTGTTTCCATCTCTGGGCTATTGTAAATAGAGCTGCAATGAACATTTTGGTACATGACTCTTTTTGAATTATGGTTTTCTCAGGGTATATGCCCAGTAGTGGGATTGCTGAGTCATATGGTAGTTATATTTGTAGTTTTTTAAGGAACCTCCACACTGTTCTCCATAGTGGCTGTACCAATTCACATTCCCACCTATCTGCTGCTTTTTCTAGCCAGTGTTTAAAAAAAATTTTTTTTAAATATGCTTTTTTGTCTAGAAGTTCTATTTGGTTTCCTTTGAAATCTGCCTAATATTTCCTCATACAGTTCTGTTCCTTCATTATTTTTTTCTATTCCTTAAAAAACTCCAATCATTTAAAATATATTTTAAAATACTTTTTGATCATGTTTCTCTGATATTCTGAGTTCATGAGATTCTAATTCTCTTTTTTTTTGTATGTTTGTCTCCTGACTCATTTTCATGGTATTTTACTTCAGTGCAATTTATTATTGCTATTGATATTATTATTATTATTTAATTGTGATTATATCTTCATCAGAATTTTTTCTCTTATATGCCAGAAGTTGTGGAAGCTCCCTTAATGGAATTTTTACATTTGCTTCTTCAGGAGACTCTAGGGGTTTTATTCTAATTTCTGATTTTATAATTTCTTATACCAGTGCAGATGTAATTTTGGACCGTGTGCTTATAAGTGCCAAAGCTTGAGATTTGACATTTATTACAGGTGACTTTGTTTTCCACCTATGGTCATGTGCAGCTGGCAAGCATTCTTGTCAATTCTTGGGCCAATTTGTGCAAAATATATGTGTAATATAATCATTCATATCTCCCTATTTTTATTGGAGGGATCAGTAACATCTTCACATCTTCTGGCTTTGGCCATAATTTATTGTTTCCAGTTCTTGTGTGGATGGTAAAATCCTACCCCATTGTCTTAAGGCCCCTACTGTGTCCGAAACCCTGTGTCCTACCCTCTCCCAATCATTGCATGAGTTACTCTTTTGTCTGCCAATTTTCAGCTATCTCTGCTTTCCCCTAGCATCTGGAAATTTTTTTTCATTTTTTATGTAAAGTTCATCTATGAATAAAAAAATCTTGAAAATTTGTGATAAAATTTTATTTATCACAAATTTTATTTGTGATGTATTTATGAATAGAAGAGGATTCTTTCAGGGTCAGTAGAGTCTACCATTTTGACCGAACTTTACGTGGTTAGTATTTATATTAGTTTTCTGTGAATGCTGAAACGAATTACCACAAATTTAGTGATTAAAACAACAGAAATTTATTATCTTACAGTTCTGTAGTTCAGAAGTCTAAAACAGTTTTCACTGGGCCAAAATCAAGGTATTGGCATGGTAGTATTCCTTTGTGTGTGTGTGTGTGTGTGTGTGTGTGTGTGTGCGTGCACGCGTGTGTGTGTGTGCGTGTGCGTGTGTGTGTTGGGGGAGAGAGCATTATTATGCCTATCACAATGACTGAAAGCAAAAATTTTAACATTGTATAAAGGATCTGTTTAATACATGAGACAATCACAACTTAAAGGGGTGAGGATAAAGGGACCAATATGGTGGTAAAATTTCTATGTTCCAATTCAAGAAGTAACACATGGACTTTAAAGTAGATGGTGAAAAGTATGTATATTGTATTCCCTACAACAGCAATTTAAAAAGCTACACAAAATGGGGCTCCCTTGGTGGCGCAGTGTTGAGAGTCCGCCTACTGATGCAGGGGACGCGGGTTCGTGCCCCGGTCCCACATGCCGCGGAGCGGCTGGGCCCGTGAGCCGTGGCCGCTGAGCCTGCGCGTCCGGAGCCTGTGCTCCGCAGCGGGAGAGGCCACAGCAGTGAGAGGCCCGCTTACCACAAAAAAAAAAAAGCTACACCAAATGATATAGTTATGAGACATATAGATAAAATGGAATATTAAAAATACTGGCATTTAGTGGGTAAAGACCAAGGATGCTTTTAATCATCCTACAAGGCACAGGACAATCCTAACAAAGAGCTATCCAACCTTAAAATGTCAATAGCTCTAAGGTTGAGAACCTCTGCCCTAAATAATACAATGATTCACCTTTATTATGATTTTCTAAAGCTTTGCATTTCCATTTTATGGAAACAGCTCTTCTCTGTACTCATATTTTAATGGTTTCCATAAATTTAATTAGGTCACATATTTACTATAGCAGGTTCAACTGGATTAATTCTGGATACAAAATACCACTCTTCTGGAGGGAGCATAAGCACGTGTGACAAGTTTACTAACCCCCAGCTTTCAGCATGTCATAGGTGAGAGTCAGAGATTGGTGAGTACCCCTGATTCTATGATTTGGTTGAGTGCAAGTAGGATAGGAGAATGTCTATATGTAAATATGTGTGCATATGTATATTTACTTTTCCCTCTCATTTTATGTTTCAATTTTTAATGTAACTTTTGTAGATACTTATTACAATTCATTTTTTTGGCTGTACTTCTATAGAAAGATTTTAAATTTCATGGTGAATAATTTCCTTTGAATTAATTCAATTCAATTACATTAATTTCATTTTGTGTAGTTTTGCAAATTTACAAAGTTACATAAAACAATATTTCATCACATATATGTACTGGAATATTTCTCGAAGTTTACAAAATTACAGATAGAATCAAATGAGAAAACTGAAAAGGAGAGATCATTAAAACTTAATTTGGAAAAGCTTACAGATTCTGATTTTTTCCCTTAAACATTCCAAGAACAGAGCTAAATATGTTCCCCTCATCCCATTATAGTATAACATAGTACATATTGCTCTACTGGAGCCTCAGACTCTACCCAGTAGGTATTTTGGTAACTAGCTGGGTAGGATCCTTTTGGAGAATTCAAAATCTACTTGTTTGGATGGAAAGTTAAGAAACTCAGTTGATCTTTGTACAGATTAACAATTTAATCGCTTTTGAAACTTACTTTTTCGGTATGGGACTTTAATGTCATTATTCAAAATTTACCTCAAAATTTAAGGGCTGTAGAATACTATATGCTGTTAACCTCAAGTATACTTTTGCCTGCTGAGAATTAGATCTCAAATGACCTCACTGTTATGGTTTCGCTGCATATGGTGAAGGGTGGGTAGAGCCTGCATGAGTGTGGTCAACGATGGGGTGGCTCTTCTCTCTTGCCCAGGCTCTGTAGTCGTCTTCTGCTCGTTTCTCTGCTCCTCGACCCCATCGCCCGTGTGTGTCATTATCTATCGATCATCTATCTATCTATCTATCTATCTATCTATCTATCTATCTATCTATCTATCATCATCTTTTATCTCTTCTTTTCGGGATGGGCAGGCACGCTGACTCTGTTGGCCTTGCCTCCTGCTGTCCTGGAGAACCAGAGCCCGGGTTTGGGCGCTGTGTTTGGCAGGGGGCGCGCGAGGTCCCGGAGCTGTCCAGCAGTTCCTGGCTAAGTTCTCCACTGCGCTCTCCGCACTGGGGAAGCTCTCCAGCGCCCCGCCCCGGCTAGGGAACCTCTCCCGCAGAGCTCCCAGGGCTTCCCAGGCTCGCCACCTGTCTCCGTCAGTTTCTCTCTACTTCCAGCCCCACCACGGGAGTCTACCTTGCCTTAGCAGTCTTCCTCCGCAACCCCCCGAGAGGGAGTCCCCTCTCTAGTCCCCGAGGTTGCGCGACTGTATGCGGGCTTCCCGCCTTTGCCTAAAGGGCGGGCGAGTGCGTCTCCTTCTAGCCTCGCCTTCTGCGATTGGGTGATCCTTTCTCTCTCAGTCTTTCTAGACAGGCGCCCGAAATCTCGGGGTGAGAGCAAAGACCGCCCATCAACTTAGCACCTTGAAATAGAATCTTTCGATCCCGAAGGAGGTTGGCGTTGCTGGGGTCGGCGGGAGAGGAAGAAGGAGGGCGGAGGCTGCAACGGCTCCGGGGCTAGCTAGACGGGGCTTGGAGACCGAGGAGCCCGTGCGGGAGAGGGACACCGGGCGCGGGGCCTCGCCCTCGGGCTCCCTCCCTTCTTCCTCTCTCCCCGCCTCCCGGCCCGCCCCTCCCTCTCCGAAGAGCCGTCTCTCCTCCGCGTGTCTCCGAGCGCTCTCTCCATTGTCTCTGCCTTTACAACAGGTTCGGGCGGGGGGGAAGACAGGCGGGTGCGGGGCCGCCCCAGCCCCGGCTTTCTTGGGGCGGCCTTCCTTCCTCCGGGTGTGAGTGCCTTCGGCTGCTTTGATTCGGCTCCGGAGCTAATTCCCCGGCGGAGCAGCCCCCGGCGAGTCCGACCCCTCCCTCAGGGCCGCCTCCCAGCCCGCGCCCCGCCGCCTGGGTCTGCGTGTGGGAATGATGTGCGCGTTGGAGGGTCTAAGTTCTTCACGCGCCTGGGGGGTCCTCCCTTTTTTTTCTTAGGCAACCAAATCGTACTCCTCTTACTAATCAGTAAATCCAAGGCAGCGGCAGGAAAGACGAACGCTGTTTTTCCCGCTTGATTCCAAGAACCTCTTCGATTTTTTATTTTTAAAGAGGGAGACGATGGACTGAGCAGATCCACACCATGGAGTCTCGGGTCTTACTGAGAACATTCTGTTTGCTCTTCGGTCTCGGAGCAGGTGAGTGGCCTCAGAGCTGGGGCGGGAGAAGGGATGGCCCCCGCCTCTGGGCAGCCCGCGCTGCCTGGGGACGCCTCGGTCTTCCTCCACCTGAAGTAGGTCTGGAGTGGGAAGCTTGGAGTAGGGGGTGGGTTTGGATTTGGATGTTTTTCTGTGCTTGTCTTGGAGACAGCAGGGCGGGTCACACCCCTAGTCCAGGGTCTGAGGGCCAAGGGGAACTTTGCACCGAGAGGGGTTTAAAGTAGGTCACGGAAATGGGACTGGGTGCTCTGCTCTTTAAATCTTGATTGCTGATCTCAGGTAAGGCAGCGGAGGGAGTCGCCTCTTGTCAGTTTCCAATATTGTCTCTAAGACGCGGTTCTTTGCTGCCTTGGAGGAAGAGACTTATATTTTGATGGAGGTTTTTCTTTCTTTCCTCCTCCCTCCCCCACTCCCACCAGTCTGGGGGCTTGGTGTGGACCCCTCCCAACAGATTGACGTCTTAACGGAGTTAGGACTTGGGGAGTCCACGACCGGAGTGCGCCAGGTCCCCGGGCTACATAATGGGACGAAAGCCTTTCTTTTTCAAGGTAAGAGGGGCGTGCTCAGTCCCCAGTGTGGTTTCAGTTCGGATAACCCCTGGAAGAGCTGGCCTGACCGCTCTTCCTAACTTCTGTTTTGCCTCATGGATGACATCTGAGCTGAGATGTGGAGGGGTCAGTGTGAAATACACACACCTTCCATCTCTTTTTAAGTGGCTTGGTTTCTCTCTTCCCCCACCCCCTCCTCTTTCTTACTTTGTACTCTTGCCAGTTCTAATGGATAGTCCCTTAATTACTGTACAGAAACTCCGATGGCAGATGGTTGATTTTGGAGTCTGAGTAACAATGAATTATAACACAAACGCCTCATTTGGGTGAAATTGATTTAGGTAGGGAATAGGGTAGCTTAATCTTAGTTAACACACTGCTCTCTGAAAGTTTCAAGTACAGTGGTGCCCAGTTGCAGAGGAATTTCTTTATGTGGGTAGCTTTGTGGAAAAATTAATATCTTTCAATAGTTTTAACTACTGTGTGTCACAAACACACTATATTTGAGACAAGATTCCTCATTGAAAGATAATGATTCTTCTCCATCAATGATAGGAGAAAGGAAATAATATTCTCTTAAAAGTTATTTTGAAAATATTTCAAATAAATGTTAATTCAAAAGTATACTTTGTCTCACCATTAATCGCGTACTTAGGATTTTTAAACTTTTCTTTTGAAGTCAGTGGGCTTTGGCTATGCACAAGTGTCTACATTTAAATTTATATTTAGGTGTGTTATGTAGTCAGAGCAAATTCCAATGCATCGATCCTTCAGCTTTGATTTACCAACCTTTTTGAAGACTGCTTGGTTTGTGGGAAGGTGCTGTAGCATGAGCTTCTAAAAGGTAGCTAAACACATACAGAAAGACTAGTTTCACATATGGTAAAGTAAAGATGAAGGCTAAAGAGAAATGGAATTTGGTTTAACATATTTGATGGACTGACTAAAGCATCTTCTCCCCACCCCACCCAGTTTTTCTTTTGTGATTTCGGTGCTGTGGCTTCAAAAAAAGTGCAACTCATAATTACTAAAGAGTTGGATATGCAAAATAAAACCACTTCAGCAAATTTGCCACCAAGAAATAGGCATAAAATAAAACTTGAGTGTTTCTGTAGTGGTGTTGTTGCGTGGTATAGCCAGTATGTGTCACCATGGACAGTAACACCAAAGCTTACAGTTGGAAAAGGAGGAAATTGACATGTGTTGCATTTATTTAAAGCAAGTTTACTCTTACAATAAGTTAAATGCAATTTTCTGTTTTAATTATGGTGAGCCCACTAAATGCTGTTATTGTGAGGGATATTCGTGATAATATTTTATTTACTTAAAGTTCTTTTTTTTTGGTGGGGAGTGGGGGTGTGATTTGGATATTGACTCCTTTAAGAACAATGACCAAATCTAATAAAGGAAATAAGACTTAGACTGTCAGCAAAATTCACAGAGCAGAATAAAAGTGTCATTAGAGTTAAGCTTCTGTTTTTCTCTTTTTCTTCTTCTCCTTTTTTTTCAATCTCTGAGTTTTCAATCCCTGTGAGCTGGAAACAAAATTACTTCAGGGCTGCCAATTTGATTAAGTGGAAAGCTTTACAGAAGCTAAAGCTCCTGATAAACAAATGGCGTTGAAGTGCCCTTAAAATTTCCAAAGGTCCTTTAAATTATACTGGTGTTCTTGTCTTTCTCTGAAGACCGTCTGAGCTGTCACAAATAGAAACCTTCAGGACTGTGCATTTTATGTTCTGATGCTAGACAATTTCTAGGAAATAGTCTCAAGGCACCAATATCTTCTGGTTAAATTTTTATAAGAAATGTTTAGGATTCATTTTTATTTAAATTGCCAGTTCTTCAAGGTAGGCATTGTGTTGTGAATGAATTGGCCATACTTACTACGTATCAGTGCACACCGATGAATTGTTTTGTTTCCTTGTTGGTACCAAGCACAATATTTAGACAGAGTAAATGCCTGGCAAATATAGTGTACGAGATTTGGAGGTGTAAAGTTTTATTTCATGCCAAATTATGCACCTTATTTCATATAGCCAATCAATCAGCAAGTATTTGCTACCTGCTGTGTTCTCAGTAGGCGTGTATTACTGATGTATTTATTATGCTCTAATGATTTCTCTGATTCTCAGATTTAGATTATAAAATGGACAATAGGTAGACCTTTGGCCCTGCTTGATAGTTTTGCATTACCTTGGAAAGGTCTTTTCTCTGCTATTAGAATGTGGAAACTGTTTTTAAGAAGTCAGTTCTGGGCTTTGCTGGGATTACATGGATTTTAGAGAGACAAAAGCTTTCAGCCTCTGAAGATTTTATGGACTCGCTTTATAGTGAATTGAGGGTGTGGCGGATATTTTTGTATAGTCTTCAAAATGGCATAGCAGGAATAGTAACACGTTACAAACCTGTGAGGTGCTCTCAGATTTCACATAAACTTATCAGATAAGTTACTTTGTGCTATCAGATATGTTCCAAATAGATGGAAGAGCTTTTTGAACCATCAAATCTCTCTATCTTCTTTTGTCTCTTATCTTTAAATTAAAGAAATCTCAACATACAATTTCCCAATGATTTTTGTTCATTTAATATTGCTTCTCCATTTAGCTAGTTCATTCTTCTCTTTATTGTTTTTTAAATATGCTTATAATTCAGTACTTTTAGAAACTAGTTTTTGTAAATTATTGTGCACTAAGAATCTACTATTACTTAATAACTATTATATTTATTACATATGTATAATGAAAGCAAGTAGAAATGTATTTCAAAGTCATACCTGATTTTTGTCATATATAGCATCACTAAAATTGTTTTGTTTTTGTTGAAATTTGGTTTACAGTTGCTTTGGGAATTGAAGTAATAAGATGCTAAATTAGATCATCTTTTGATACATGTGGCTTTTGATCTGTGCCAATTATATTTTTCAAAAGAAAAAAGTGACCAGGCAACAGTTTGGAGTCTATATCAAGATCTTCCATGTATTTCTAGCTACAGTCTGACTGATAGACACAAAAATACACTTATGGTTTTAAAAAATAGAGGACCAGGTTCTGACAGTCAAAAGACCTATGAAAAGTGGTAAAGAATTCTGAAATGTTAAGGGCTAGTGCAATTATAAATAGAATTCTACCAACCTTGTTTAAAGTCTAGGGAATATTCTTCAAGATAATGATTATAATAATCTTTCCTGTTTATACATGAGACACCAAGAATGAGAAGAGAATACAGAAGTATAGTTCTAGGACTTTCTAACATGATTTTTAGATCTTTGGTTTTAACGTTTTGTCTGGCCAGGTTCCCAAACTAGATAGTTTCCTCTGTTGGTTTAATAAAGTTTCTTCTAAGGCGTTCACAGATTTTATAATGTCACTAATCCCCACGAGGGAAGTAGATAAAATCAAAGCATTTTTTTCCCCGAGTTGGTCATTGGGAAATAAATATTTAGTAATTATTTTTAAAGAACTTTAAGATGTTAAAGGAAAAAAAATGTTCACAAGTCTACCTTATGCCAGTATTTGAAAACAGGAATGAAAATGGGCATTTGGTGGTGAGTCATTGGCTTGACTAGGCAACGGTAACTGCATTAAGGAAAGTGAGGTGGCAGTGAGTAGTACTCTTCTTCAGTATGAAGATCAGAGAGTATCTGTGGACTTAGAGACAATGGTCATTTTGATGCCGCATTAGAATAGAATAACACAATGACTATGGGCTTTGAAGAGATGGGCTTTGAAACCAGTTAGACCCAAGTGGAATTTCATTAGTTGTGTTTCTATGGTGAAGTTACTTAATTTCTATGAGCTTCAGTACCCTAAATTATAAAATTAATGTTATGAAGAATTTTTTTGTGCACCTATTCTGCTAGGTGTTAGGCCTATAACAAATGAAGTTAGAACTTTACTTTCATAGTGCCTTAAAAATAGTCATTAAACAAACAATTACACAGATAATAATTTCATCACTGTTAAGATAAATGATATGAAGAGAAGCTAAGGATGTAATGGGAATCTACGTTCTTGTTTAGGGAGTCACAGGATCAAGGAAACTGTCTTTGAAGGAGAGTCATTTACACTGATAGCCAAAGGATACATAAGAGTAGTCTGGGGAAGAGGAGCTGTGGGGATTCAGAAAGGAAGAGTAACACAGGCAAAGGAGATAGCATGAGCAAAGATCCTGACCTGAAATGAGCATGGTGCACTTGAGAAAATGGAAGAAATCCAGAGTAGTGGAAATGTAAGTGTTATGATATGAAATGAAGCAAACAAAGAAAGCACGGATCAGTTTACACAGTAGATCATATTTATACAGAAGAATTGAAAATTTATCATTATACAGTATATACTGTGGTGGGCAGAATAATAGTCCCTCAAAGTCCCTAAGCCTAGGAACGGAGAATATGTTGTGTTACATGTCAAGGGGGAATTAAGGTTGCAAATCTTGGATGATCTGGGTAGGCCTCATGTAATCACAAAGGTCCTTTAAATCTGGAAGAGGGATGTAGAAGAGTCAGTGTCAGAGTGAGGCAAAGAAGAATGACTAGACCTGCCGTTCATTGCTGGCTTTGAAGATAAAAGTGGGCCACGGCCAAAGCATGTGGGCAGTCTCCAGAATTTAGAAAAGCAAGAAAACAGATTTTCATTTAGTGTGTCCAGAAGGAACACAGCATAGCTGACACCTTGATTTTAGCCCAGTGAGATCCAATTTGAACTTCTGACCTCCAGAGATGTGAGATAATAAATTTGTGTTGATTTAAGCCAGTTATGTGTGTGGTGATTTGTTACAGCAGCAATAGGAAACTAATACAGATTTTGATTCATGGAAGTGGGGATGCTGTGAGAAATACCTAAAACTGTGGAAGTGGCTTTGAAATTGGGCAATAGGCATAAGCTGGAAGAATTTTGAGGGACATGATAAAAAAGGCTAGATTGCCTTGAATAGACTGTTAGTAGAAATATGGACATTGGTGATTCTACTAGTGAAGATTCAGAAGAAGATGGAACATGGTAAACAAAACCCAAATCACCTTTGAGAATACCTGAACTGTCATGAACAGACTATTTGTAGAAATATGGACATTAAAGGCAATGCTAGTGAGGGCTCAGATAGAAATCAGGAACATGTTATTGGAAACTAGAGGAAAGAATATCCTTGTTATATAGTGGCAGAAAGCTTAGCTGAATTCTGCCCTGCAGTTATGTAGAAAGCAAGACTTGTAAACATGAGTTTATATATGTAGCTGAGGTGATATATATGCAAAGTTTTAAAGGTGCAGCCTGGCTTTTTCTTGCTGCTTATAGTAAAATGTGAAAGGAGAGAGATAGATTGAGAGAAGAACTGTTAGGCAAAAAAGGAAGCAGAACTTGGTATTTGAGAAATTCTTAACATATCCAGATTGCAAAATATGCTAAAATTAGGAGATTCACTGGCAGGAAAGCCTACTCAGGAGAGAAAGCCAATAGTGTGGTCTAAAAACCTTTTGCTGGTGCCTTAGAAGTAAGGTCAGAGTATTCAGTCACATAGAGGGCACTTTGAGGAAATTGAACGTGTGACTCATGTATTCCCTCAGACAACTCAGTAGAAACCTGTAATAGAGATGGATTTATCCAGGAAATATTTGTGGAGGAGCCTGTTGTTTAATGGAGTAAATCTCTATGACGCATGTGGGAGACCCACAAGGTTCTTGAGAAAACCATACCAGCAATAACACTCCTGGCTTAACCTGAAAGGGCAAGTGAGAAGATGTAATGAAAGAAGGTTGTTGGGTCCCCAAAATTCTACAAGCAAGAAATAGGCTGGTTAAGTTACTCAGCTGCAAACATGTGCCACCTTTCATGGGCAGAACTGAGAGCCCAGAAGACAGAGCTCAGAGCCTAGAGGGTGGAGCCAAGAATCACAGAGGATTATTCGCAGATCTTAAAACCAAATGCAGTTTACCTGGCTGGATTTCAAAATTGCATGGATCTGGTGTCTAATTTTTTTAACTTCCATTTTCTCCCTTTTTGAATGTGGATGTCTATAACTGTTATCCTATTTCTATCCCACCATTTTATTTGGGGAGCAGTTAACTTGTTTCTTGAGTTTTACAGGTTTACAGATGACAGAAATTGTGTCCCAGGATGGATAATACCCAAAGTCTCTTTTTTTTTTTTGTGATACGCGGGCCTTTCACTGTTGTGGCCTCTCCCATTGCGGAGCACAGGCTCTGTACGTGCAGGCTCAGCGGCCATGGCTCACGGGCCCAGCCGCTCCGCGGCATGTGGGATCTTCCCGGACTGGGGCACGAACCCATGTCCCCTGCATTGGCAGGTGGGCTCTCAACCACTGCGCCACCAGGGAAGCCCCCAAAGTCTCATTTATACCTGATTTAGATGATGAGATTTAGGGCTTTTGAATTGATAAGATTTAGACCAGATTTTAAACTTTGGGTTGATATTCTAATGGGTTGAGACTTTGGGAGACTTTGGGATAGAGTAAATGTGTTTTGCCTGTGAGATGGTTATAAATCTTGCTGAAGGACAGATTATGGTAGGCTGGATAATGGTCCTCCAACTGTCCACATACTAAATCCTGAGAACCTGTAAATATGTTATGTTACGGGGTAAGGGGGGATTAAAGTTGCTGAAGGAATTAAGGTTGCTAATCAGTGGACTTTAAAATATGGAGATTATTTGGGATTATTTGGGTGGACTTTATGGAATCACTCGGGGGCTGCCCACAGGGCCATGTACCCAGGGCCATGGCCATGGCACTCCTTTAAATATGGAGGAGGGAGGTAGAAGAGTCAGTGTCAGTGTAATGTAACATGAGAAAGACTTGATTGGTCCTTGCTGACTTTGCACTTGGAAGGTGGTCTTGAGCCAAGGAATGTGGGCAGCTTCTAGAAGCTGTAAAAAGTGAGGAAATGGATTTTCCCCTAGAACCTCCAGGAGGATCTCAGCCTCACAGACACCTTGATTTTAGCCCAGTGGGATTCATTTTGGACTTCTGAACCTCTAGAACTGCGAGATAATAAATTTGCATTGACTTAGCCATTAAGTTTGTGGTGATTTGCTACAGCAGCGATAGGAAACTGCTGTATGTGTTAAATGTTAATTTATTTTGTAACTGAATTACACTTTCTTTTGAGCCCTCCTTCTACTATCCATGAGAATAAATTTGTTCAGTGGTTGGAAACTTGAACTAGTCAGTTAAAGTTATCTTAGTCATTTGGGACTTAAAAGTTTTTTAAGTGTAAATTCAGAGTCTTCATACTAAATGATGAGTCTTTAAGGGATTCTCTCCATCATTCTGAGGACAAACAGAGTAAAATCAAGTTGTGGGTTTTTTCAATTGTGCTTATTTTTCAAAAATGCACCCCTTCTTCCCCCAAAAGGTTCATCCAGAGGTTGAGGGGGAAAATTAGAAAGCATGCATGTTTTGGAAGTAGAATGGATAGCACTTAGCATGGTGTTTGGCACTCAGTAAGTATGGTAGTCAGAATTATGGACAGGGGCAAGAATTACTAGAGTTCTTTATCAAAAGTGCCAGGGGTGGGCTTCCCTGGTGGCGCAGTGGTTGAGAGTCCGCCTGCCAATGCAGGGGACACGGCTTCGTGCCCCGGTCCGGGAAGATCCCACACGCCGCGGAGCGGCTGGGCCCGTGAGCCATGGCCGCTGGGCCTGCGCATCCGGAGCCTGTGCTCCGCAACGGGACAGGGGTATCTGTAGGATGCCAACTAGGTTTGATTTGGGAGAAGCTGGAGCAGTCTTGACAGGCTCTGACTGGTGAATGATCTCAAATGTCATGGCTAAAGCGCACCCTGGATAATAGCTGAAGTGAAGGGCCTTTCTGTGGCTTCATTCCATCTCCCACTAGCTCATTCACCTCATGCTGGTCCCAGACCCCATTCTTGCAGACACCTATCCTTTTCTGAGTTCTTGTTATTATCTGTCCATAATTCAGATAATTATTGTCTGTATGCTATCTGGTAACTTTGGTATTAGATATTAAGGCCTTATGGTGTGATGTCTCCTGTTGATTTTACTTTAATTCAATTTAACAAATATTTATTGCATTGCTATTATGTATAAGGATAGGACATACATACAGTATAATAGAGGAAAGAAGATGTCTACGTAAGTTATTACAGGAGGTAAAGCAGGAACCAAAGTTTAATTGTAAATAGTGAAAAAGTAAATTTGGGACTTTATGTTAAAGAAGCTAGAAACTGTGACAATCATTTGTCCTAGTCTACATTTGACAAAATGTAGGTGATCATTTAACTATTAGTCAGTTATAAGAACAAGTGAATAAAATCAAGTGTTGGGGTTTTCTGTTTGCTTATTTTTGCAAAAATATCTGAGGACTATCTCTTAACCTTTTAATAAGAAATCATTTATTTTGAGGTATTTATCATTTTGGTCAAATTTTTATTTTTCATGTTAAAAATTTATCTACCTATATAAGATCGTCATAAGTTAGTGCCTTTGTGTGTCATTTGAGCATTCCTCTTACATTGTTTTTATCAATTTTATGAAACTTTTCATCTTTTGCTAGTCTTAGTTTAGAATTGACATTGAAGAGAGATGCCAGTCATGTGGAAACTCATTTTTTAGGGGATAATTTTTGTTATGGTAACTTTTGCTTCACATATGTTGAAACTCAGATATAAACTACTGTAATTAAGAAGAATTAGGGAGAGAATACATGGGAAGAAAAGTGGAGCACAGCTCTTCCCTTTCCCATTAGGGCTGCTGCCAGGAACTGGACACGGGCCCTTGGACAAGTATTTGCTGAGTTGTTCTTGATGGCAACCCTCCTGACAGCCTTCATTCTGGGGAAGGGATGGGGAACCCAGACAACCAGGTGTCTCTCCCTTCAAAGAGAAGATTTAGAATGTGGACAACAAACCAGTGCTTGGAAGGTCACACTCTACCTGTCTAGACAAAGGGAAGAAATGATGGAGACAATTCCAAGTTCAAATTGATGTGCAGTAGTCATTAGGAACATGGACTCCAGAGCTAGGTATCTTGGGTTCAAATTTTGGTTCCTTTGTTCACTAGTGTGAACTTGAATTTGTTGTTTAACGTATCTCTGCTTCAATTGAGATAATGACAGTACTATTTCTTAGAGTTGATGTGTAGATTATATGAATAAAACTGTGTATGGCATTTACTAAACATTCAGTACACGTTAAATATTGTTTTTATTTGGAATTAGCTTAGCAGCAGATCAAGCTCCCTTGGATTGTTTTAGGGGCTCCCTGGTAGAAATGCTGGATTTTGTGGAGGAGCTAACCTAAGGTGACTTTCATGTGATGCAGGGATGAAGGTGAAGGTAGAGTGGAGTGGGGGAGAAACTGGCCCTGAAGCATCTCCTGTTCTATTTTTGTTGTTTGGGCTTTACTTGGGAGAAGAGGACATGTGGTTTTAGGTAGAGAGAAATGAGAACAAATGGTCAGTTTGGAGAGGAAGGGGTAAAATCTGCCCTGTTGTACCACTGTTCAGAAGTTGGGGGGGGGGCATAGAGAAAACCAGCAAAAGAAGATTCAGAACATAGTTCCTCTACAGTCACCCCAACACACATTACTTTTTAAGTGTATTAAAGGTTTAGCTTAGATTTTGAATCATGTATTGTGGGGAGAAGTGTTAGAAGTTCTGAAAAACAACACAGTTGTTCTCCCTGACTCTGTCTGGGTCACCTTGGCTTTCCTTGACAAGGTACCAGCTTGGTCTGTTGGTGGGAGCTGGTGGTAGAGGATAAGATTCCAGGGAACCTTGAATGGTGGTTTAGGGGCCAGGGTAATGTTGACAGAACCTTTGGGGGTGGTCCTTTGGGTCCTTTCTGAATCAGAATCACTTTCCCTACATTTCCTGCTACATCTTTGGCTTTTCTTTTTCTTTCTTTTTTTTTTTAACATCTTTATTGGGGTATAATTGCTTTACAATGGTGTGTTAGTTTCTGCTTTATAACAAAGTGAATCAGTTATACATATACATATGTTCCCAAATCTCTTCCCTCTTTGGCTTTTCTTGAATATCTTGCTGGCATGATTGTTTCTCTCTATAGTCCCTTTGCCAATTTTCATTCCAGTGGCACCTGGGACTCTGGTCTTAAGTGATGTACCGTCTTGTCTCTCTGTTGAGACTGTAAGTTCCCCAGGGAAAGGATCATGCCATATACTTTTCCTGGCCACTAAATCTCTGTGCCAGTTCCTTCTCTGCATTGTTTTTCCTCTTCCTTTTTCCTGGTGAACTTTTACATATTATTCAGGACTCACCTAAGATACTAATCTTTCCTTGGTAGAATTGTTGTTTCTTCTTCTGTGTTCTCTAAGCTTTCTTTACTGAAACAACCACCTCGCTGTATTATAGCTAGGGTTTTCTTTTTAACATAAAAACTCTGACCACTTTTATTTTCCTTGCTGCTACTTCCCCGATCCACACCATCGTCATTTTTTTTTTTTTTTTTTTGCTGTACGCGGGCCTCTCACTGTTGTGGCCTCTCCCGTTGCGGAGCACAGGCTCCGGACACACAGGCTCAGCAGCCATGGCTCACGGGCCCAGCCGCTCCGCGGCATGTGGGATCTTCGCGGACCGGGGCCCGAAGCCGTGTCCCCTGCATCGGCAGGCGGGACTCTCAACCACTGCGCCACCAGGGAAGCCCACCATCGTCATCTTTTGCCTGTATTATTGCAATAGCCTCCTAAGCAGTCTTCCTGTTTACCCTTTTGCCCCCCTGCAGTCTGTTCTCAACATACTTGTCGAGTGATCTTTGCAAAACATAATTCACATCGTGCCACTGCTTTGCCCCAAACATTCAACGGTTCCCCATTTCACTCAGAGTCAAAAATAAAGTTCTCATTATGCCCTACAAAGACCTACATGAACACTGCCACCCCACCGCATTACTTTCTGGCCTACTTTGCGGCTCTCTGCCCTGCTGTTGGCTTTAACCCTACTGTCCTTCCCGTTCCTTCAATAGGCCTGGCACTCTCTTGACTCAGGGCCTTTGCCCTGGCTATTTGTAATGCCTGGAATCCTACTCTCCCAGATGTCTACATGTTTTCCCACTAACTTTCTTCAGATGTTTTCTCAAGTATCAGTTTGTTAATGAGGCCTACCCTGACCACTGAGTAAAATTTCAACTTGTCTTTTACCCCACAAGTATTCTTGATACCCTTTATTCTGATCTGTTAATTTCCATAACATTTACCATCTAACATGCTATGTAACGCACTTATTTATCATTTGAATTGTTTATTCTCTTTCTTCTCTCTGGAGAGTAAGCTCCATAGAGCAGGGCTTCTTGGATGTTTTATTAACTAATATATCACCCAAGTGCCTAGCGTATAGTAAGAACTCCATAAATATTTGTCACTTGAATCTACTTGTCTTGCTAACTAGATTGCGATCTCCTTGAGGCTTGGGACTCTGCCTTGCTCCTTGTGGCCTCCTGGCCTATTGTGGTGGCACACATGATATGCTCAGTAAACCATCAGTAAGTGAATATTTGTAATGTTGAATTGAGTCCATTTAGTCATGATTGTTTGTTTTTAATCTGATTGTTTTTGGTGACATTATTATATCTTATATTTATGTAACTTTAAAGAAGGCTGAAGAACTCTTGTACTAGATCCAAACACCTACGTTCTTCTCCAGTAAGAAAAGGTAAGAGGGTTGAGAGGCATTGAAAAAGGGTAGCTCTGCTTAACTTAGTCTCTGAATTATTCTGAGAGAGCTCTTCTCTATCCCAAGATGAAGTGTGCCACAGAGGAAACAGCAGCATGGTGAAGAACCTGGACATCGTGAACACTTGTTAAAATTTTACTTTGAAGTATTGTGAATTCACCATTTAGCAGAGACACTCATATTCATATGAACGTACTAAGAAAGATTTCCAAGGCAGATGGGATTGATTTGGGTTATCTATGCTATGGTACTTTTCCACTATTGCAAATCAAGCAGACAGACTGGAGTGTATCCAGAGGACAGCAACTGGAGAATTGAACGGTTTGGAAACCATGTCAGATGAGGAACAGGTGAAAGAGTTGGGAATTTTTAGCCTGGAGAATAAAAGACACTGGAGATAGGACCCTATATTTCAGATAATTGAAGGACAGTCATGTACAGGAGGGCTTAGGTTTATTTTGTGTTGTTCTAGAGCAGTAATGCCCAAATGTCAGCCTGATGATCAGTGGTTAATTGACTGCCTTGTTAAAAATACTCTCTGGCCTTCCTAAACTAACTAAGTTTGTATTTCTGGGGGGTGAATCCTAGGAATCTATAGTTTGAAAAATCTTCCTGTGATTTTGATGTTCAGCCAAATTTGTGAACCACTGTCTAGAACTAAGCTGTCCAATATAGCAGCCACTGACCACATGTGGTTCTTGAGCACTTGTGCCTCGTACAGACTGAGATGCAGTGTAAGTGTCAAAATACACATGGGGCTCTGAAGACAGTCTACAAAAATAATGTAAAATCTCAATATTTTAATGTTGATTATATGTTGTAATAATATTTTGGATGTATTTGGTCAAATACGTACATTATTAAAATGAAAATCACCTGTTCCTTTATTTTGAAATGTGGCTAATAGAAACTTAAAATTATTTATGTGACTCACATTTGTGGCTCTCCTACTTCTTCTACTGGGCAGAACTGTTATAGAGGGCAAAACTAGGATCTGCAAAGGAAGTTAGGAAGAGGAAATTTTGGAGTCAACGTAAGAAAAGCATTTTCAACAAATAAATTCAAAAATTAAGAGGCTTATTTTAAGTGATATTTATCCATCCATCTGTCCATCCATCCATCCAATAAACATGCTTCTAATAATACTCAAATAGAGATTAAATGACCTATTTCAGGGAAGATGTTTCAATGGGTGTGGGGTGGGGATTAGGACTAAATGATTTCTAAGGTTACTTTAGTTCCAGCTAAAAGTGAATTACTATCTTTTCCCTTTTAATTAACTTTTTATTGTAACTACAGGTGTCCAGGGCATCTTCTTTTTCATCTGTCTGACAATCCTTGACTCTCTCTTCATAACAGTTCCCTTTTAAAAAGCATCTTGAAGTTCTAGTACTCTGAAGTTTGCTACTGAGAGATATTCTGTCATTTACTCCTGTGCTGTGCATTTTGTATCTGATTTATAAATATTCCTTCTTTTTAAAAATTGAAATATAGTTGATTTACAATGCTGTGTTAATTCTGCTGTACAGCAAAGTGATTCAGTTATATATATATGAACATTCTTTTTTATATTCTTTTCCATTATGGTTTATCACAGGATATTGAGTATAGTTCCCTGTGTTACACAGTAGGACCTTGTGGTTTATCTATTCTATATATAATAGTTTGTGTGTGCTAACCCCAAACTCCCAATCCATCCCTCCCTCCACCCCCATGCCTCCTGGCAACCACAAGTCTGTTCTCTATGCCTGTGAGTCTGTTTCTGTTTCGTAGATAGGTTCATTTGTGTCATATGAATATTCCTTCTTAATGGTAGTGATTCACTTTATTTCTTCCATTCACTGGTGTCTTAGTGTTTAATCTATTTTGCTTGTCTATTTAAATGGAGAATCCCCTAGGCAAGCAGTATGTCTAATTCTATGTTCTTATAGTCTAACACATTGTACTGGTGGACCATTAAATGTTCCAGAAAAAGTGCCAAATAGATTAAGTATTTTAGAGCAGAATATAACCTATATTTTTAGAACTCATTTAAATTTCCGGCAGTAATTGGTAGCTGAACATCCTCACTATGAGTTGTGTGTGTTGACATATACTTGTAACTGAGCAGAGTTCTTCCTGGAGACTAACAGATTGTTAAAAAAAAAAAAAGACACATAAAAACGGTTGCTGCATGCTACCAATGAGAGGCAGTGCTCCTAGTAACTCAATGTTGAACCTGGATGTTTCCTGAGAGCCTGTTGATTTTGGAGGAGGACATGTTCACTGATATACTTTGGTGTATTCTTACTACATTTCATCAAATTGCTAATTATACTATAAATACAGATTTCTTTAAAGTGTTTGAGTACTCCTGAGAGGCAGCTTATTTTATGTTACCATCATTCATGTTTGTTCTTCCTTCTGAGACATTTTCAAAAGTTCAGTTGAAATGTAAATACTTTGCTTCTGTTAAGACTTCCTATCCCCTGATGTTCAGACTGAATTTTTATAGGATACTTAATAGATAATTTAATTCAAACATCTTAGAAAAGCACTGTGACTCTAGGCTTTCTGTTTTTGCCTTTCAAATGAAAACAAGGAGATTTTTCACTACAGGAGAGGAAACATCATACCCCAAGTAAAGGGGAGATTTGCTTTAAGATGTCTCAAAGGTGGGAGTGTTGCATCCAAATTTGAGACCAAAGAATCCAAACTTGGGCTTGTCTGGGGTTTTAGGACACTTCATGTTTCATTACTATTCTGAAAGAAAACATGTGGACATGACTTTACCAAATTTCTTTAACTTAAAATTCGAGGGTCAGAAGTTGGAACTCAATTTAATTGGACTTTTAACATTTCAAACTCAAATCTGAGTTGCCTTTACCATAACCCTTACTAAATTCTTCCTGAAGTTCATCACTAATTTCTGTGATAAACAGTAGTCCTGAAGAGACAGGACATTGTTTTAAATTATACTTTTCATAGGCTATTATGGGTTAAAATTAAGAATTTTTTGAGGTTGAAATGAATTGGATATAAGCGCTTGAGTTGGAATGTTAAGTTGCAGTATGGGAATTTGCAAGAAATCAGGCCTATAAAGGGAAAGAAAAGAACTCAGAATAAATGTGTATTTACTGCTACTCACCTTGGAACACTGACTCTGATGCAGAGGTCAATTTTTTTCAAGTTGCTGCAAAAATTTCATTAGCCTTATCATAGATGCCTCTCTACAACAAAGTATCTCATGGTACTTTTCATCCTTTTGCTGCTGTGGGTCTACTTTTTAATAATTGAGTTGCATTTCCAGTGACAATAGTGTAATTTAAATTGTTCTTTGATAACACACTTCCAAATTAGAACATGTTTCAGAGACTAATGGAAAAAAAATGAGTGTTCACTCTGTGAATCATTGAGCAGGCAGGAAAGTGTCCAGTGGGGAGAACTCACCTATTTAATGGATGATTACTTTTTGTTATTTTGGTCAGCAAATTAGCAAAGTCAGAGGGTGAAGTCGGGGAAAGGCCAGATAGGCTGTGGAAAGTTGCAGGCTCAGTCTTATTTCTGAAACTTTCCGGGACTGATGTTAATTACACAGGCATCAGACTAGAAAAGGCCTGCTTTTAAGTAAACACTATCCTAGCTGTCATGAAGAAACTAGAGGGAATGTTTAAACTGTAGCCATCTGTGTGTAACAAAGCTTTTCTCTCATGGGAAGAAAACAGAATAGAGGTGCAAATGCAGAACTACCTCTTTTTAGACTTTCTGAAGTCATTATATAACCATGCAACAAATATGTACTACTGGGAGATATCGGAGGGTTCGTTTTCCTTTTTTTTTTTTATTATAAATTTAGTTATTTATTTATTTTTGGCTGTGTTGGGTCTTCATTACTGCGCCAGAGCTTTTCTCTAGTTGCGGTAAGTGGGGGCTACTCTTCGTTGTGGTGCGTGGGCATCTCATTGCGGTGGCTTCTCTTGTTGAGGAGCACAGGCTCTAGGCACACGGGCTTCAGTAGTTGTGGTTCGTGGGCTCTAGAGCACAGGCTCAGTAGTTGTGGCTCACGGGCTTAGTTGCTCCGCAGCATGTGGGATATTCCCGGACCAGGGCTCGAACCCGTGTCCCCTGCATTGGCAGGTGGATTCTTAACCACTGCACCACCAGGGAAGTCCCGGAGGCTTCGTTTTCTTTCCACACTATCTTAGTAGAAGAAGTAGGTAAGGAAAATATAATTTGTTATTTTTTTTTTCCAACAGTGTATGTTGGGATATAACTCCACAGAAGGAAGTGTTCAAATCATAAACTGAGATGTGGAATTTCAGGTACAAGCTCTCTATTCAAGGAAAAATAGTAAATCAAATGCTCTGTTGATATTGATGACCATTGGACAGTGAATACATTTAGATTTTAGTGGATTAAATGGAGAGAACTCGTAAAATAAATCTATAAAAATATGAGAGAGGACGATGGGAAGTGTAGAATGAATGTTCTACATGCTTGCTGCAGAGAGACTTATTTTTAATTAGAGAAAGTAGAACGGAGTGCACTTTCGAAGAAAAGATCAAATGTTTTTGAAGGACAAAATCCGTCTTTGTGGCATGTAGGTACTGAGGAAGAACACTGTATGGCATAAGATACCGCAAGCAGATTCAGCTGTCAGTATGTGATGCGTGAAAAGGCCTGGGTACTGCTGGCTCTGGAATTGGGTCTCACTGGTACAGATTGCTGCCAACATTTGGAACTGAAATAGGCCATTTTTCACATGGCGCATCCTCCCTCTGTAGGAGGAATGGGGTTTATAACAAGTGTTAGCCACTATTCAGTCCTCCAGATAGACCCGTGAAGCTTTTTTGCATTTTGATTTTGAAAGCACTATATCTTTGGAGCTATAGGTTAATTCTGTCTGTAGCTATAGCAGTAAATAAACAAATTGCTGGTGAAAATTGAAGATTTAGCAGGATGCTAAAAAAGACTGAAAAAAAGATAGATAATACTTGACTTTATATCATTCTGTTTGGTATTACCATGAACTAACAGTGGTTGGTTATCTTTTTTTAATATGTACATATATTGTTATTGACATGCAATCATAAGCAAAAAAAACCCAAATTTGGACTGGTCTGGCGTTTTAGTCCATTTAATGTTTCAGTATTTTTCTTATAGAAAATGCATAGAAATGACTTTACAAAATCCCTTACCAAATTTTTCCTGAGGTTTACCATTAATATTTATTTGTGAATGTGGATTCTTTACTCCTCTTGATTTATGGTGGCGGGTGTATGAGTTTGTCAGACTAACCCAGTCAGATCCTTCTGACTGGGTTATGTGCTGACCAGATGGATTAAGGTATTTCTATTATAAACAATAACTGTTTAGGGTTCTCTTGCTAATTCTTTGAACAAAAAAGGGAATGATGAATTACTTGATTAATACAATATGGATAGCATTCTAGCCGAATTTTATTCATAATTATATAAATTAATAGGTACCTAGAATATAGGTATTTTAAGCATACTGTATGTAAGATTATTAGGCTCCCAGAGCCTCTGGATAACCCCCAAGTGCAAAATCGTATTTGTCTGTTTCATCTAATCCCTTCATCTGGATTCACCACCTTCTTCCTAAATTACACTTTCTCCTCCCTGATCTCTTTGGCTGTTCTCTTTCATTAACATCTACATTGTTGTCGTTGTTGCCAAAGGTTTATACAGTCCCTATGGGCTCCATTTAACGGTGTTGCCAGGGCTATGTTACAAGTCCCTATCGTTTCAAATTATTCATTTTATTACTGTTTATCATATACTTCAAGTTGCTAAATTTTGCAAGAACTGTGAGAAACTTGTTTCATAAATTTGCTTTTTTCAATGAGCTGTACTCCATTGTTTTCGTGTACACCTCCAATATTAATTTTTTACAGAAGAAAAAATTATGATTTTGTATCGATACCCTCTTTCTTTGATGAGAGAAGCCTCACTCTCTAATTAAATGTAATCTTCAAAAATAATATTATAAAAAATAATCTTTAATTACAATTTATTAACAAAACCATGAATATATTATGGTTTTAGAGCAAATTAAAGTATTTTTGAAATGACTCTCCTGATACCATTAAGAAAATGACCAAGTGCACAGAATAGACATCCTTGTCACTCAGTCTCTTACACTTTTCCACTTGCACAGAGACTTCCCTTCCTACTTAGTTCCTTTTTTATGTTGTTGGAATTATTTATGTCTGCGTTTTTTTTAATTGTCATGAAAAATAATAATTAAAAAATCCTTTTCAGGACTACTAAGTTAGTAGTTCTGTCTCTCAATATGATCATTATTCCCTATGGAACTGTGTTGGTCTATAAATATATATTTTCATTGAGACACAATTAACATACAGTTGAATGTATAAATCTTGAGTACTTAGTTTGATATGGTTTGATAATTGTATACAATTGTGTGTGTACCATCCAGAACAAGGTATAGAACATTGCCATTTCCCCATAAAGTTCCCTGGGCTCCTTTGCAGTCTGTCTTCCACTCCGTCCCCCACAACTATGCTCTGATTTCTTATGTGATAGATGAAGTTTGCCTATATATATACATATATTTTTTTTTTTTTTTTTTTTTTGCGGTACACGGGCCTCTCACTGCTGTGGCCTCTCCCGTTGTGGAGCACAGGCTCCGGACGCGCAGGCTCAGTGGCCATGGCTCACGGGCCCAGCCGCTCTGCAGCATGTGGGATCTTCCCGGACCGGAGCACGAACCCGCGTCCCCTGCATTGGCAGGCGGACTCTCAACCACTGCGCCACCAGGGAAGCCCGGTTGTACTGTTTTGTATCACTCTGTGCTCCTATAGAAATGCTCCACACCCTTACCAACATTTGTTTTTGTAGTCTTTTTGATTTTAGCCAGTTTTGTGGGTATGAACAGGTATCTCATTTTGGATTTAATTTGCATTTTCCTGCTATAGCATAATATACTATTCAGTTATTTCTTTTTGTGAAATATCTGCTCAATTGTTCTGTCCATTTAAAATAAAAATCTTTTTATTGTTGGTTCTCATAGAATTTCTTCGTATTGGGTTGGCCAAAAAGTTCGTTCGGGTTTTTCTGTAAGATCTTCTATAAAAACCCGAACAAACTTTTCGGCCATCCCAATATATCGTAGATATGAGTTATTTATCAGATATATACCTTGTGAATGTTTTCCCCCAGTTGTGGCTTGTTTATTCATTTTCTTAATGGAGTCCCTTGATGAACAGGGATATTTACTTTTTTTTTTGTTTGTTTCAAGGCAAATTATGCTCAGAGACTGAGATTATCTTTGCCAATATTTTATTTAACACAGGTCTACTGTGGGAATTATAATTTCACAAGCGAATAGCATACAAGATAATGTCCTTTAATAAGCCAATAAAGAAATAGCATACTCCAAACCAATGACTGATTAATTACACTATTGTTCCAGGCAAAGGGCACGATGAAAGAAGGGCACGATGAAAGGAATAAAGTCCAAATTTAGTTGTGGTGTACCTTTCTGTTGCAGGAAGGGGGACCCCTTCCAGGGCCTAGAGTGGGCTTTTGTCTAACACTCGCAAATGAATTGTCCAAGGAGACACATGTACTGACAAAGCAAAAGACTGTATTGGAAATGGGCACCCAGGCAGAGAGCAACAAGGTAAAGGAACCCAGAAGAACTGCTCTGCTACGTGGCCTGTGGTCTCAGGTTTTATGGTAATGGGATTAGTTTCCGGGTTATCTCTGGACAATCATCTTGCATGGCCCATATTTGATCTAACTAAGAGTCTTCCCTGGTGGCATTCACATCTCTCAGCCAAGATGGATTCCAGCATAAGGGCTTCTGGGAGGTGGGCAGGATATGTCGTCTCCTCCCTCCTTCTTTTAGCCCCTCCCAAATTCTTCCAGGTTAGTTTTACAAGACATACTATGGGTTGGCATGTCCTCCTTCCTTTGGCCCCTCCCGAATATTCCTGGTTAGTTTTTGGTGGCAGCACCACATTCTTCATCGAGACCTCCTGTTGCAAGACAACTCAGGCAAGAGGTTATCATCATGCCTGGTCAAGGTTTCAGTCAATGACTCCCTAACATTTCTATGAGCTGGTTCTCGAGAGAGAGAGCTTAGTCAACTGAGAGCTGATGTCCAGCTGCCAGCGCAAAGATGACAATCTCTTGTTGTAGAGCACATCGCTAGGACATGAAGGCACTGAGGCTGGCAAGCATGAAAATCTCCTTCCTTGGGGCTGCTTCATGGTTTTCACCACTGCTGAGCAGAGATCCACCTTCCTAGGCAGGAGCCAATACCCCAAAGTCTTCAGAGAGTTATTTAGATCAGCAAAGAGTCACCTTGCCCAGACCAAACACTCTCAGATGGTCCTCACACACTCTGGGTATTTATACTCTAATGTCCCCTTGCCATAGCTGCTTCTTCATATGTTCTTATTGATAAGACCCTGGTGGTGCCCCTCAGCAGTTGAGCTACTACTGAGTGCTTGTCAGCAACCGCAGATGTTGATGATGACATCCTGACGCAACAACTTCAATACTTTTATCGAAACAACTTTACTTATAAAAACAACTGTATTCTTAGATCAAAACAATTTTTGTCATGAACAAATAGATCTGAAATCATATCAAACCACTAAACAACAGCATTCATCCTCTTACTACATTTATTGTATCTCTCTTTGTATATACCCTTATTTCAAATTCACCTCTATCTCCTCCCCCATTTTCTCTGATGCTCAGAGAAACTTTTGCACAACTGTAGCAATGACAGGGAACGGAGGTAAATTTTGAAGAGAAAGGACTTGGGAGCGTCGTTAACTAGAAATGTTAGGCATGTGATCCTTTTATCATGTGATGTATTCATCCTCTACAAAGGAGAATGAATTCAAGTGACAAATGGCCTAAATGCTTCTGGAGTTTTCAAAATCAATTTACCCCATTTCCTGAGGTTGAATGGGGGAAAAAAGAAGTCTTAAATAAAAATGAACAAAATGATTTTACCAGGATGGCTGCAAAAATTATCTAGTTGAACAGAATTGAATTAGGTGCTCCTAAGACCCACAAAAATTAATATTTAGAGAGAGTATCCAAAGCTGTATAGATATTTATGTTTACTCCTAATTCATGAATCTCCAACTAAACTAGTTTTTTTTTTTTAAGAAATGTGTTCATGCTTGAGGTAAAGACTCATCCATTTAAAAATGGATGGAAAATAAATAAGGGAATATCTAATTGGAAATATGTCTTTTCGTGGCTAATGCCTATGTGAGCTAAGGATTTAATGACTTTTTGATGACCATTGAAGATTTTTATATGGCTCTACGTATTGCTGTATGAGATTTACAATGTTATATCCCTTTCCTGAAACCACTGAAGAATGCAACAGATGAAAACAGTTTCATTAGAAAAACAAAATTGTGTATTATTGTACTTGGAATTTTGGCATTTTTTTTTTAAACATCTTTATTGGGGTATAATTGCTTTACAATGGTGTGTTAGTTTCTGCTTTATAACAAAGTGAATCAGTTATACATATACATATGTTCCCATATGTCTTCCCTCTTGTGTCTCCCTCCCTCCCACTCTCCCTATCTCACCCCTCCAGGCTGTCACAAAGCACCGAGCTAATATCCCTGTGCCATGAGGCTGCTTCCCACTAGCTATCTACCTTACTACGTTTGTTAGTGTGTATATGTCCATGACTCTCTCTCGCCCTGTCAAAGCTCACCCTTCCCCCTCCCCATATCCTCAAGTCCGTTCTCCAGTAGGTCTGCGTCTTTATTCCTGTCTTACCCCTAGGTTCTTCATGACATTTTTTTTTCTTAAATTCCATATATATGTGTTAGCATACGGTATTTGTCTTTTTCTTTCTGACTTACTTCACTCTATATGACAGACTCTAGGTCTATCCATCTCATTACAAATAGCTCAATTTCATTTCTTTTTAAGGCTGAGTAATATTCCATTGTATACATGTGGCCACATCTTCTTTATCCATTCATCCGATGATGCACACTTAGGTTGTTTCCATCTCCGGGCTACTGTAAATAGAGCTGCAATGAACATTTTGGTACATGACTCTTTTTGAATTATGGTTTTCTCATGGTATATGCCCAGTAGTGGGATTGCTGGGTCATATGGTAATTCTATTTGTAGTTTTTTAAGGAACCTCCATACTGTTCTCCATAGTGGCTGAACCAATTCACATTCCCACCAGCAGTGCAAGAGTGTTCCCTTTTCTCCACACCCTCTCCAACATTTATTGTTTCTAGATTTTTTTGATGATGGCCATTCTGACTGGTGTGAGATGATATCTCATTGTAGTTTTGATTTGCATTTCTCTAATGATTAATGATGTTGAGCATTCTTTCATGTGTTTGTTGGCATTCTGTATATCTTCTTTGGAGAAATGTCTATTTAGGTCTTCTGCCCATTTTTGGATTGGATTGTTTGGTTTTTTGTTATTGAGCTGCATGAGCTGCTTGTAAATTTTGGAGATTAATCCTTTGTCAGTTGCTTCATTTGCAAATATTTTCTCCCATTCTGAGGTTTGTCTTTTGGTCTTGTTTATGGTTTCCTTTGCTGTCCAAAAGCTTTGAAGTTTCATTAGGTCCCATTTGTTTATTTTTGTTTTTATTTCCATTACTCTAGGAGGTGGGTCAGAAAGGATCTTGCTGTGATTTATGTCATAGAGTGTTCTGCCTATGTTTTCCTCTAAGAGTTTGATAGTTTCTGGCCTTACATTTAGGTCTTTAATCCATTTTGAGCTTAATTTTTGTGTATGGTGTTAGGGAGTGATCTAAGCTCATACTTTTACATGTACCTGTCCAGTTTTCCCAGCACCATTTATTGAAGAGGCTGTCCTTTCTCCACTGTACATTCCTGCCACCTTTAACAAGGATAAGGTGTCCATATGTGCTTGGGTTTATCTCTGGGCTTTCTATCCTGTTCCATTGATCTATCTTTCTGTTTTTGTGCCAGTACCATACTGTCTTGATTACTGTAGCTTTGTAGTATAGTCTGAAGTCAGGGAGCCTGATTCCTCCAGCTCCGTTTTTCATTCTCAAGATTGCTTTGGCTATTCGGGGTCTTTTGTGTTTCCATACAAATTGCGAAATTTTTTGTTCTAGTTCTGTGAAAAATGCCAGTGGTAGTTTGATAGGGATTGCACTGAACCTGTAGATTGCTTTGGGTAGTAGAGTCATTTTCACAATGTTGATTCTTCCCATCCAAGAACATGGTATATCTCTCCATCTATTTGTATCACCTTTAATTTCTTTCATCAGTGTCTTATAATTTTCTGCATACAGGTCTTTTGTCTCCTTAGTTAGGTTTATTCCTAGATATTTTATTCTTTTTGTTGCAATGGTAAATGGGAGTGTTTTCTTGATTTCACTTTCAGATTTTTCATCATTAGTGTATAGAAATGCCAGAGATTTCTGTGCATTAATTTTGTATCCTGCTACTTTACCAAATTCATTGATTAGCTCTAGTAGTTTTCTGGTAGCATCTTTAGGATTCTCTATGTATAGTATCATGTCATCAGCAAACTGTGACAGCTTTACTTCTTCTTTTCCGATTTGGATTCCTTTTATTTCCTTTTCTTCTCTGATTGCTGTGGCTAAAACTTCCAAAACTATGTTGAATAAGAGTGGTGAGAGTGGGCAACCTTGTCTTGTTCCTGATCTTAGTGGAAATGCTTTCAGTTTTTCACCATTGAGGATGATGTTCGCTGTGGGCTTGTCATATATGGCCTTTATTATGTTGAGGAAAGTTCCCTCTATGCCTACTTTCTGCAGGTTTTTTTTCATAAATGGGTGTTGAATTTTGTCGAAAGCTTTCTCTGCATCTATTGAGATGATCATATGGTTTTTCTCCTTCAATTTGTTAATATGGTTTATCACATTGATAGATTTGCGTATATTGAAGAATCCTTGCATTCCTGGAATAAACCCCACTTGATCATGGTGTATGATCCTTTTAATGTGCTGATGGATTCTGTTTGCTAGTATTTTATTGAGGATTTTTGCATCTATGTTCATCAGTGATATTGGCCTGTAGTTTTCTTTCTTTGTGACATCCTTGTCTGGTTTTGGTATCAAGGTGATGGTGGCCTCGTAGAAGGAATTTGGGAGTGTTCCTCCCTCTGCTATATTTTGGAAGAGTTTGAGAAAGATAGGTGTTAGCTCTTCTCTAAACGTTTGATAGAATTCACCTGTGAAGCCATCTGGTCCTGGGCTTTTGTTTGTTGGAAGATTTTTAATCACAGTTTCAATTTCAGTGCTTGTGACTGGTCTGTTCATATTTTCTATTTCTTCCTGATTCAGTCTTGGCAGGTTGTGCATTTCTAAGAATTTGTCCATTTCTTCCAGATTGTCCATTTTATTGGCATAGAGTTGCTTGTAGTAATCTCTCATGATTTTTTTTATTTCTGCAGTGTCAGTTGTTACTTCTCCTTTTTCATTTCTAATTCTATTGATTTGAGTCTTCTCCCTTTTTTTCTTGATGAGTCTGGCTAGTGGTTTATCTATTTTGTTTATCTTCTCAAAGAACCAGCTTTTAGTTTTATTGATCTTTGCTATCGTTTCCTTCATTTCTTTTTCATTTATTTCTGATCTGATTTTTATGATTTCTTTCCTTCTGCTAGCTTTGGGGTTTTTTTGTTCTTCTTTCTCTAAAGGGATATTTACTTTTGATGAAGTCCAATGTATAATTTTTTTCTTCTGTGGTTTGTGCATTTTGTGTCCTGTCCAAGAAATCTGATGTTCATCTAATTTTAAAGACTTCTTAATTTGTGAGTTCCTTCTTACCAACATGTAAATTCAGCAGAAAGAAACAGATCTATATCATCTTAAAATTTTTAAAGCAGACCATCACAAAATTATTGCTTACATGGCCAGGGTAAGTAACACAAATAAGCTCACTGAGCCAGCTATGAGATTATAAGTAGTGAGGTCAATAGCTAAATGGAAAGTTCAAGTTTCACTTAAAGCTATGCGAATTCAAATTTATGTTTCTGGAAATGGATGGGCCAGCTGGGGTTTTGTAATCCCTGCCTTTAAAGAACTATTGAAATAGATTCTTATTAAATGATTTTTGTCCAGTGACCGCTGCTTAAACCTGAGCTCTTTTCAGGTGAGAAGGAGTGATCAGTCTGTTGATTAAAAAAACCCAGTCTCAGATAGTTTGTGCCTTCTGTTTTTTTCTACAATGATGATGGTTCATAAGGAGGATATGGCTCTGGTGACCTCATACCCAAAGGAAAGACTTGAGATCTTTGGGAGGCTTATCCTCTGGTTCCACTATCTGCAGGGTGTTTGTGTGTGTGTGTTGATGTCCATCTCTCTGCTGCTCTCTGGGGTGATATCCCATGCCCACCTGTTGCTACTTGTGCTGGCGGTCGTGGCTCAAGTCTGTGGCTGTCGTTACTTGTACACTGGCTTTTGTACTTGTGCACTCGGTCAGAGCTAGTGGTATCACCTGGCTAACTGCCTTATCTTGGTCCTGCTGATGCTCAAGAGCCTCACGAGGTCTGGCTCTAACTCCCACTTGACCCTAGTCTGGGTGGCTGACCCCTCTGCGTCGCTCTTTGTTAAAGCCACCTCACTGTTTCTCCCCTGGTCTTTTTCCCTGGCAAGGTCCCGAACCAGACCTTGGGAAAGGTAAATCTCAAGACATCCCTCTTCCTTAGCCCGTCGCACTTCTGAGTTTACTCTGGTGGAAGGGGTATCGTGAGTACACTACTAGGCATCTCTAAGAGCTGTGTTCTACAAGCTTGGCTCTTGGTATATACAAGGAAGGACTTGAGAAATTTATAAGACCCTCTCTGGAGATAGTAGCAGGCTTGCAAGGCTGTAGTCTTTCTGCAAAATCCTATTTCTGAATTACAGAAGTTGAATATTACTTAGGCTTTTTTTCTTTGCATTCCGTCTGTACTGAGCCAAGATTTTCCTCCTAGGCAGAAGGATGCTTAGGCTAGCTAAGGTGAATGCATTCAGAGGCATATTAATAATTTATAAAATATTATCCCTGTTATACATAAGAAATAGAGATAAGTCCACTGTGTTAAATCTACTATATTAGTCTCAGTGGAGTTAAACAGTAAATAGTAATAGGATATATGATGATAGTGCTTCAGGAACATGCACCTTAGTTTGGAAGAGGATTAATAGAAGTAAAATACATATATGAATAAGATAATAATCCAATGCACTTACTTTATAAGAATGGTGATTTACGTATTCCATTCTTTTTTTTTTTTTTTTTATGCGTTACGCGGGCCTCTCACTGTTGTGGCCTCTCCCGTTGCGGAGGACAGGCTCCGGACGCGCAGGCTCAGCGGCCATGGCTCACGGGCCCAGCCGCTCCGCGGCATGTGGGATCCTCCCAGACCGGGGCACGAACCCGTGTCCCCTGCATCGGCAGGCGGACTCTCAACCACTGCGCCACCAGGGAAGCCCCGTATTCCATTCTTAATCCTGTTTGCATCCTTACTGTACCAGTGAGCTTGGCATGGGGTCACTCACTGCCCTGCCAATAGTAATATTGGTGATGGTGGTGACTGTACAGCTGAGTCTCTAGCCATTACTGTGGTTTTTTTTCTGTTCTGGCTTACCTGAAGCTATTAGAAGCATAGAATGTTACATAATATTCTGAATTCTGGTATCTGGCATTATGTAGTATGGGGGAAAACTGCCTGGTGATAATCAGCTGCTCTCTCTATGTCCCTACAAGATATCCTGGAATTAAAAAGCCACTTTCCAAAGACCTGTGGCTGATACTGGCTTCAGAACATTATTGTTTGTGAGATGTCAGAATGCCATGAGAGAGAGATGGATTGTTTTTAATTCTGGAAAGTGGTGTAACTGAAAAATCCCAAGTAACATCTGTATGTATCATACGTATAGAGTTCAAATGGAAATGGAAAGATCATTTAGAGAATTTAAAAGTTTTTGGCCCGAGAAAAACCAGAAAAAATATGTTTTAGGATTTATTTTGCATTGATCATCTTAGATGGGTTCCACTGCTTACAATAAATTGTCATAACCCTTTGGCACATTGTCTGAAAGGGGAGAGTATGTAAGAAAAATTAGATTATTTTTTCACCTGGAGTCCAGGCTATTCTACTGTTGTGGCAACTTAAAATACAATAGATGGCAGCAGGAGTAATATCAACATGATAAATGATAATTCTTCCAGAGGAGCTGTGCTGATCAATATTGCTAGTGATCCATAAACTGAGGACTCTCTTAGCGGGGTTTGGTATGATTAGACCACAGTGGCACTAAAGAAGCCATCCCCATCTGTGGCATTAAGAATCTTCATAAAAGCAGACTGTCCATGTTGATGCTGACACCATAGACTGCCTGACAGTGCTGGAATTTTCCCGTAAGATAAATGCATCGTTAACTGTGATGGCTCCAAAGGAACTTTTGTGGTCTTTGGGGGTCAATAATCTCTAAATATATACTTGCATAACAAACCACAGTTGCTATGAGAGCACTTTTATAGACATCTGGCCTATAAGTTGTCTCTTAAATGGCCTTAAACCATGTACATGGCCAAGTCAGTGACTTCAGTGGATCCACTCCAATCATTGATCCATATGGTTATTAGTGCTCTTGGTGTAAATGTTTCAACTCCATTTTTATTATATTAGCATTTTTATAGGTCCAGAATCAGCACTGCCTTAGCATGGAGCTCAAGTCATTTTCTAATCTAAAGTCTTGAATTTTAAAAGCCTTCAGGATTAAATCCTTGACATAAATAGAGAATAACCAGGCAAAGAAAAATACATCTTGGCTCAAAAACTTTCCCTGGAAATGGAGGCAAAGTGAATTTGCTGTTACAAGATCTTTGGGGTGACCCTCATGTGAACTAAGACTGATTGACCTCTAGTTTTTGCTTTAGGGTTGTGTATGTGCGTGCGTGTGTGTGTGTGTGTGTGTGTGTGTGTTTATGAAAAATCTCTGGTTCACAAGGTTCCAGATCTTAATCCTTAGTATTGGGCCATTGCCTTTGCCTCAGAATACCAAGTTTCCATTGAATTTAAAATGTAGCTTTTACCTTAAGGACTGTTTCTTGTCCCCAGCTTGCTTTCTAAATTGGAGTTGTCCAATAGAAGGGTGTAATGTGTGGAAAGGTCCAATATGGTAACCATTAGCTATGTGTGGTATTACACACTTGAAATGTGGCTAGTGTGAATGAGGAGCTGAGCATTTAAATTTTTATTTAACTTTAATTGCTTATTTTTTGATTGGGTTGCTTGTTTTTTTGATATTGAGCTGCATGAGCTATTTGTATATTTTGGAGTTTAATCCCTTCCTTGTCAGTTGCTTCATTTGTAAATATTTTCTCCCATTCTGAGGGTTGTCTTTTCATCTTATTTATGGTTTCCCTTGCTGTGCAAAAGGTTTTAAGTTTAATTAGGTCCCATTTGTTTACTTTTGTTTTTATTTTCATTACTCTAGGAGATGGGTCAAAAAAGATCTTGCTGTGATTTATGTCAAAGAGTGTTCTCCCTATGTTTTCCTGTAAGAGTTTTATAGTGTCTGGCCTTACATTTAGGTCTTTAATACATTTTGAGTTTATTTTTGTGTATGGTGTTAGGGAGTGTTCTAATTTCATTCTTTTCTATGTAGCTGTCCAGAT
Organism: Phocoena sinus; assembly: GCF_008692025.1. Lineage (NCBI taxonomy): Eukaryota > Metazoa > Chordata > Mammalia > Artiodactyla > Phocoenidae > Phocoena > Phocoena sinus. Next base: position 68,109,010 of record NC_045772.1, read on the forward strand.
TTCCCAGCACCACTTATTGAAGAGGCTGTCTTTGCTCCATTGTATATTCTTGCCTCCTTTGTCATAGATTAGGTGACCATAGGTGCGTGGGTTTCTCTCTGGGCTTTCTATCCTGTTCCATTGATCTATATTTCTGTTTTTGTGCCAGTACCATACTGTCTTGATGACTGTAACTTTGTAGTATAGTTTGAGGTCAGGGAGCCTGATTTCTCCAGCTCCATTTTTCTTTCTCAAGATTGCTGTGGCTATTCGGGGTCTTTTGTGTTTCCGTACCTAAATAGACATTTCCCCAAAGAAGACATACAGATGGCCAGCAAACACATGAAAAGATGCTCAACATCACTAATTATTAGAGAAATGCAAATCAAAACTACAGTGAGGTATCACCTCACACCAGTCAGAATGGCCATCATCAAAAACTCCATAAACAATAAATGCTGGAGAGGGTGTGGGGAAAAGTGAACCCTCTTACACTGTTGGTGGAAATGTAACTTGATACAGCCACTGTGCAGAACAGTATGGAGGTTCCTTAAAAAACTAAAAATAGAGTACCATATGACCCAGCAATCCCACTCCTGGGCATATACCCAGAGAAAGCCATAATTCAAAAAGATACATGCACCCCAATGGTCATTGCAGCACTATTTACAATAGCCAGGACATGGAAGCAACCTAACTGTCCATCAACAGAAGAATGGATAAAGAAGATGTGGTACACATATACAATGGAATATTACTCAGCCATGAAAAGGAATGAAATTATGCAATTGGCAGCGACATGGATAGACCTAGAGACTTTCATACAGAGTGAAGTAAGTCAGAAAGAGAAAAACAAATATTGTATAATATCGCTTATATGTGCAATCTAGAAGAACAATACAGATAAAAACTTATTTTCAAAGCAGAATTAGAGACACAGCTGTAGAGAACGGACGTATGGATACCAGGGATGGAAGGGGGAGTGGGATAAATTGGGAGAATGGGATTGATATATATACACTACTATGTATAAAACAGATAACTAATGAGAACCTACTGTAAAGCACAGGGAACTCTACTCAGTGCTCTGTGGTGACCTAAATGGGAAGAAAATCCAATAAAGAGGGGATATATGTATATATGTAGCTGATTCACTTTGCTGTACAGCAGAAACTAACACAACATTCTAAAATAAAAATTAATTATAAAAAATGTAATAGCTTAAAGTTAAATAGGCTTACATGGCTAGTGTACTGATATAGCCACTGCACACCACACTGCAGGCCACAGAGTACACGACTCTGTACTGTATTGAATAGCATAGCTCTAAATACTGTGCCTCATTCCTGTCACCTTCCCTATGCTTGGTGGACCTTAAGTCAGGAATCATAACATTTGATTAAGAAAGGTTTTTTACAATAAATGCTGGAGAGGGTGTGGAGAAAACGGAACCCTCTTGCACTATTGCTGGGAATGTAAATTGATACAGCCACTGTGGAGAACAGTATGGAGGTTCCTTAAAACACTACAAATAGAACTACCGTATGACCCAGCAATCCCACTACTGGGCATATACCCTGAGAAAACCATAATTCAAAAAGAGTCATGTACCACAATGTTCATTGCAGCTCTATTTACAACAGCCAGGACATGGAAGCAACCTAAGTGTCCATCGACAGATGAATGCGTAAAGAAGATGTGGCACATACATACAATGGAATATTACTCAGCCATAAAAAGAAACGAAATTGAGTTATTTGTAGTGAGGTGGATGGACCTAGAATCTGTCATACAGAGTGAAGTAAGTCAGAAAGAGAAAAACAAATACCGTATGCTAACACATATATATGGAATCTAAAAAAACAAACAAAAAATGGTCATGAAAAACCTAGGGGCAAGACAGGACTAAAGATGCAGACCTACTAGAGAATGGACTTGAGGACACAGGGAGGAGGAAGGGTAAGCTGGGACGAAGTGAGAGAGTGGCATGGACATATATACACTACCAAATACAAAATAGCTAGTGGGAAGCAGCTGCATAGCACAGGGAGATCAGCTCGGTGCTTTGTGACCACCTAGAGGGGTGGAATAGGGAGGGTGGGAGGGAAGGAGGTGCAAGAGGGAAGAGATATGGGGATATATGTATATGTATAGATGATTCACTTCGTTATAAAGCAGAAGCTAACACACCACTGTAAAGCAATTACACTCAATAAAGATGTTAAAAAAAAGGAAAGGTTTTTTACTAAATTAATAGTCTTTATTCCTTTATCACTCATTTGTGATGGGGAAGGTCTTTTGTTTGACGTGTACAACAATTAGTAGGACAGCTGGCTTTTTGGAATACAATTTGGAGTCTGTGTTATTTAATCTCATCTTCTCAAGTTAGGAAGTGATCAAATACTTTGAATTTTTCTAGTTTGTATAGAAAAGGAGGCTCACCTTACATTTAGGAAATTTACTGGCACTTTGGGACTCTCATTATTCCCGTTTTTGAATGGAAAATATAGCTGATTAGGAGGCTATGTCCAAAATATTGAGCAAGGGACAGGTTGGAATTATCTGGCATTTTATGGCTTGCTACAATTAAAATAATAGAATGGGTACCAATTGTAATTTTTAAAAATTAGATTCCTATTATATCACTTGTGCACCTTCATAAACACTCTCTGAGGCGTTTTTCTTTACTTATACGAGATATGGAAAATAGAGGTTTGCTGTGACCAGATCATCAGAAGTGAACACTTCCTACTACAGTAATGATTTATTTAAGTTATGGAATGAATTTTAAAATTGAGTAGACTTGTGCTCATCTTTAAAAATAGTTTTCAGATGCTGATTTATACACAGTGAAATGCACAGACACTAAGCGTACAGCTCAGTGAGTCTGACAAATACATGTACCTATGGATCCTGTATCTCATGATTCCAGGTACTCCAACATTTCTCATGTAAAACCAATTCAAGCACCCTTGTGTCTCTTTCCAGGTGATCCCTGCCTGCCATTCCCCTTCTGCCACCCCTACTTCTGAGGAAACTCTGATTTCCATAACCATAGCTCGGTTTTGTTTGTTCTATTTCCTGTGTCTAGATTTCTTTGTTCAGCATAATGTTTTTGAGATTCATTCATGTTGTACATCCGAAATTTGTCTTTTTTTTTTTTTTTTTTTTGCGGTACGCGGGCCTCTCACTGTTGTGGCCTCTCCTGTTGCGGAGCACAGGCTCCGGACGCGCAGGCTCAGCGGCCATGGCTCACGGGCCCAGCCGCTCCGCGGCATGTGGGATCTTCCCGGACTGTGGCACGAACCCGTGTCCCCTGCATCTGTAGGCAGACTCTCAACCACTGTGCCACCAGGGAAGCCCTTGCCTGTTTTCTTAATGAAGTCTTTTGATGAGAAGTTTCAGTTTCCTAGGGTAGCTGTAACAAATTACCACAATTTGACAATCTGGGGGCTTAAAACAATGGAAATTTATTCTCTCACAGCTCTGAAGGCCAGAAGAAATCATGATGTTAGCAAAGCTCCCTCTGAAGAATCCTTTCTTGCATCTTCCTACCTTCTGGTAGCTTCCAGCAATCCTAGATGTTCCTTGGCTTGTACCTGCATTATTCCAACTTCTGTCTCTGTCTTCACATGGTGTTTTTCCTTCTATGTGTGTGTCTGTGTTTCTGTGTCTCCATGTGTTACATGGCCTTTTTATAAGGATATCAGTAATTGGATTTAGGCCCACCTTAAACCCTAAAGTATGATCTTATCTTATCTAATTCCAAATAGGGTCACATTCTGAAGTTCCAGTGAACATGAATTTTGGGGAGACACTATGCAAAACAATAGACTTGCCTATTTATTTTCTTAATGAGGTTTTTTGGTAAACAGAAGTTTTTCACTTTGATGAAATCCAACTTATTTATTTTTTATTTAATGGCTGGTGCTTTCTGTGCTCTGTATAATAAATCTCTGCCAACTCAGGTTCTCAGACATATCCTCTTGTGCTTTCTTCCAGAAGTTTTGTAGTTTTTACCTTTTACATTGAGGTCTATAATGCCTTTTGAATTTGTTTTTATAGCATGAGATGGAATTCAAAGATGATTTTCTTTTCCATAAGGACATCCAGTTTTTTCAGCATGATTTATTGAAATATTACCTTTTCCCCTTTGAATTTCTTTGGTGTTTTTATCAAAATTTATTGGACAGACCTCTTTTTCTAGGCTGTCTGAGCTATTCTTATACCACACTGTTCTGATTACTGTGACTTATGGTAAGTGTTGAAATCAGGTAGTATAAGTCTTCCATCTTCCTCCGTCCCTTCCTCTTTTTCAGGATTGTTTTGACTGTTGCAGGCTTTTTGCATTTTGTTGGATTTTGTTGTCTTCTTTTAAAGAATGCTGAGTTTTTTTGTTTTGTTTTGTTTTAATCAGGCAGATACTGGAGGATTATCATTGTTCTATTATGGCTTAGTTTTAAGATTTGTTAAGGTGGCTCTAGAGTAGCCATTACTCTGTAGCTAGAATGGATCCACTTCCTAAGGCATGGCCTTTTTGGCTTGAATGCTCTTGGGTGCTTGAAGAGATCTCTCTACTCTGGATGGTCATAAGCCAGTGGCTTGTGTGTGTCCTCTGGAATCTCAGTCTGGCTCCTTCTCCCCGGGAGCTGTCCTCTGCCAATCTTTTGGAGTTTCTCACAGTGCATGCACAGCTTAATAATTGGCTAAAGCTGGTTCTTGGGAACCCCAGGCAGATTCCAGGAGCTCTTCCTCTGCACATCTGTCTTCTGCCTCTGTGCAGCGAAGACTGTGGCTATCTCTTTGGCTCCATCTGTTTCCCTGTGCCTATGCCTCAGTTAGGAGGGTACACAGGCAGAAAGCCAGGGTTCTCGCAAGGATCACAACCTTGTGGTGTCTGTTGTCCAGTGACTAAAAATAGTTGCTTTCTACATTTTGTCTAATATTATAGTTTTAGATAGTAGTGGGTAAGTCTTACAGCCATTCCTGCATTATGGCCGAGACAAGAAGCATGTGCTATCCTTTCAGAAAGAGAAATGTAAATATTATTACCAATCAGTTTGATTCTTGATGATATCTAATTTTAAAGGTTTGATCTATAGAAAATTGAGGCAAGGTACATGATATAGAAGTAAGAGATGTGAAAAAAGCCATGGGGTACACTTAAAGAAGTTCAATTACTCTGGGCAGTCAGGGGGATTGCAATCATTTTGAAATGTCATACCATAAAGCTTGCCAATTTCTGTTCTCTTCTATCCATTGTACTTTCTGCTAATAGATTTCTGAGGCATTGCCCAGTGCACAAGTGTTCACTGGGCTATTTGTTTTAAACTGTTGAATTTTAATAAAATTATTATGGTTTCCCCCCAATAGGTAGTTATGCCAACAACAAAACACTACTTTCAGAATATTAAAAATATCAGGCCTAGGGGTCTGCCTGCTTGTAGTGTTTTGCAAAACTACTTGTTATCTCCTCAATTCAGACACATAAACAATTGCCTTAGAAAGACATTTTTAGCATTTTAAAAGATATCTCTTTCCCATGTATTTGACCTATTCCTGCCTTGGTAAAAAGGAGAGAAAATGAATTGCTACATTTACTGTAGCACCTTTGACTTATACATAGTACAATTTGTTTTAAGCTAGAGATCTATAAAAAAGTGGTAGAAATTTCTGTTGGCAGGGAACCTTTATGACACGTTGTTTAGTTACTGTTTGTTAAGAGCAGATGCAATATATATGATGCCATTTAGAAAGAAAAGTAAAGAGCCTTGTTTAGGAAAGTACATTTCAACATCAAAGCAATAGGTATGCATTTTGAACCTACTGGGCCAGTTTGGATTTTGACTTTTGGGTTATGGAGAGACATTACTTTAAAAAAAAGGCCACTATATAGAATGACTGGGATGATTTAGTCAATATTTCTCAACCACGGCTATTGTATAAACCTTTTCCAAAGGAAAAGTTAATTCTTTCTGACTCCCATTATGTACCTAAATTATTTGTATTGTTCCTTAAATTTATGTAAATATAAAACAGAGTATAAATTCCTTGTGCTAATAACATTTATACTAATAACACTATAATCAAAACACATTTACAATTTAAATACAAACAAAGCTGTAAATACAAATTAACAACATTAGTTTAACATGATAGGTAATATTTTGCTGTTTACAATGTAAATATGATACCAAATATGTTTGTTATCTATAACATAAATATGACTGCTAGGATGCAGGTTCTTTTAAGCCCTATTCATGTACTGTGGGATGACTCAATTTTCTCATCATTTTGCTCTGAATACTGTAAAACCTTTCTTAGTATTTATTCAGTATTGTAACTTGGCCATCTCTTGGCCTGAAAGCCGTCATGTTACTTACATGTATCTTTTCATAGTTGTCTCTGTGAATTATTTTATTTTATTTTTTTTTAACATCTTTATTGGGGTATAATTGCTTTACAATAGTGTGTTAGTTTCTGATTTATAACAAAGTGAATCAGCTATACATATACATGTGCTCCCATGTGTCTTCCCTCTTGCGTCTCCCTCCCTCCCACTCTCCCCCTCCCACCCCTCCAGGCTGTCCCAAAGCCCCGAGCTAATATCCCTGTGCCTTGCGGCTGCTTCCCCCTAGCTATCTACCTTACTACGTTTGTTAGTGTGTATATGTCCATGACTCTTTCTCGCCCTGTCAAAACTCACCCTTCCCCCTCCCCATATCCTCAAGTCCGTTCTCCAGTAGGTCTGCGCCTCTATTCCTGTCTTATCCCTAGGTTCTTCATGACATTTTTTCCCCTTAAATTCCATATATACGTGTTAGCATACGGTATTTGTCTTTGTCTTTCTGACTTACTTCACTCTGTATGACAGACTCTAGGTCTATCCATCTCATTACAAATAATTCAATTTCATTTCTTTTTAAGGCTGAGTAATATTCCATTGTGTATATGTGCCACATTTTCTTTATCCATTCGTCCGATGATGGGCGCTTAGGTTCTTTCCATCTCCGGGCTATTGTAAATAGAGCTGCAATGAACATTTTGGTACATGACTCTTTTTGAATTTTGGTTTTCTCAGGGTATATGCCCAGTAGTGGGATTGCTGGGTCATATGGTAATTCTATTTGTAGTTTTTTAAGGAACCTCCATACTGTTCTCCATAGTGGTTGAACCAATTCACATTCCCACCAGCAGTGCAAGAGTGTCCCCTTTTCTCCACACCCTCTCCAGCATTTATGGTTTCTAGATTTTTTGATGATGGCCATTCTGACTGGTGTGAGATGATATCTCATTGTAGTTTTTTTTTTTTTTTTTTGCGCTATGTGGGCCTCTCACTGTTGCGGCCTCTCCCATTGCGGAGCACAGGCTCCGGACGCGCAGGCTCAGTGGCCATGGCTCACAGGCCCAGCCGCTCCGCGGCATGTGGGATCTTCCTGGACCGGGGCACGAACCCATGTCCCCTGCATCGACAGGCGGACTCTCACCCACTGCGCCACCAGGGAAGCCCCTCATTGTAGTTTTGATTTGCATTTCTCTAATGATTAATGATGTTGAGCATTCTTTCATGTGTTTGTTGGCAGTCTGTATATCTTCTTTGGAGAAATGTCTGTTTAGGTCTTCTGCCCATTTTTGGATGGGGTTGTTTGTTTTTTTGTTATTGAGCTGCATGAGCTGCTTGTAAATTTTGGAGATTAATCCTTTGTCAGTTGCTTCATTTGCAAATGTCTTCTCCCATTCTGAGGGTTGTCTTTTGGTCTTGATTATGGTTTCCTTTGCTGTGCAAAAGCTTTGAAGTTTCATTAGGTCCCATTTGTTTATTTTTGTTTTTATTTCCATTACTCTAGGAGGTGGGTGAGAAAGGATCTTGCTGTGATTTATGTCATAGAGTGTTCTTCCTATGTTTTCCTCTAAGAGTTTGATAGTTTCTGGCGTTACATTTAGGTCTTTAATCCATTTTGAGCTTATTTTTGTGTATGGTGTTAGGGAGTGATCTAATCTCATACTTTTACATGTACCTGTCCAGTTTTCCCAGCACCATTTATTGAAGAGGCTGTCCTTTCTCCACTGTACATTCCTGCCTCCTTTATCAAAGATAAGGTGACCATATGTGCGTGGGTTTATCTCTGGGCTTTCTATCCTGTTCCACTGATCTATCTTTCTGTTTTTGTGCCAGTACCATACTGTCTTGATTACTGTTGCTTTGTAGTATAGTCTGAAGTCAGGGAGCCTGATTCCTCCAGCTCCTTTTTTTCATTCTCAAGATTGCTTTGGCTATTCGGGGTCTTTTGTGTTTCCATACAAATTGCGAAATTTTTTGTTCTAGTTCTGTGAAAAATGCCAGTGGTAGTTTGATAGGGATTGCATTGAATCTGTAGATTGCTTTGGGTAGTAGAGTCATTTTCACAATGTTGATTCTTCCCATCCAAGAACATGGTATATCTCTCCATCTATTTGTATCATCTTTAATTTCTTTCATCAGTGTCTTATAATTTTCTGCATACAGGTCTTTTGTCTCCTTAGTTAGGTTTATTCCTAGATATTTTATTCTTTTTTGTTGCAATGGTAATGGGAATGTTTTCTTGATTTCACTTTCAGATTTTTCATCATTAGTATATAGGAATGCCAGAGATTTCTGTGCATTAATTTTGTATCCTGCTACTTTACCAAATTCATTGATTAGCTCTAGTAGTTTTCTGGTAGCATCTTTAGGATTCTCTATGTATAGTATCATGTCATCTGCAAACAGTGACAGCTTTACTTCTTCTTTTCCGATGTGGATTCCTTTTATTTCCTTTTCTCCTCTGATTGCTGTGGCTAAAACTTCCAAAACTATGTTGAATAAGAGTGGTGAGAGTGGGCAACCTTGTCTTGTTCCTGATCTTAGTGGAAATGCTTTCAGTTTTTCACCATTGAGGATGATGTTTGCTGTGGGCTTGTCATATATGGCCTTTATTATGTTGAGGAAAGTTCCCTCTATGCCTACTTTCTGGAGGGTTTTTATCATAAATGGGTGTTGAATTTTGTCGAAAGCTTTCTCTGCATCTATTGAGATGATCATATGGTTTTTCTCCTTCAATTTGTTAATATGGTTTATCACATTGATAGATTTGCGTATATTGAAGAATCCTTGCATTCCTGGAATAAACCCCACTTGATCATGGTGTATGATCCTTTTAATGTGCTGTTGGATTCTGTTTGCTAGTATTTTGTTGAGGATTTTTGCATCTATGTTCATCAGTGATATTGGCCTGTAGTTTTCTTTCTTTGTGACATCCTTGTCTGGTTTTGGTATCAAGGTGATGGTGGCCTCGTAGAAGGAATTTGGGAGTGTTCCTCCCTCTGCTATATTTTGGAAGAGTTCGAGAAGGATAGGTGTTAGCTCTTCTCTAAACGTTTGATAGAATTCACCTGTGAAGCCATCTGGTCCTGGGCTTTTGTTTGTTGGAAGATTTTTAATCACAGTTTCAATTTCAGTGCTTGTGACTGGTCTGTTCATATTTTCTATTTCTTCCTGATTCAGTCTTGGCAGGTTGTGCATTTCTAAGAATTTGTCCATTTCTTCCAGATTGTCCATTTTATTGGCATAGAGTTGCTTGTAGTAATCTCTCATGATTTTTTTTATTTCTGCAGTGTCAGTTGTTATTTCTCCTTTCTCATTTCTAATTCTATTGATTTGAGTCTTCTCCCTTTTTTTCTTGATGAGTCTGGCTAGTGGTTTATCTATTTTGTTTATCTTCTCAAAGAACCAGCTTTTAGTTTTATTGATCTTTGCTATCGTTTCCTTCATTTCTTTTTCATTTATTTCTGATCTGATTTTTATGATTTCTTTCCTTCTGCTAGCTTTAGGGCTATTTTGTTCTTCTTTCTCTAATTGCTTGAGGTGCAAGGTTAGGTTGTTTATTCGAGATGTTTCCTGCTTCTTAAGGTGGGCTTGTATTGCTATAAACTTCCCCCTTAGAACTGCTTTTGCTGCATCCCATAGGTTTTGGGTCGTTGTGTCTCCATTGTCATTTGTTTCTAGGTATTTTTTTATTTCCTCTTTGATTTCTTCAGTGATCACTTCATTATTAAGTAGTGTATTGTTTAGCCTCCATGTGTTTGTATTTTTTACAGATCTTTTCCTGTAATTGATATCTAGTCTCATGGCGTTGTGGTCAGAAAAGATACTTGATACAATTTCAATTTTCTTAAATTTACCAAGGCTTGATTTGTGACCCAAGATATGATCTATCCTGGAGAATGTTCCATGAGCACTTGAGAAAAATGTGTATTCTGTTGTTTTTGGATGGAGTGTCCTATAAATATCAATTAAGTCCATCTTGTTTAATGTATCATTTAAAGCTTGTGTTTCCTTATTTATTTTCATTTTGGATGATCTGTCCATGGGTGAAAGTGGGGTGTTAAAGTCCCCTACTATGAATGTGTTACTGTCAATTTCCCCTTTTATGGCTGTTAGTATTTGCCTTACGTATTGAGGTGCTCCTATGTTGGGTGCATAAATATTTACAATTGTTAAATCTTCTTCTTGGATCGATCCCTTGATCATTATGTAGTGTCCTTCTTTATCCCTTTTAATAGTCCTTATTTTAAAGTCTATTTTGTCTGATATGAGAATTGCTACTCCAGCTTTCTTTTGGTTTCCATTTGCATGGAATATCTTTTTCCATCCCCTTACTTTCAGTCTGTATGTGTCTCTAGGTCTGAGGTGGGTCTCTTGTAGACAGCATATATAAGGGTCTTGTTTTTGTATCCATTCAGCCAATCTGTGTCTTTTGGTGGGAGCATTTAGTCCATTTACATTTAAGGTAATTATCGATATGTATGTTCCTATTCCCATTTTCTATATTGTTTTGGGTTCGTTATTATAGGTCGTTTCCTTCTTTTGCATTTCTTATCTAGAGAAGTTCCTTTAGCATTTGTTGTAAAGCTGGTTTGGTGGTGCTTAACTCTCTCAGCTTTTGCTTGTCTGTAAAGGTTTTAATTTCTCCATCAAATCTGAATGAGATCCTTGCTGGGTAGAGTAGTCTTGGTTGCAGGTTTTCCTCCTTCATCACTTTCAGTATGTCCTGCCACTCCCTTCTGGCTTGTAGGGTTTCTGCTGAGAGATCAGCTGTTAACCTTATGGGGATTCCCTTGTGTGTTATTTGTTGTTTTTCCCTTGCTGCTTTTAATATGCTTTCTTTGTATTTAATTTTTGATAGTTTGATTAATATGTGTCTTGGCGTATTTCTCCTTGTATTTATCCTGTATGGGACTCTCTGTGCTTCCTGGACTTGATTAACTATTTCCTTTCCCATATTAGGGAAGTTTTCAACTATAATCTCTTCAAATATTTTCTCAGTCCCTTTCTTTTTTTCTTCTTCTTCTGGAACCCCTATAATTCGAATGTTGGTGCGTTTAATGTTGTCCCAGAGCTCTCTGAGACTGTCCTCAGTTCTTTTCATTCTTTTTTCTTTATTCTGCTCTGCAGTAGTTATTTCCACTACTTTATCTTCCAGGTCACTTATCCGTTCTTCTGCCTCAGTTATTCTGCTATTGATCCTATCTAGAGTACTTTTAATTTCATTTATTACGTTGTTCATCGTTGCTTGTTTCATCTTTAGTTCTTGTAGGTCCTTGTTAACTGTTTCTTGCATTTTGTCCATTCTACTTCCAAGATTTCGGATCATCCTTACTATCATTATTCTGAATTCTTTTTCAGGTAGATTGCCTATTTCCTCTTCATTAGTTAGGTCTGGTGGGTTTTTATCTTGCTCCTTCATCTGCTGTGTGTTTTTCTGTCTTCTCATTTTGCTTATCTTACTGTGTTTGGGGTCTCCTTTTTGCAGGCTGCACGTTCGTAGTTCCCGTTGTTTTTGATGTCTGTCTCCAGTGGCTAAGGTTGTTTCAGCGGGTTGTGTAGGCTTCCTGGTGGAGGGGACTAGTGCCTGTGTTGTGCTGGATGAGGCTGGATCTTGTCTCTCTAGTGGGCAGGTTCACGTCTGGTGGTGTGTTTTGGGGTGTCTGTGGCCTTGTTATGATTTTCGGCAGCCTCTCTGCTAATGGGTGGGGTTGTGTTCCTGTTTTGCTAGTTGTTTGGCATAGGTTGTCCAGCACTGTGGCTTGCTGGTCGTTGAGTGAAGCTGGGTGCTGGTGTTAAGATGGAGGTCTCTGGGAGATTTCCACCGTTTAATATTATGTGGAGCTGAGAGGTCTCTTGTTGATCAGTGTCCTGAAGTTTGCTCTCCTACCTCAGAGGCAGAGCCCTGCCTCCTGGGCTGGAGCACCAAGAGCCTTTCATCCACACGGCTCAGAATAAAAGGGAGGAAAAGTAGAGAGAATTATTAGAAGTATGAGGAAAGAAAGAAGGAAAGGAGGAAAGGAAGGAAGGAAGAAAGAAGCAAAGAAGGAAAGAAAGGAGGGAGGGAGGGAGGAAGGAAGGAAGGAGGGAAAGAAGGAGAAAATGTAGAGAGAATTAGTAGAAGTATGAGGAAAGAAAGAGGGAAAGGAGGAAAGGAAGGAAGGAAGAAAGAAGCAAAGAAGGAAAGAAAGGAGGGAGGGAGGGAGGGAGGGAGGAAGGAAGGAAAGAAGGAGGGAAAGAAGGAGAAAATGTAGAGAGAATTAGAAGTTTGAGGAAAGAGAGAAGGAAAGGAGGAAAGGAAGGAAGGAAGAAAGAAGCAAAGAAGGAAAGAAAGGAGGGAGGGAGGGAGGGAGGAAGGAAGGAAGGTAGGAGGGAAAGAAGGAGATAATGTAGAGAGAATTAGTAGAAGTATGAGGAAAGAAAGAAGGAAAGGAGGAAAGGAAGGAAGGAAGAAAGAAACAAAGAAGGAAAGAAAGGGAGGGAGGGGGGAAGGAAGGAAGGAAGGAGGGAAAGAAGGAGAAAATGTAGAGAGAATTAGTAGAAGTTTGAGGAAAGAAAGAAGGAAAGGAGGAAAGGAGGAAAGGAAGGAAGGAAGAAAGAAGCAAGGAAGGAAAGAAAGGAGGGAGGGAGGGAGGGAGGAAGGGAGGAAGGAAGGAGGGAAAGAAGGAAAAAAGACAGAAAGAAAGAAGATACAGTAAAAATAAAATAAAGTATAACATAGTTATTGTACTAAAAAATATTTAGAAAAAAAAAAAAAAAAAAAAAGAACAGATAGAACCCTAGGACAAATGTTGGAAACAAAGCTATACAGAGAAAATCTTACACAGAAGCATACCCATACGTGTTCACAAAGAGAGGCAAAGGGGGAAAAATCATAAATCCTGCTCCCAGAGACCACCTCCTCAACCTGGGGTGATTCGCTGTCTAAAGGAGGGAAGGAAGGAAGGAAAGAAAGAAAGAACGAAGGTAAAGTACAATAAAGTTATTACAATTAAAATTAATTATTAAGAAAAAAAAATTTAAAAAAAAAAAAAAAAAAAAACATGGACGGATAGAGCCCTAGGACAAATGTTGGAAGCAAAGCTATACAGAGAAAATCTTACACAGAAGCATACACATACACGTTCACAAAGAGAGGCAAAGGGGGAAAAATCATAAATCCTGCTCCCAGAGACCACCTCCTCAATTTGGGGTGATTTGTTGTCTAAAGGAGGGAAGGAAGGAAGGAAAGAAAGAAAGAAAGAACGAAGGTAAAGTACAATAAAGTTATTACAATTAAAATTAATTATTAAGAAAAAAAAAATTTTTTTTTTAAAAAAACCATGGACGGATAGAGCCCTAGGACAACTGTTGGAAGCAAAGCTATACAGAGAAAATCTTACACAGAAGCATACACATACACGTTCACAAAGAGAGGCAAAGGGGGAAAAATCATAAATCCTGCTCCCAGAGACCACCCCCTCAACCTGGGGTGATTCGCTGTCTAAAGGAGGGAAGGAGGGAAGGAAAGAAAGAAAGAAAGAACGAAGGTAAAGTTCAATAAAGTTATTACAATTAAAAAAAAATTTAAAAAAAAAAAAAAAAAAAACCATGGACGGATAGAGCCCTAGGACAAATGGTGGAAGCAAGAGTATACAGACAAGATCTCACACAGAAGCATACACACACACATTCACAAAAAGAGGAAAAGGGAAAAAAATCACAGATCTCGCTCCTAAATTCCCCCTCTTCAATTTGGGATCACTCCCTGTCTATTCAGGTATTCCACAATGCAGGGCACATCAAGTTGATTGCGGAGCTTCAATCCGCCGCCTCCGCGGCTGCCGGGAGAGACCTCCCCCTCTCCTCCCTGCTCTCACAGCTCACAGGAGCTCAGCTTTGTACCCGGCCCTGCCCCTGCGCGCAGATCGCTGGAGGGCGTCTGTTTTTTTGCTCAGACAGGACGGGGTTAAAGGAGCCGCTGATTCGGGGGCTCCGGCTCACTCAGGCCGGGGGTTGGGGGATGGGGGAAGGCGGGGCACTGCGTGCGGGGCGGGCCTGCGGCGGCAGAGGCGGCGCGACGCTGCGGCAGAGGCCGGCGTGACGCTGCACCGGCCTGAGACCCGCCGTGCGTACTCCCGGGGAAGCTGTCCCTGGATCCCGGGAACCCGGCAGTGGCGGCCTGCACAGGCTCCGCGGAAGAGGGGCGCGGAGAGTGACCTGCGCTCGCACACAGCCCCCCTGGTGGCGGCAGCAGCAGCCCCAGCGTCTCCCGCCCGTCTCTGGGCTCCGCGGTTTCAGCCGCGGCTCGCGCCCGTCTCTGGGGCTCGCGCTTCCCGCCGCGGCTCGCGCCCGTCTCGGGGGCTCGCGCCCGTCTCGGGGGCTCGCGCCCTCAGCCGCGGCTCGCCCCCGTCTCGGGTTCGCGCTTTTAGCCGCAGCTCGCGCCCGTCTCTGGAGTTCCTTTAAGCAGCGCTCCCAAACCCCTCTCCTCGCGCACCAGGAAACAAAGAGGGAAGAAAAAGTCTCTTGCCTCTTCAGCCGGTGCAGGCTTTTCCCCGAACTCCCTCCCGGCTAGTCGTGGCGCACCAACCCCTTCAGGCTATGCTCAAGCCGCCAACTCCAGTCCTCTCCCTGCGCTCCGTCCAAAACCGAAACCCGAGCCTCAGCTCGCAGCCCCGCCCGCCCCGGAGGGTGAGCAGACAAGCCTCCCGGGTTGGTGAGTGCCGGTCGGCACCGATCATCTGTGCAGGAATCTCCCCGCTTTGCCCTCCGCACCCGTCGCTGTGCACCACTCCGCGGTCCCGAAGCTCCCCCCTCCGCCTCCCACAGTCTCCGCCCGCGGAGGGGCTTCCTAGTGTGTGGAAACTTTTCCTCCTTCACAGCTCCCTCCCACTGATGCAGGTGCCGTCCTTATTCTTTTGTCTCTGTTTTTTCTTTTTTCTTTTGCCCTACCCAGGTACGTGGGGAGTTTCTTGCCTTTTGGGAGCTCTGAGGTCTTCTGCCAGCCTTCAGTAGGTGTTCTGTAGGAGTTGTTCCACGTGTGGATGTATTTCTGGTGTATCCGTGGGGAGGAAGGCGATCTCCACGTCTTACTCTTCCGCCATCTTCCCGCCGACCTCTCTGTGAATTATAATAGTACTTCTTGGGTCAATGCAGTTGTAAACAAAAATACTAAGGCAGTCACCGAAATTTCATGAGAGTGCTCCAGAGGGTGGTTTTCCAGATGTTCAAGAGTATATTAATACAAATGTTAAATTTTAGTATCAAAACAAGTCACAAAATGATGTAATTCTTTTTTTTTAAGATTTTTTTTTTGATGTGGACCATTTTTTATAAATCTTTATTGAATTTGTTACAATATTGCTTCTGTTCTGTGTTTTGGTTTTTTGGCCGCGAGGCATGTGGGAGCTTAGCTCCTCGACCAGGGATAGAACCTGTACCCCCTGCATTGGAAGGCAAAGTCTTAACCACTGGACTGCCAGGGAAGTCCCACAAAATGATGTAATTCTTATAGGTAACCTACGGACTGTTAGGAATGCATCCATGCACATACAGTTTAATAAACCATCTGGTAGAATGGATTTGAAGAGGCGAAGATTAGACGCAGGGAGACTAGAAGACTATTGCAGCAGTCCAGAAGTGGGATATCAAGAGCTTGACCTCGAGTGGAAGTGATGGAAATGGAAGAGAGTCAATGGGTGGTGATGATCACTAGCCCCAATATTCTAGTTTATTTGAAAGATTTATTTATTCATTCAGTCATTCATTTCTTCATTTGGGCATTCATCACTGGAGAGACTTTTCTATGATGACTAAAAATCTTTATTTTGTTATCTATCATTTCCTCATGGGATTGTTGAGTGAGATTAAAAAATGTAAGATCTTGGAACATAAGTTCTTGATAAATGAGGGTTATTATTAATCCATTCACATTTATTGAGTTTTAAATTATGTCAGGAAGTAGACTAAATTGGGATAGATAAGGCCTGAGTTTTGGTTTCAAGGCATTCACAGTGTAGTGATGGACACTCTAGTTTGACAAGCTCTGCAGTGGTAAACTCTCCAGCACTCAGTGGACTGGCATTCTGAGGAATAAATCACCTCCTCTACCAACTGTAGCTGGGTCTTCAGGACTGCATCGTGGAGCAGGGTGCTTGATTAAGCTGGAACTTGGAAAGCATTTAGGTGCTTGTCTGACAGACCAAGAGGTAAGGAAGGATGTTCCAGGCAGAGGCATAGCATTTGCAAAGATACGGCGAGTTCAAGAGCCTGTGCGCTTGGAGGCATGCAAGTAGTTCAGTGTGGATGGAATGGAACACGCATGTGGGAGCATGGGCTGGGGTGAGGTTGGAAAGGTAGTGACAGTAAGGCAGTGTTGAATTCTGAGAATCAGAATGGGAACCTGACCTGTGACATCTGTCTTGCAAGTGTGTGCCATTGGTTATGGGAGGAACTGAGAAAGCCTGACTTAAGCAGTGCAGCCAAGCCCAGCTGCCAGAAAAGCAATCCAAAGCAGTGTCCCCAGATGGCAGGCAAATCGTGTCATCCTGGGTGAGAAGAGCAGAATTATTATGGTCCTTTTCAGTGGAGTCATTAGGAAAACTTTTCACCATCATCAGAGTCCTGACAGCACACTGAGGGAATGATAGTTTTCAAGTGAAAACTTCATTGAGTAAGTTGTGTTAGAAGTTTGAAAAACAATTCCAGTAATGGAAAGAACTTGAAGTAGATTGTTACCAGTACACATTTCATATTAGTATCTCTGCATAGAGCTGAAGGGCCTTTTGGAAAGCGTTTTAGTTGTGATATTATTCAGTATTCAAATGTTGATATTATTCTTAAGGTAATGCAGGATTTTTTTGGTTTAGTTACTAGTGCTCGTGTTCTTAATCGATATTTACGAAGAGAAATCTTATGGATGCTTCAAGCATTGATCTGGGTGATTGTTGCAAATAATTCTGTTTTTATGCCATGTTGCACATAATTTATATATAATTGATCATCTCTGTCTTCTTCTAGTACAATTTTCTTTTTCTTTAGTACCATTGTTATATATATAAGTAACATGAAAACATAGACTGTTTTTTCTAAAAATGATTAAAGTGTCTTGCTGTCTTTAAAATGTTTGTTCCGAGTTACCAAGGTTACCAAAGGGGCACATAAATATTCTGCAGAAGCATAATTAGTACAATGGTACAGAATAATCCTTCACAGATGGTATAAAGGAATAAGAGAAAAATTTTACAAAGATCATAATGAGAATAGGAAGTAGTGTCACATAAATTCACTCATGTGGCACAGATTGAAGCGTGCGTGGGGAGGTGTGGGAGCTGCACAAAATTAAATCCCCTCATCCCACTCTGAAAATTGCCATCTTACAGTCTTCAGGTCCTCCTCCTTCTCAGATGTTGAAGCTGTGCTCCCAGACCAGCAGAAGAAAATTTCATATTTCAACATGTTCCCATGTAGTTGATGAATTCATTTACAGTTGTGGCTGCTAAAAGCTGTTGATGTGCGTGTTGAAATGACTGTTCATATCTACATCTGTTAGATAAGTGTTTCATTTATTTGTTTATCCATTTACACACATCAGTTTGAATTCTTCGAATATCAAAGTGTGTGTGATATTAATTGGGCACTTATTAACATCACTTATTAATAGCCAAGCACTGTTCTAAGTGGTATATATATGTGTGTGTGTGTATATATATATATATATATATATATATATATATATATATATAAAAATCCTGACAATGACCCTATGTACTATTATTATTCCCATTTTACAGATGGGAGCCAAAGTAACTGAGGCCCAGAGAGGTTAAATAGCTTGATTAAGCTAACAAATGATGGGAATAGCATAGACATTCAGTGTACACTTAGTCCAGAATGCACGCACATATTCAAAAATGATTATTCAAAGTGTAGGTCCATTTTTGCAGTGAAAGATTGGTGCTCACAATTTGTAAATTACCTACGTAACTCATATTGACATTACTTACCAAAAACATTTTTCACGCTTGTTCCAGATGAGTGGTAGTTGTTGGGTTTTCACTATAGTCAATGACATAAGAGATCTTACTGACCTTTCAAGGTATCCTCTGTCGACATAATTTCAGACATCCTTTTTGTGCTCTGGGAAGCACCATGATACCAAATTCTGATACTGTATTTCTCAGTGGGTTTTATTACCTTTAATAAAGGTATTTTCATCCTACATATTCTAAATACTAAAGACAGGTAGAAGGATTTGAAATTAAATCCCTTGGACTTCAGTTTCAACATAAGTTTTTAAAATGAGAGAGAGAAGCTCTGTGGATTGTGGTTTGCTCCTGTGGTAGGCAGGCCTCTCACTGTTGTGGCCTCTCCCGTTGCGGAGCACAGGCTCCAGACGCGCAAGCTCAGCTGCCATGGCTCACGGGCCCAGCCGCTCTGCGTCATGTGGGATCTTCCCAGACCGGGGCATGAACCCGTGTCCCCTCTATTGGCAGGCGGACTCTCAACCACTGCGCCACCACGGAAGCCCGCTCCCGTTGTTCTTAGAGTCGAGGCTTCTGTGAAGTGCACTGGCAGCATTACAGTCAAGTCCCCCTTGTGCAGGTTTCACAAAGGCCATTTAACTCCTGGAGCTCACATCTTTGGGAAGCTATTCTCCACTGATTTGTGCTTCTAGTTTAAGATGATTTTAGGATATTGTAATAAAAGTAGCACAGTATAAGTCCTTAAGGCTGAAATCCGAATTGATTTAATATGGACAATCTAATCTACTGAGTTCTGTAAGGAACACTGCAGTTCCCCAAAATGGGACAGAAAAGTCAGGGCCTTAGCCATCAGAAAACCAAAATGTAGTTCCAGTCCTACAAAAATATTTGAAAAAGTGTCTGGAAGATATGAATCAACTTGTTGAGAAAAATACTTTAGATTATTCTTCTGTAGTGTTTGGTTTCAAAGTAGCCATTCAGACGCACAGCTATGGTGAAAACGAGATGAGAGGGTGTGGGAAGGTGCTCACAGGGCACCTGGTTCCTAACAAGCAGTGGCTAAATGTTAGCTTGTGTGCTTTCTGGCAGCTGAGATGGAGGGGTTAAGGGCATTCTCTGCAGTGGGTAACCTGGACTCAAATCCTGGCGCAGCCATTTATCAGCTAGAACTCCTAAGCAGTGGTTCTCAACCAGGGTAAACGTTGTCCCACAGGGCACATTTGGCAATGTCTAGAGACATTTTAGGTTGTCACTCTTCAGGGTGGGGTTCTACTGGAGGCCGGGGATACTGCTAAGCATCACACAGTGCTCAGAACAGTGGGTCCTCCCCAACAGAGAATTGCCTAGTCTGAAACGTGAATAGCACTGCGGTTGAGGAACCCCAACCTAGAACAAGTAACTTTGTCTCTCTGTAAATAAGGACGCTTAGCTAATGCAAAGAAAGCGCTTAGAAAAGTGCCTCGTATACTAAGCACATAGTAAATACTAAGGCTTGTTATTCTTTAAACAATTATTTGTAGGAGGCTCACTATGGGCCAGGCACTAGCCTAGGTGCTATGTATGCAGTGGAAGTGGAAGGGAAATAGGCCCGGTCTCTACCGTCGCAGAGCTTGCTGTTTCTGGCTGCAGGGGTCATCGCAGAGGAGACCACCACTCCTTAGGGGCAGCAGCATCGATCACTGTTGGGACCACCTCATGCTCTCTGTGCCTCCCTCCTCTTTTTTTTAAGAAGATGTTGGGGGTAGGAGTTTATTAATTAATTAATTTATTTTTGCTGTGTTGGATCTTTGTTTCTGTGCGAGGGCTTTCTCTAGTTGCGGCAAGCAGGGACCACTCTTTATCGCAGTGCGCGGACCTCTCACTAACGCGGCCTCTCTTGTTGCGGAGCACGGGCTCCAGACGCGCAGGCTCAGTAGTTGTGGCTCACGGGCCTAGTTGCTCCGCGGCATGTGGGATCCTCCCAGACCGGGGCTCGAACCCGTGTCCCCTGCATTGGCAGGCAGATTCTCAACCACTGCACCACCAGGGAAGCCTCCTCCCTCCTCTTAAAGTACAAGCTCCTTCTTCATCTCTTTGTAAAAATCTCTCTTTTAGACTTAGAAGAATCCACAAAAAGAAGAAAAATATTAGCCCTAGCTTCCCCATCACACTCATCTGGATTTGAGCATCACAAACCTCTCACCCGATCCATATGCAGACATTGCCAGCATCTCCAAGCATCCTTTGTGAGGGGGGAGGTCTCTTTCATGCCAGTGGTGCTCCAATTAGAGAATGTTCTTCACCCCAGGACTGCTTCTCTTCCTTCTTTACTGGCTCTGGGTATCTTAGTCGTTCTCCATCAGTGCTGGGATCCCTGAGTTTCTTCTCTCCCCTCCTTCCCTTATTCCCTCGGAGCTGCCAGGAGCATCTCAGGCTCCTGCTGTTGCTCCTGTAGCCTAATGTGGCTCAGGGATGGAGAATCTCCATTCCCTTTACGGTGCTATTTAGGGAGAAGACATTCTTAGGGTCCTAAGTGTGAAGTTTGAATGTGGTTTCACCTAGAGGCCAAGCTGTAAAGGGTGGTCTGTTTCAGCACTTTTAGGTTTGCGTAACCAGGCCTTGTATGCCAAACATTCCCAGTTCTGACCAGGGCAGGGAGTTTATTGGGACCCCACCCCACTAGTGTGGGCATACAACTCATTAAAAGTCACTGTGCTAATGACTGGTGCCTGGTGCTGTGCTGCTCTATGCCTGCTAAGCCATCCCTTCTCCTTCCGCCTCACTCTGCTGGTCCAGTTCAGATAACTGGGCTTCTGCTTTGGTTTTGTCTTAGCCCTACCGTTCTCTGAGTAACACAGTATCTCTGCAAAGGCTGATCACAGAACCATGATCTGTTCCTGACCACCCATCTAAACTCCTTCCATTTCCCACCTCCCTCCCTCCTACACGCCTTATGCTCCAGCAGTATAAACGGTATAGAATACTGGTGGGTCCCTGAAGGTACTGTGCTTCTGCATACCACATGCTTTGCACAGATTGCTTCCTCTGCCTGAATTACCCAACTTGAACCAAGCCAGGGTTCACGTTTACTTCTTTGACTGTTCGATATTGAACTGCCGGCTCCCTTCAGGATCTAGTCTGCAGCTTGTTCAGTTATCCCATCCCTTTACCTCATCTTGGCGTCCAGATTTCTCCCTTGCCCAGCAAGGTTCCAGGTGTTCTGAGTTCAGCATCCTGGATTTAAGAAACCAGAATCTATTGGATTTAAGTCAGCCACAGCATACTGTAGTAGATGGAGTCTTCTCAGGACCTAACCGTCATGTAAAGTGTTGCTTCTGTGTAAAAATGCAGGCCAAAGTCCTAAAAACTGATCAGTCAATGATGGTTTAGAAACAGCCACATTTATAAATTGTAGATTGACCACAGCAAAAATGTGTGTGAGTGTATGTATGTATGTGTGCATACACACATATATACACACACATGTATTAACATATACTGTATCTTCTGCATTTATGCTCATACTTTATGAAGCAAGAGGGAAGAATGAATAAGGATACTGAAAATAAGAATTCAGAAGAAAAACAAAATTAGAGTATATTTCTACTGAGTGAATGTGAGGTTGTGCAGATAAGGGAGAGAAGCTATGCAAATGAGGAAATATGTGAATGAATCGTTAGATGTTGGTATTTAAATAGGGAATATTATTGTTGATGTTTGGTCCTAATTTCCTAAATTAGAAATGGAAATATATCTTTCACATATCTGTATGTAATTCAGAGCCATATCTAAATATGGCATTAAGGTGGAAATACCCATTTTCTCTTCCAAATGCTAGAAAGAAAACAATTTTGTGGAATTGGAATATGAACTAAAGAGGAAGAAATATATGACTTGGGATAGCGTTCAAACAGGAAATTCTGGGATGAAAGGAGGCAGCTTGTTTTAAGATACACTCAGACATTATGGTTTCAAAAGAATTTTAAACTCTAGCAATTTTCCTAGCCTGGACTAATAAGATAGTTGCGACTGGTACTTGGTATGGGCCATGCCTCCCAGGACCTCTGCATAAACCCGTGTTCAGGGTCAGTTGTGTGTGTCTGTGAGATTATCAGGCATTGCCTGTAGCTGTACAGCGAGTTCAGGGTTGTAAACCTTGTTTCACTGGAGAATTAAGAGGGGAGGGGAATGACATCCTTACACGACCAAGGTGGGTACGTTGTTTTATCTTCCAGACCTTAAAAAGGAAAATTAATTCAACTCTATTCAACAAATATTTATCAAACTCCTTCTCTCTGTCTTGGACCATAATTGCTGGTAGTTAGGAATAGAAGAGAACTAAAATGTACACTCGTTGCCTTCAAGGAGATTAAAATCAGTCTTTCTGAGGATTTAAGATTGGCATATAAAGCAATTACGTAAGAAACAGAGAAAGATGTAAGACAGCACAAAGTGCTACACTGAAAAATAATGAAAGTGCATAATAAACAATCAGGGCTATAGACCATCATAAAAAAAATATTGTCAGGAAGGTGGGATGTGACATGTTAAATCCTGATTGCAGTATAATTCCAGGATTATTTTCATGCCTGGGTTCTCCTCTGTTTTAAAGGGTGTAAAATATAGTGAGGAAAACTATCTGTAGACCACTGTGTAGACTTTTTGCCTGAATAGTTTTTTCAAAAGAAAAAAAGCCAAGAACATTCATTTGTTAAGTGTTCTGAATATTCTATGTAGGTCAACTCACAACTATCCCAAAACTGATAGTGGAGCTGAGAGAAGACAAGTCCAGTGCTTTCATTTGGTTCTGGAAGGTGTTTCTTGCCATTCAGTTAGAAATTATTTTCTCTGACATTCTGGAAATTTGTAACATTTCTAAGAAACTACTCAACCTTCAGTGTAATCATCTGAGGGGAATGTTTTGAACCTGTCATTAACTGAGACCTCTATTATTCCTTTCCTGGGAACATACTCATCTCAGAGTGCTACAAAGGATTAAGTTCTTTTCGTAAATCTAGAGTCCCTCTGCAGACTTGCCAGTTTGTGTTGCAAGGGGAAAGGAGAGAGCCTTTGGTCTTAATAGATAACAATATAAAACATTATTGTAAAATTTTTTGTACGTATTCTAGTTTAGTTCATTGGGGTTATCATCTATTCTACCTTTTAAATCATAAATTTTAAACTGGGTGGCAATGCAAAGGAGTATTTGAAGGCAAAATAAATCTCTAGCCTTTACTTAGCTATTTGAGCAAACAACGAGCACTGTTACGAAAAGGCATAGAAGTACGTGGGGAAATCATCAATGAACAAGACAGTTGGCCGCATATTGATTTTCTGCATGGACTGTGCCAAGAAGAATTACAAAATTGATCCCTGCACTTGGAAAGCCTATCACAGAATGAGAGAAGATAGGATGTGCCCCCAATAAACATATCAACAGCAGTGATGAAGGCAAGGTAACAGGAATTGTCTCGTTTTTGATTCTATAGCATCTAGACTTGCCCTAACTAAGCAGATCATCACATTATTTTGGTCTTACTTTCTAGGCATAAACATAGCTAAAGATATAAAAGAATTGCTTTTTTTTTAAAAAAAATTATTATATTGAAGTGTAGTTGATTTACAATGTTGTGTTAGTTTCTGCTGTACAGCAAAGTGATTCAGTTATGCATGTATCTTTTTCATATGCTTTTCCATTGTGGTTTATCACAGGATACTGAATATAGTTCCCTGTGCTATACAGTAGGACCTTGTTGTTTATCTATTCTATATATAATAGTTTGCATCTACTAATCCCAAACTCCCAATCCATCCCTCCCCCATCCTCCCTCTCCTTTGGCAACCACAGGTCTTGTTTTCTATGTCTGTGAGTCTGTTTCTGATTTGTAGATAAGTTCATTTGTGTCATATTTTAGATTCCACATATAAGTGATATCATATGGTATTTGTCTTTCTGACTACTTCACTTAGTATGATAATCTCAAGGTCCATCCATTTTGCTGTAAGTGGTATTTATTTTATTCTGAAAGAATTTTATTCTAAAAATATTACTTTTTATCTAAGGGAAATTATATTTGTTGCTTCCAGGGGTCAGTAGACTGTTCCTTGTTTTTTTGATAATAGCCATTCTGACAGATGTGAGGTGGGACTACATCAAACCAAAAAGCTTTTGCACAACAAAAGAAACCGTGAACAAAATGAAAGGCAATCTACTGAATGGGAGAGGATATTTGTAAACAATATATCTGGTAATGGGTTGATATCCAAAATATATAAAGAACCCATAAAACTCAAAATCAAAAAAGCAAATAACCCAGTTAAAAAATGGGCAGAGGACCTCAATAGACATTTTTTGAAAGAAGACATACAGATGGCCAACAGGCAAATGGAAAGGTGCTCAACATCACTAATCATAAGGGACATGCAAACCAAAACCAAAATGAGATGCCACCTCACATCTGCTGATACTTGTTTTAAAGAATGATACCTCAGGGACCATCTGAGTGAGTCATAGGAGAGTTGGGGAGACATATTACCTAGGGAATAGGCTAAGCTCCCGTGACAGAGACCCCCAGTGTTTAATTAATAAATGAGTTTACAGCCATAAAAAGAATGAAATAATGCCATTTGTAGCAACATGGATGGACCTAGAGATCGTCATACTGAGTAAAGTAAGTCAGACAGAGAAGGACAAATATCATATGATATCGTTCATATGTGGAATCTAAAAAAAATGGTACAAATGAACTTATTTACAAAACAGAAATAGACTTTCAGATGTAGAGAGCAATCTTATGGTAACGGGGCGGGGGGAAAGGGGGGAGGGATAAATTGGGAGATTGGGATTGACATATGCACACTGCTATATGTAAAATGGATAACTAATAAGCATCTACTGTATAGCACAGGGAACTCTACACAATACTCTCTAATGACCTATATGGGAAAAGAATCTAAAAAAGTGGATATATGAATATGTATAACTGATTCACTGTGCTATACAGAAGAAACTAACACAACATTGTAATTAGACTATACTCCAATAAAAATTTAAAAAAAGAAAGGAGTTTATTTCTCTCTCACCTAACAATCTAAAGGTAGGCAGGTGTTCCACGGCTGATGGGTAGTTCTGCCACATGAGATTATTCAAGGTCCCACAATGCCCTTGTCCTCATGGAAGAACTTGGCTTGCTACCACAACATCCTGATTCCAGCCTGAGGGAAAGGAGAGTGGAGAGCAGTCAGTTTCCTTTTCAATAATAAAATCTGGATCATAGCACATATCACTTCTACTCACATCCTTTTTGCCAGAACTGAAGTCACCCGGCCTCTTTAGCTGGAATGTAGTTTCTAGCTGGACAGCCATGTGCCCAGATGAAAGTAGGGAGTTTTATTACTAAAAAGAAGGTAATTATTGCTGCTGGAGGACAACAAGCAGTCTTTGCCACAGTAGACGGTTCATTGTATTGAATTATTCCTGATCTTCATTGCTGAATGCTCAGCACGTAGCAAGTGCTCAATATATATTTGTTGAATTAATGAAAGTGAGCAGGAAACTAGAGCCAATCCTTAGGCCAGGGATGAGCACTTAAAGAGAAATCCAAGTCTTGAAATGGGAGAGACATGAGCTTGGTAGGATTAGATGTAAGCCTCCTGGGAATGGATGAATCAGTAGTAGAGATTATATAGCTTCTAGTAAAGTGAAGTCCAGAGATGAGCTTAGACAGTAAGTGAATCTTCTGTGCTTTATGCAGGGATAGTACCCTCACTTAAATAGAGAATATAATTTAGAAAAACTCACAGGAGCAGGAAAAACTCCACAAGGATGGTACGATGGGGTGAGGGGAGGGTATGAGGATGAGTGGGAGTTGGGGTAGTATCCAGTCCAGTAGCCTCCACAGTTCAAAGGCAGGCAGGCATCATTGGATGGATCTAGCATTCTGACACTTTTTAGCAGGATTCATCCATTCCTGAGGATCAGCAGAGAGAATTGGCAAGATTCCTGACTGGGCATTAGAGCCTCAACCAAGCAGATGGGGGGGTGGGCAGGGCAGGGTTTTGAGTTCTAGGCTGGGAAACTGAAGCAGCAGCTCAACTTTGTGTATTGGGCCAACATAGCAGGTGTGGGAAATGATTCATTTTAGAAGCTGCACAAATTCTCAGAGCTAATTTTTTCGTTGAATATCTGAGCAGTAAGACTTAATTCTGAGCATCATTTCTAATTTTCAGGCATCTTTATCATAACTGGTTCAGAAATGGAGGGGAGACGGATACGGGGCCTGGGGAACAAGGGCAGAGGTTGACTGACATAAGGGCTGGTGTCTGAGACTCTGGACTGAGAAACTGATTATGCTATGCCCCGTGTCCTTTGGTACTTTATAATGCTGTTTTCTTTCTTGCAGTGAAAAGAATAATTGTAAAATATAGCACAATTTCAATAGGGTGATAAACCATGATAATGGATATTTTGGTGTCTTGTTATTCTAAAATAATCTGATTATTGTAATTAAAGAAGGATAAAAGCAGAACTCCCAAAATTGATGTCTCAGGTCAACTTGGCCTATTAGGTAGAAAATGAAATCGTGTATCTCAGCACTTCAACTCTGCATAATTGATGGGGCACTACTTACTATCTCTTTGGCTATTCAGCAGAGATTCTGTTAGAATCTGCTTGTGTAATTTGAGGTTGCACAATTTATAACCTTCATAATTTTATAGATGTAAAACTATCTTAGAGATACCTATTATTTATTCTTGTCAATTAATAGGTTCAATTGAACATTGAAGATATATAATGAAAATCTCACCTTGATCCTCTATGTTTTCTTCCTTCTTTTTGCGCTAATAAATCTACTAAGCTAAGCCAAACGCTAACATGCATGTGGATAAAATGATAGCCAGCTTTGTGAATGCACATATTTGTTTTCTCTCTTATCCTTCTCAGGGACTGTATGAATATTTGATCAGACTTCAAAGAAAATAAAGGAGTGACTTATGATTCACTTTTCACTTAAAAAACTAATTTATATATATTTCTTTTGAATTTCTAGTTACTCGCTTAATAGATGAACATTTTACAAAGAGTAATTATATGTGTTATTTAAGGTATAGCTAGGTACTGTATATGGGATAGTTTACAAGAGAAAAGAAAGATTCCATTATTGATGAATTTGTACACTTCTCTATTAAGATGAGTAGTTTAGTTTAAGCAATACCTCATCCATTATAACTGTATCAGCATAGGAAGATGCAAGTTGAGCCTTTTCCTCTACTATTAATGGTAGGACTAGAAAAAACTCAAGTTTTTTTTTTTAAAGAAATTCAAACATTTATTCAAGTTTTCAGTGGCTTTAGTCAAGGCAAAAGCATGTTTTGTAAATGATGGCAGTCCATGAATTTAGTTTTCCTTATGTATTTAAGACATTGGCTCATGATATTAGCCAACACACTGTATACAGTTTAGATTCAGTTGGATATAATACTGGACTATTTTAAATAAAGGTCTAGCAAATTACTAATTCTCAAATCTGCTACATATGTTCACATGAGGTTGTTGAGACTGCTCTCCATAAATAGTGAGGCAGGATCAACAGAGGAATGCAGCCAGTCTATTGAAGTTGTGAATGACGTCGTCATTATCATCATCATCATTATTGGCATTGGCATTGTCGTCGACCATCATATCCCCTTTTATTTGCTTAGTATTTCTGCCTATTTGATCTTCTTGAGCAGTATTGCAGTTGAGAGAAGAGATGATAAAGAGGAATACTGTTGTAGCTCCTTTACCTTCTTAATTTTGCTGGTAACAAAAGAGCTGCTAATTTCACTGGTGAATTTCTGAGGGACAACTAAACACTAGCTAAAAGCATTAATCTGATTATAAACTCAAGTACCAATTTTAATTTTAATCTACAATGAGGATTATAATAATGAATGAAATCAGGATACTCATACCGTGTGATCACTACTGCTGTGTCGGAAGGAAAATGTACCTTGGAAGCCAATTATTATCAGAAAGTTGTTTGTTACCATGGAATAAAAACAAACAAAGTGGAATAACTTTAATATCTTGTCTTATGTCTGTTATGTATATACTTTTAATACTTTAATTTTAAGCCTCAAAGTATAGAGGTGTTTTATTATTTGTAGTCCCCCTTGCACCCTGACTACATTTTGTTCTACTTTACTGGTGAAAATTCCAATGATTTATTTAAAGTCAATTAGTTAGTTGCTAAATCCAGGAGTAGAATCTGCTATTTGTTTTTGTTTCTTTGACTAGTTAGTGGATGCTTTTGTTCCTGATTATATTCACTTATGTATGTATATTTTTATGTTGTTAGATATTCACAACATTAAGCCAACAAACATTTTTTGTAAATAATACATGAAGGTACATATGTTTATTATGCATTGAATCAAATTATAATTAGCTGTAGATTTGAAAGAAACTTTTGAGATTGTTTTGAGGTTAAATGAAGGGATATTTCCAAGTTGACATCCCAAGAGTATGTCCTTGAACTCCCTGAACCTAGGAATGTAAAGGGCATATAGATGTCTAAAGGGTGAGGATGTGACATCCTTAGATGTGCGTTTGCTGACGAAAAAAAGTTGTGGATTACTCATACATTTTGCCCAGTAACTTTTTGAGGAGAATTATTTAAAATTGTCTTTTTAAAAAGCTTTTTGTTTTAAAATTTAGTATTGTTTACATCTCAATAGTTTCAAGTAGTTTCAAGTAGCAACTGAGAGATTATGTGATATGAATAGTTTTGTAGATCTGAAAAACCTAAATTGATCCAAAGATCAAGAAAAATGTATTTATTTATCTTCAGAATATATTTTTCATAAAAGTTAACTAAAAATGAGGGTTTATCTACTGTCTATTATAGAGTATGCATCGTGCTCCTGTAATAATAGGAAGCACCTTGGCCTGGGTTGGGATCCAGGCTCTGACACTTGAATTTGGTAGGTTCATTCCTATATCCTCTCATAATTGCCTTGGGTAGTGCTATTGGAGGAGGTCACTGAGAGGACATGGCCGCCAGTTGACCCACAAGCCGGAGGCGGCAATCAGAGGCTCCTCACCCCCTCCCATCCTTGAAATGTACATTCCAGTGTTCCCACAGTCGGAGCTCTTTTCAAGGAAGCAACTGCCTTGAGAAAGCAATGTGTTGTTGAGACCATCTGGATGGCATAGGTGACAGAACCCAGTTAAGGCTTCTATATAAACTTTTAAAATTCTGGTAGGCGAGTGCAGAGCTGTACTTGTCTTGCGACCGCCCAAGCCAAGCCTGGTGTGTAAGTTCCTTTGTTTGTTAAACCTGCCACCTACCAATCCGAGACATCTGCCTCTTCCTGTGGTCTCTCCTTGCCCTTCGTGTACCTGCTCAGTTTCAGATTTCACTCAGGAAGCTCCCGTTGAACCAACAGGTTCCTCAAAGAGTAAGTTGATGGAAATCAGCTCTGATTTTGAGCCACTTACAGAGATAATCACAAATGTCTTGGTTTCTCTGTGCCTCTCTTTCCTCATCTGTAATTTCTATTACTGTGGAGCTGATAATTGCATTTATTCAAAGTTGCTGTACACTTAAATGAGATTGTTGATGTTTAAGGACTTTGCAAGCTGCATATATTGTGTTAATAAAATTTTAATGGCTTTTAAAATTGTTATTATTTTGCCTTTAAAGTTTTGCACTGTAAAGGCATGGATCTATTGAAAGAGTAAGAGCAATGAACAACAACTATTGATATAATAGTAGTTCTAATTTCATACATTTCTAACCTGAATTTAGAAGACAACAACCTTTCATAGTTAGAGACTGAACAAAAGGGTAATTCGGTGAGTTTTGGAACATTCTACGTCAACCGCTCTATGCCTAAGATTAGACCGTTTTTATAACTGAATCTGCACATGGTATTTTTATTAGTCTGCTTATGTGGCGGGAAATCAGTTTAGGTTTCTACACACTGCAGACAGGATAGACACCTGTCAGGGGCCAGGGACTCATTTGATTCATCATGGCAATTGTAGTGATGCAGTTAAAGTGCAAAAGAAGAAAAGAATTCTTACCGATTGCTTTGTTATTGGGAGATGGACAGACCCCTTCTCTTTACTTTTACTGCTAATGCACTAAACATACTTAAAGAAGCTCTAGTCTGATTCTTTTTCAGTAAACATCCATATTTGCTGCCACAGATACACTTGCATTAAGCTACAGTCTATTTTGTATAGAAAGAAACCAGTTTCTGTCTCTCCATCTCACCCTCACTCTCCTCTCTCCCCCTAACTATGTGTGTGGAGGATACACTGCATCCAGACATGAACTCATCACTCCATCCTGGTTGTCCCATGACTAAAAATGAATATTTTGATGTAATTGCTTCTGACCTGCTTCATTATTTATTAATAACTGCTTGAAAATGCCACACGTTGTGTTCTTAGTGGGATTTTTAGGCTTCTGCATGCAATAAAAATGGAAAACTTGGAAAAAAAGTTTTATTTTAAACTCAAGCAGTTCTCCAATTAAAAAGACCTAATACAGCATGGGCATGCTG
Organism: Phocoena sinus; assembly: GCF_008692025.1. NCBI lineage: Eukaryota > Metazoa > Chordata > Mammalia > Artiodactyla > Phocoenidae > Phocoena > Phocoena sinus. The sequence continues at coordinate 68,139,829 of NC_045772.1, forward strand.
GGAAGTTCTTCTGTAAGGCTTCCTAGTAGCATTTAAAGGCCCCTTTTCTCAGCCTGTTTTTCTCTGAAGAGGCAGTTCAAATGATGGTCGTCAGCCCTTCTTTGAAAAGACATTCAGCTTACTTTGATTTTTGTCCATAAAAGAATGATCATTCACAGTTCTCTAGAAACAGGGGGTGGTAGGCAGAATTTACCTTAAGAATAATTTCATTGCAAGAAACTTTTATGTTAATTTTCATATGTGAGAACTGGTATTTTGTGGCTGAGTTTGAGACACTTAGAATGAAAGTAAGCTCAGAAAATCACCACAAGGGTATAATGGCTCTTGGTAGTTTTAGTGGGTTCCACAGTCTCATTGCTTGTGAGAGTAATAATAATATGTATCATAATTCTAAAAGCCAACACGTGGTGTTGCTACATGGCAGGCACAGCTAGTCATCTGCATAGCTGGCATTGGAAACTTATTTTTCTGGGGTGAGAATTTGTCCTCATAACCATCTATTTTTTATGTGTGGTTCCTAACAGGAGACCTTGTTGAGAAATTGCTTAATACATACCTGAATTTAATTATGAATTCTGAAAACTGAAATGATAACAAAAATAAAGTAAAATTATTCTTCCGTGGTGGTTTCTTTGACTTGACTTTCTGGTGAGGACTAGAGTTGGATCTTAGAGTAATCACAGGAACTCAGAAGTCTCTCTGAACGGTATATCATCTTTGAGATGAAAATAGAAGGCAGGAGTGCTAATTTTACAAAGTGGGAAACAGAAATGCAAATGGGGAAAGTGACCTTTCTTAAAATCACTACTAAGCGAGTCACTTAAGGAACTAAAAATGTTATGTTATATAATTACTTCTTTCTGGATTATTTTCTATGTTGATGCTCCCGAATTTGCCTTTCTGTTTGTGAGTGGCAGTTAAGCATGGGTAAGGATGCCACATTCAGGAGGCAGGGCAATTTAGTGGAAGGAATACTGGACCCGAAACTGTCATCCTCATTACACCTCTAGATTGCCTGGTGCCTTTGGGTGAATCACAGAATTGTAATAGTTGTCCTTGTTAAGCGTTGTGAGAATAAAATGGAATGTGAGTTCAAAGGGGAAAATACATTATTTATACATTTTTGAAAGACAAATGTTGTATGGTGCTAGACGTGCAGCATTGTATAGTACACGTGTAAAGTTATATATGTTGTCCCTGCTGTGCTACAGATTTAGTGTTTTTATGGTCCATCCTTTTATCCTCTTCTCATTCCTGTGATTCCTGTGATTTACTCAGGCATGCCTATGACTTTAGATACTGTATTCTGATGACCTCTACATTTATACTGCTGACCTTGACCTCTCTTGAGATCAAATTCTGTAGTGCCAGCCTCCTACCGGACATGTCCACATGCACGTTCCAGAACACCTCAGAACGACCGTTTCTAAAACTGAAATCCCATTTGGGTACCATCATGCTCCTACTGCATTTGCCTTTCATTCTGTTTCTCAAGCTAGAAACTTTGGATTCAATTTTCTCCTGTTTCTCCTGTTTTTGCCTTTTGCATGTGTTTTATCAGTGACCAAATTCTTTAGATTCTGCTTTCTAAAAATCTCTTGAATTCTATAATAATAAAATGATTATACTCCCTAATTTTTTTGAGCTACTCACAGAGTTCAGGCTCCCATCAAATCCTTCCCGGACGCAGGCATAATAAATTTTTGAAAAACATGTTTTTAAGGGGGAACAGTAGATTTAAATATCATTAAGGTGAGGTAAGGATTGGTGGGAGATGGTGTTCTGTTGACAGAAAGCTGAAAATTAGTATACTTCCTAGAGGTGCTCTCTCTGCCTCATTCAGTAATTTGTCTTCACCTGGGGATTATAGATTCATGCAAGACCCAGTTTTTAAACCGCTATACAAGTGAACTTGGTTAATCAGGATGGAAAGAAAAGAATTTCATTTTTCCTGACCCTAAAGCATAGGCTGAATGGAGCTTCTGTAGGACATGTTTGGTATTGGAGGGTCCCTTCTTCCTGCAAGTCACTCTAACCACCACAGAGGGAGCAAAACAGGAAGGTAATAGGCTGGGAGGAGAGCCTGGACAGGGTGAGAGAGCGTGTCCTGAATTGTGACCCTGCGTAAGTGAATAGGCTTAAGTATAAGCTGTATGGAGACCCTCTGGGACCACACTTACCACCCTGGCGGGATAGAGGATGGTTCTGCCCTGCAGGTCTCCTTAAGCACTTCCTTAAGCATCTCAATGCAGATATCCACCTGGGGTTCACTTGGCCCTTCTCACATCAACATGCCTGACAGGCAGTGAAAGAACCAGTAAGTGGTTCTGTATCACGATTCCTGGTGAAAGCCAAAAACATCAATTTGATTTAGAAAAGGTAGTTTAGGGATGTCAAAATGTGATATTTAAAATATGTGAAATTTAACAAAAAGTCAATAATCACCTGAATTGCCATTTTCTCAAGAGTTTTCCCAATGTTCAGATTTTTTTCTTTCTTCATATATTCCACATGGCTACCAGAGAAATTTTTCCAAAATGCAGATTGACAAATCTTTAAAAAAAATGGTTTCCCTTCAACTACACTTGCCTTCCTCATGTTTTCAACCGTGGTGGTTTACATTTTTACCAACAATACTCAAATGTAATCCATTTTTTAGGTCCTTCTTCCTTTCATCATAAGGTCAGTCTTCACATGTAATTTCATCTGAAAACAAAACAGATAAAAACCCACGCAAATAATATAGCCTCCTAACCCTTCTCACAAATCTGACTCCAGAAGCAGTGGAGAATAACATAGAGATTTAGTGAAGGTTTTCTTTGCGTACCAAATAACAAAGCTTTCTAAAACTCCTCTTCAAGCATCTCTTCTTTAAAGTTCCACCTTGTCAGGCAGCTGGTACCCTTTTCTCAATTTCTTTTCTCTCACTATAAAAGCTCAAGCTTCCTGGGCTACACCTTCCCATCTCTCTGTGGCTCTGATCATCATTCCTGTATTTAGTGTAGTCCTTCCTCAGTTTCCTTCATTTATGTCCCCATCTATCACCCTGTTCATCAAGACAAAGGATGCTGCTCAAGCTCTACCTGCCTGAAAAGGGTCGGAGCGAGGCAGGGCCGGGAGGGGAGTGTGATGTTTGTAATTCAATTTTAATTTGTTCTTATCTAGCAAATTGAAACGAAGTCATGAAGTTTGTGAATGATTCACGTGTATATAAATTGGAGTGGATTAAAAGTTAACACTAGATAAATCCTTCTCACAGAGTCTCATTTTCTGTGCCTCCTTGGGGAGAAGATTGGTTTTGGATCTCAGAGGAATTGGATGGCATCTCTGCAAAGCCTGACTTCTCTCTAGTGGAATCTAGGGAGAAACTATTACATTGACCATGGCTGAAATTGTGGATTATTATTACGCTTTTGAACTGTGACTATTGACTAGAACTGAGGAAGTTTGTTTTTGGAAACTAGGAAGTTTCTTTTTCCTAAAACCTGGAACCAGTATCCTGGGCCTGACTTCATTGCCCTGGCTTAGGTGCCTGTTTCTGAATCAATTACTGTGGACAGGAATAGGCGACGCTCTGATTTAGCGCAGAGGAAGCCATGGGTTAAGAGTGGGGAGGGATCGTTTTTCAGTGGTAGATAAGAATTATTATTATTTATTTTTTACCTAGAGAGTAAATTGAGGATGGTGACAGAAACAAGTGTCTATTACATTGGCACACAAAGCCCTGCCTCTCCTCTTCAGCTTTCCTATCCAGCCCCATCCTGCAATGGCTGCTACTTGCTGTTTCAGCCATGTCGTGCCCTATCACATCTCTTTGCTTTTTCATAAGCTATTTCTGTGACTGGAATGCGTTTCCCTCTCTTCTCTACCTGGTGAACTCCTGAGCAAATGCCTTCTGTTTCGAGATCCTGCCCTCCAGATGATGTTGGCTACTTTCCCTCTGTGGTCCAACACCACTTTGTACTTACCTGTATGACAGCGTTTCTTTTGTTTTATTGGGATTATTTGTCCCCTCCTCCATTTTATGGGTATCTTGAGGGCTTCTCCATGTCTATGCATCCCCAGTGATGGACACAGACCAGGTGATTACAATTTTATTCCATAAATTTGTGTGGCTGGAAAGGTGGGGAACTTTAGATTAATCTCGTAATCTCTGTTTCATCAAGGTTGTGGTTCTCAACCTGATTTCTGCTGCACTGTTCCGAAGGGAATGCTTGGAAATGTGTGGGGGAACTTTGGGTTGTCACAATGACTAGGACTGAGTGCCACTGGCATTCGTTGGGCCAGGACCAGGGGTGCTAAATGTTCTGTAGTGCATAGGATAGTCTTCCACAGGAAGGGTTATTCTCTCCAAATGCCAGTAGCTTCCCCTTGAGAACTCCTTACCTAGTCTGTCTAGTCTAAAGCACAGAAAAGAGGAGAACGATTTGATAGCTACAGAAACTGTGTTTCTGGCTCCCATCAACCCTCTGCACACACTGAATAGGAGAGCGTTATGCTCTGTGAGCGGACGGCTTGAATGATAGGTTTTTCCTGTCCACTAAATCCATTTCTACCCCTGGCTATTTCTCCCATGTCCTCTGGGTCCTGAGGTTGGAGTGCATGACTAAACCACAGGAAAGTGCAGGATAAAAATCTGCTCTCCCACTCAAATCTCTCTTGTCTAGGTGTTCTCTAAGCCTGGGGAGAGGGACGTGGGAATTGAGTTCTGTGCATTTCTTTCAAAAATACGGCACGATAATTTGATCTTAATGTTTCATCCACTGCACAGAAGGCTGAGAGTGACTAATTTCAATGATCTTTTAAAAAACCTATTTATAGCAAGCCTTCTGGCTACAGATATCAACGTGGAAGGTGGCACATTGATTTAAATCCAGTTTTCTGTCACGAGGTGTCAGAAAAGCTAAATGGCTCTATCATGGTTTTTTAGGTCCTTTTCTCGGAAGGACATCCTTTTGTTCAATGTTGACACTGACGTGGCTGTGGTATCCAGGATTTAGGAAGAGTGTGAGGAGAAAACTTGGGAGCTCAGTTTTTCAAACAGGGCTCTTTGATTCTTCATCTCAAAGACATTTTTGAAAAAAGGTCTCTGAAACACAAGCTCAGTCATTCATGTGGTTTACTGTCCTGTGTTATGTGTAGCAAAAAGTCTTTTCGAACCAATTTACCAGGAGTCTGGAGCTCAGTATTTATCAGCAGCTGCTTGATAATGTTTTCTGAAAGATGTTGCCTGTAAAGAATGCTTTATAAAGCCAAGTTCTAGTCTATTTACTGTATGTTTCTTTTTTTAGATACTCCCAGAAGTATAAAAGCATCCACTGCTACAGCTGAACAGTTTTTTCAGAAGCTGAGAAATAAGCATGAATTTGCTGTTCTGGTGACCCTAAAACAGACCCACTTAAATTCCGGAGTGATTTTCTCCATTCACCACTTGGATCACAGGTACGTTTGGCTGCTAGAGTTTCCTGTGTTTTCATTATATATCGTGAAATTAACACATTAAAGAGAAGTAAACAAAAGCAAGATATTCATGATTGCTTTAAAACAGCAAGAATAATTTTGCTACATTATGCAAAATCAGAAACACAAGTAATTGAGATCAGCCTAAAAGCACAAGGAGCTATTGCTTTTGAGGTTGCTAAGAGCGGAGGGAAGTCACCATTCCTAAAACCCATTTATTAATTACTAACTTCCTCATGAGTTATCTTCCTCAGTGTTAAAGTCAAACATACTTCCTCTTAATTGGTGAACAGTTAGCCACAAAAATACCATATTCTGTTTCTCTAGGTCATTGCCTGGGTTTAGAGTTTAATAGTCTTATAATTTTAATCACAGACAGATAAATTCTTTTTCAGCGCACTTCTTAGACTGTGACAGTTACAGCTGTATTTTTGGACGCGTGTTGAATCAAAATGCTGTCTAGTATTTCCTAGCTCCTCGCATGCATAGAAGCATGATTAGGAGAGCTGGTGGGAGTAGTGAGGAAGAGGGGAGGGGGGAAGAAGAAAATCATTCATAACACTTAGCATATACATAAATTGCTACTAAATGATATCAAACAGCTTAAAGTGATTCCTTCCGGAAAGAATAACCACAGTTCTGACAATGAAAGTTCCTTTGTGTTCATATTTTGAATGCCCACCTCGTGACTGTCTGGGAACGTTGGGCGAATCATATAACCTCTCTGTGCCTCAATTTCCTTATCTGTAATAGGAGGATAGAAATAGTACCTCCTTCATAGGTAGTTGTGAGGATCAAAGAGTTCATATATGTAAAGTGTTTTACGTATATAATGGACTTAATGATCCTGTTCAGATGTGGGCAGAAACCTCTTTTCTTGGTTTCTCTTAGGAGAGATGGGGCAGCCTGGGACTTGGCAAATCTTTGCTAAATACTAAAGGGCAAACAGAAGCAAATATATGTGGAGAACAAAATATAGAAAAGTGACACAGAGAGTAGGTAGGGTTCCTGATGACATTCTACCTGGATTACTCTCAGGGATTTAAGACCCCATCTAATTCTATCGTTAGTCCCAAAGGATTGGCATATCTTCCCAGGCCCCTCACTTGGATTTCTTTCCTCCCAGGTTTTGGCCTGTTTTTGAAAGGAGGGTGCCATCCTAACATTCACCAGGTAATTGGCTTGGGCTCCTTAAGACTGAGCAACAGGGCTTCCCTGGTGGCGCAGTGGTTGAGAGTCTGCCTGCCGATGCAGGGGACACAGGTTCATGCCCTGGTCCAGGAAGATCCCACATGCCGCGGAGCGGCTGGTCCCGGTGAGCCATGGCTGCTGAGCCTGCGTGTCTGGAGCCTGTGCTCCGCAACGGGAGAGGCCACAACAGTGAGAGGCCCGCGTACCGCAAAAAAAAAAAAAAAAAAAAAGACTGAGCAAGAAAGGGAGAGGTCCATCTCCAAGGGCTCACCAGGGCTCGTCGCCGTGGTATGTTCCTGGTCCTCGTCTTCAGGTGATTGACATCAGGGGAGCTCCTCATTTGTAACGCTGCGACCCTGCTCTTCTCCAGTGGGCTTTAGGCAACATGATTCACCTACAGCGAAAGATATTGTTTCTTCACAGAGCAGCCTGATTTATTGCTGATTATTTCTCTTTGCTAAGAAAGCTTCCCCTGTATTTTGGGCACGAGATTTTTCTAAGCCCTGTGGCTTCTTACTACCCCATTTGTAGAGACATGGAACTCACGTAACCTTCTTCCAGATGACATCCCTCACGACCATCCCATCCAGATGGTCAATGTTTTGTTGGTCCCTAGAGTTGAATACATTAACTCTACAAATGTTTGACCAGCATGCATTTCTTATAATTTGTGCACTTTCCAACTGATACATATTAAAATAGTTTGAAAATATTTTTTAGCACCTTAGACATAGTAAGGATATGGACCACCGAAATACCCAACTTTTATCAGGTAGGTCTTTGAAGGAAGATTTGCTGTCAGACAGATCCTATCTTACTGTTCCTATGAAGTAAATTTGTTAAAGTTGTGTGTAGGGCTTTATATTGACTTATTTCAATTAAAAATAATATTTTTTTTCAAATTAGCATAGCAACATATTTTCATTGTAGAAAATGTGGACAACTGACAAGTGTAATAAAGAAATAGGAAAACTCATACAAATCATATCACCAGAAGAAGACTGATGTTGAAATTCTGTCATACTTTAATCGAGTTTTTTGTCTGTGTCGGTGTGTGTTCGTTCTTTTGGATACCGAACTCTTTCCTTTTTTAACTTTGATAAACAACACTGTGATGAACACATTTATACATAAATCTTTGTGCTCAGCTCTCATGCTTTCCGATTATTCTTGTTAAATTGATTATTAATTCTTCATTCTTCCTTTGTATCATCTGTAAATTTGATAACATTTACCTAAACAAATACCATATTTGAGATGTAGGATATTTTTCTATGATATTTAAAATCATATCTATTTGGAAGGCACTTTTCATTTGCTTGGGAAGCCAACAATTATTAAAGGCTTACCGTGTGCTAGGCTCAGTGCTCAGTGCATTCCACGGGTTAGTTCCTTTTACGTCAATATTAGATAGTGGTTCAGAGTGCAGATCTGGAGAAGGACTGCGTGCATTCCAGTCATAGCTCTGGCTATGTGACCTTGGGTACTGGCTTTGTGACCTTGGGTAAATCACTTACCTCTTCTGAACCTCAGGCTCCTCATCTGTGAATCCGTATAAAGTGCTTGATGATACTAGAGAAAAAAATTCACTGAAGTCCTATCATATTGCAAGGTCGTTATTCTCATTACCATTTTACAGATAAGAAAAATGAGTTTTAGAGAGGTTAAGTTGTTAAAGGCTCCCAAGAGTAAATGCAGGTAGGGTTTAAACTCAGGTAGTATGATTATAGAGCTGGTCTCCTGCACCTCTGTGCTGTGTCTGAAGTTGTTAGACTAGCTTCTCTTCTGCCTGTTTTTTCACAGTATCACTTATCTAGATGGTGACAGAGTCGGCACCCAAACCCTCTTCTTCTGATTTTTTTTATTCCAGTTTTATTGAGATATATCAATAATTGACATGCAGCACTGTATAAGTTTAAGGTGTACAGCATAATAATTTGACTTACATACATCATGAAGTGGTTATCACAGTAAGTTTAGTGAACACCCGTCATCACATATAGATACAACATCAAAGAAATAGAAAAATAATTTTCCTTCTTCTGAGAACTCTTAGGACTTACTCTCTTAACAACTTTCATGTATAACACACAGCAGAGTTAATTATATTTACCAAGTTGTACATTACATCTCTAGTACTTATTTATCTTATAACTGAAAGTTTGTACCTTTTGACCGCCTTCATCTAATGCCCTCTTCCTCCATCACCTGCCTCTGGGAACCACAAATCTGATTTTTTTTTCTGTGAGTTTGTTTGTTTGTTTTTGAAGCATAATTGACCTACAACACTATTAGTTCCTGTTACGCAGCGTATTTCTATATATTTCAAAATGATTACCACAATAAGTTAAGATGGCACCATACATACACACATATGTAGTTATTGACTATCTTCCCCACACTGTACATTTCATACCTGTGACTCGTTTATTTTATAACTGGAAGTCTGTACCTCTGAGTCTCCCTAACTTATTTCTCACCTCGCCCCAAACCCTCTCTCCTGTGGCCATAACCTGTTTGTCTCTGTATCTGTAACTCTCTTTCTGTTCTGTTATGTTTGTTCATTTGTTTTGGTTTTTAGGTTCCACATATGAGTGAAATCATACAGTATTTGTCTTTTTCTGTCTGACTTATTTTACACTCAGCATAATTTGGATTCCCGAGTCTGGTATTTTTACGCATCCACTGTGATATCTCCTAACCTCCCATCACCCTCACAGACCTTGTGCTTTGGTTTGTATTGTTTTTTTTCCTGTTGTTGCTGAAGGTATCTTTCTTTCCTTAGTCTTATTCTCTTTAGTGTCATCATTTCCTGAACACTTATTTATTCTCTGCTATTTTCACAAAAAAATTAAGGAGGTTTATAGAGATATCTACAGCACAATAAGACAAAAATAAAATGAAATATGCAAACCAAGGCAAAGAAGAAATAGACAACCACTTAGATGATAAGGGAATGCAACTATTCTTGGTTCTGAGACCAGAGACTTATTTCTCCTATGACCTTTTATGGTAAAATATAGTGAGTGCCTTTAGAGGAACAAGTTCAGAGGACCTTGTGTCAGCTGGTGTCATCAAGCCACAGCGCGCTTCAGAAAAAGCAAATCTATAACGATGCCAGTAACGTGCATCTAGGTGTAAAGGTGTTTGAAGTTGTACTGTCTTCGAGGCCCTTGGTAGCGTGCACAAAAGTTCTGTGCAACCAAGTTTAACTGCTCAGAATGCCGATAGCACCTCCTATGTGAAATCCTGATAAAATACCATGTCTTCTAGGCAATATTCCACACCAGTTGCTTTTCCCAGTGTCTTGAGAATAATACTGAATTCAAGTTAGACTTCTCTGATAAATACCCAGATTGCAGCTATTCTTTGTTGACAGTTAAATGAAAGTTGTGTTGAACCTCAGCAGCAATTGAGTTGTAGGAAATATTGACATTTTATTATGAAAATTGAGGAACCAAATAAGGCCATGCCTGAACGGAAGGTACCCACATCCTCCTGTGGTAGCTGAAGTAGGCAGTTCCCAAGGGCAGGGCCAGGCTTTTCCTGGGTAAGTAGTGTGGATTCTACTCTTGCGTAATGATGGATGGATCCTCTAGAATGTGGAAATTTTAACTATGCTACAAATTTCAAACATTACATATAAGGTTAATGCTGATAGTGAATTTTACAAATTAGGAAAATCACAAAGAGGGAAGCAAAAATCATCTGTAATTTTATCCCCCTGGGGATAGTGTCTACTAATACTTTCAGTTATAAATGTCTACTTAAAATGTATAGATATACTATTTTTTTAAAAAATTAACTCACACTGTACATATTTTATAACTTTTTATAATTTAGTAAAATTTTTTGAGGATTTTCCTATGCCAGTAAATATTCGTTTATAATCTGTTCATTAATGACCAAAGAGTATTCCATTACTGGGTGCAAATTAAATCAGGGAAATCAGATTCTCACAAAATTTTAATTTTGTCATTAAAAATGCCAAACTATCCAAAAAATGTCAAATTTTGATCAGTAGAACTATCTGACGTATCCATCAAGATGACTAGCTTGCAAAATATGGTCCTGGATAAGTGAATACATTTATGTGCTTCAAAAGATGGTTAGCTGTAAACCAGTTAAATGTTGAAAAATGCTCATCAGAAGAAACAGGTGATCTGTCATCCTTTAACTGGCAGTGATTAGATGTGGATCCAGCCTTCCGTCAGGTCTGTCTTAGTTCACAGAAGAGCTCTTCCTCATGAGGAAAGAAGCTCATTTCCTAGTTGCTTTTGGGAGTGGGTGGGGTGAGGTTGTGGTGCTCCACTGACCACAGGTTCTTGCCTGCTTGGTAGAAGGCAAGGGGTTGAGTTATTCATAACCCCGTGAGTTAGGCTTTGTGAGTTTGACCATAGAGTGCCTGCTGCAGAGCAAACACTAAATAAACATTAATGTTATTACTAGAGATGATGTGAAGCGGCTTCCCCGCTTCTCGTGTCAGTCGCTGACTTCACTCTTATCTCCCTGCGGGTTGATGGCAGTGAGCTATCCTGAGATATCTGGCTATTGCGCATCTTGCTCTGACTCCAAAGGAAGTAGGGAGAGGTCAGTGAGAAATAGAGGCTGTGAGGAATGTCGGCTCCGGCACTGGCAGAGATGGAGAAAAGTGGTATCATTCAGTGGGAGTATAAATGCCAGGCACAGTGGCCAGTCTTCTCATCACCTCTGTGTAGATCCCTTTCTATCTGCTCATCCAAGTCCTGTTCGCATTTCAGAACTTCACTCACAGCTCCGTGAAGCTTTTACTGACCTTCCCAGTTTACATGAATTTCTTTCTCCAGGTTTTTAAATCTGGGCCACTCCTTTTGGCATTCTAACATACAACATCTTGTTGTTGCAATGTTTCACATATGTATTCATTGCATATGAGAAGGTAAAAAGTATTATTTGCTGCCTTTGATCACAATTTAAATTTTAAAAATCTAAATCTATTTGGTAACAAATATTTACTGAAGATTTTTAAAATTTAAATTGTAATTGTAATTTTTAAAAAAATTGGTAATACATCCCATGGTTCAAAATTTAAAAGGCACAATAAGATATAGAGAAAAAGTCTACCTTCATCCCTCCCCGGCCACCTGATTTCTGTCCCTGGGGGCAACCACTATTATCATTAAAGACATTTTGAAAGTAAGAAAAGTTAAAAGAAGAAAATGTTTCTCAGCCAGTCAGTGGTGTGCTGGAGCAGGCTCATACTGGCTGATAAGAATTGAAACTTTGTGGGCTGGCTGATGTCACTGTTGTAGCTTGAAGTAGACTATGGAAATAAGCAAGTGCTACAGAGTAGAGCTCTTTTTAAAAAATGTATTTTTGTTGATAAATATTCTGTTTTTAATGAGTCTACTTTTTTCATATTTCTTTTCTTCTATCTTCCCTAAACAAACGGATAAATGAACCAATATCTTAGAATTATTTCTGTAGAAAACAGAGAGCCAAATGTTAAACATTTATCAGCACCATGCCTGCAGTGGTTGTAGACAACCACCATAAGACTCCAGGATGTAGCTTTCTAATCCTTTTCCCAGGAGTACTTGTGTGTTTGCCTGAAATTTTATGTAGCTGACAACAATTTTTGATTAGATTTTTTCTTTTGCTGTAAAGGATTATGCATTAAACTTGCACACTCCATTTTACCTGCCATGCTGTCATACAAAGTTAGATGCTAAATAAATATTTGGTGGATGAAAAAATGAGTGGAAGATCGAGCGAAAGGTCATCATGAGTACGCCAGGAATCACAAATGACATCACAAAGTTTTCTCCAGGCTAGGGTAAAGGATCTGGAGAATGTTCAAATTGCTCTATTGATGCAGGGTGCCTTATCTGTCCTGAAATGCCATTAGCTCTAGGCGTGAGGATTTCACTAACTGGCAGACGCTGCTTCCAAATGACTGCAAGTCAAGTTCTTAGAGAATAACGACACCTGTAATGAGCTATGTAGCAACATCTCAGCCACGGTGTGAAAGCTGGAAACCCAATCACACAACTTTGTTGGTTTGGGCATATGAGACTAATGGATGCGCTCTGGGTCTTGGGGTGTCTGAAGTGAGCTAAGAGCAAGATGGAAGTGGGAAAGGCAGACATCACAGTATCTTGGGACTGGAAGTGTGCTTAAGTCACATCTTGGTACTGAAACACAGCTTCAGACAAAGTGACATCGTCATGAAGCTACTGGGAACCTTATAAGCAGTGCCCTGGTGTGCCATGAACAGTCTCATTTGGCCTCCAAACCTGAGATGCTGGTTTCCAGTGATGTTTTTCAAGTAGGGGCTGCTGTTAAAAATTGGACCACAAACTTCATGTGAGCACAGTGTAAAAAGATTGTTGGCTCTTCTGGCATTTCTGTGTATGTTTAGCCAACATCAGTATTACCTAAAAACAACAGACAATAATATATGGTACTTTATGTATGAAAGAATTAAGACACTTAGGCAGATCAAAGGAGTTTTCTCATCATTACAGTTTTCTGGCTATTGTGTTTTGAAAGGAAAAAAAAGACTAGAGAAGTAATTCTAAGATATTATTCACTTATCTATTTGTACAAGAAATATAGAGGAGAAATATGAAAACAGTAAAGGCTAATTGAAAAGTGAAAGTATATTTGTAAGTAAAAATGAATGAGAAAATTTCCCCGAATTCTAAAAGGACTCTGTTCTCTTTTTCCATGTTTTGCAAAACTGCATTTTCTTCACGATAAATAAAATCCTTTTGCTGTCCCTTGATGTAGCTTTGGTACAGTCCCCTAGATTACATTCTGTGGTTTAAAATTTCCTTTATGAGAAATTTATGGTCTACTCTATAGAATAGAAAATTTGGCATGATTTTGGGCAGTTTGGGGGAAGTAAGAAAAAAATTCATCTGTCCTTGATGCTACCTAACTTTCTTCTTTGGATGTTGAAGAATTTGTGACAATGAAGGAGAGATTATCTCAGCACAATATTTGACTCTGCAATGAATACTGATACATAGGCATTAATGCAAATACTGTTGATTAGTTTACTATTGATCTTTTAATTGGAGATCTGGAAAGGGGATGATGATACATCTGTATTTAACTTTCCATCTTAATCTGCCCCGCTGTATCCAGTGAATGATCATTTTGTCCTGCCTAACAAAGAAAAGAAATGGACATCTTGAACTTAGATCTAGGTATCCTTATCTAGTGTAATATCTAATAGGTGAAGCTGGTGGTCCCAATGCCAGTTACCCAAAAGCCCATTCTTTTCTCACATATTTGTAATGTCAAATGTAGTACCAAATCTCTATCAATTCAGAGGTCTGTTTCTGCGCCTTGTATTCTGCTCTACTGATTCCTTGTGGCTCCTGCAGGAAGACCACACTACTCTGATTACTGTAGTTTTATAAGACTTGCTAACTCATAGTTCAGGTCTCTGTTCTTCTTGTTCAGATTTTTTGCTATGCTTGAAACTTTATTCTTTGGTATAAACTTTAGAATCAGTTTGATAAGTTTTATGAAAAAAATGCCATTGGGATTTATATTGGAATTATGTCACATTTATAGATTAATGTGTTAACATTTTTCTGATATTCATTTTTTAAAATCCAGGGATATGACTTATCTCTCCATTTTCTTTCACTTCCTCTTTATAATTATCTCTATAAAGGGCATACACATATTTTGTTAGATTTTTTTCCTAGGAACCTTATAGGCTATTCTGTTACTCAAGTGGGATCTTTATTTTTCCATTATATTTTCTAATTTGTAAAAGACTTAAGTTACTATATTACCAGAAAAATGGATTCTGATTTGTATCAAAAGTAACATCTTCTATAGTATTTAACTTGCTTTCTCTTTTGTCTCTGGAGGAAAGTTGGATTTTTTGGATGCAACTCAAGTATAATAAGAAAATTTTCAAGGTGCCATCAAAGTTCATTTAATTCTCTTTTCTTAATCTGCCATACATTGATATGCACTGACATTTCAGTGATCTTTTCCAAGCTGAATGTTGAGGGATTTGTTGTAATATATTTTAATTTTTTGGCATTAAGACTCTTCTCCTTTTAGTCTTACGGTGTCGTTGTGAAACTTCCCAAATGCTGTTTAGGCCTTTGGTCAATCACTTAAAATCATTTTCCAAAGGACTCATTTAACAAATTAAAATGATCTTCCTGCAGTTTATTAGGAAGTGACAGGAAATAGAATTGAGCTTATTTGTAACTTGTTTTGTTATCTCCTGTAGTGTGGTGAAGCATGTACCTTTTAAAAAAGTCCATGCAAAATATTGTTTTGGGGCTTCCCTGGTGGCGCAGTGGTTGAGAGTCCGCCTGCCGATGCAGGGGACACGGCTTCGTGACCCGGTCCGGGAAGATCCCACATGCTGCGGAGGGGCTGGGCCCGTGAGCCATGGCCACTGAGCCTGCGCGTCCGGAGCCTGTGTTCCGCAACGGGGGAGGCCACAACAGTGAGAGACCTGCGTACCGCCAAAAAAAAAAAAAAAAAAATTGTTTTGGTGTCCTTATTGACATGGAGTTTATGTTATCTCCATTACTTAAGAAATCTTATTTCCCTAGCTGTTGTATACACTTGCATTCCATTGATCTTGGCAAGGTGTCATATTTTTGAAACCATATATTGATGTATTTCATAATAGTTGAATGAAAGTCATTCAAATTTTGCTTCTTCTTTTCAGTGATTTTACCCATTGAGCATTTAAAGAAGGAGATGATTGGCATGCTGTCATCTTTCCTTTGTATTTTAACCTTTGGTTATTTAAAACTCTAGGTGGTGTAAAAATTATGTTTGATTATTATTGAGGATGTGAGTGCACTAGAGAATACATGAATCAGTGAATATTTCAACTTAAATCCATTTATCTTAGCCAATAAAAATACCCTGATCAGCACTGAAAAGAAAGTAAGATATGTGTTTTGAGGAAACAATTTACTTTGCAGATGACTTGAACTATACACTTTGAAGCACTGAGCACTATATTTAAAATACTTTTTGCTAACATGATATCTGAGAAATGACTGTCATTTCTAAAGTTTACTGTTCTTTGAATATTAGTGAATTTGTACATTTTCATATATTTATTAGTAAGTTGTTGGTGTCTCTGATAAGATGAATAGTTTCTAAATATCCTTTGCCATTTTTATACCAGAGTCTTGTCATTTTTCTTGTTTATTTGTAAAATTCTTTATATGTTAAGAATGTCAACTCACTGACAGTTATATTTGCAGGAGAGTTCCCAGGTTGATGATTGCTTTTAATTTAAAAATGTTTTTTGAAATCATTTCAAACCTACAGAAAAGTTACAAAGACAGTACAAAGAACTCCTGCCTCTTCTCTCACCAGATTCCTAATTGGTAATATTTTTAGCTCATTTGCTCCATCACCCTCTATCTCAGTCCAGTACGCCTTTTACTGACAATATACTCCATCACCCTTAAATACTCTAGTGTATATTTTATTAAAACAAGGACACTCTCTGTATAACCAACATACACAAGGCAATCAAGAAATCAGCATTGACAGCACAATACCATCCAATCTCAGACCCCATTTAAATTTCACCAACTATCTAAACAATGTCTCTTTTTCCTTCTTGGGCCATAATTCCATTCTAGAACACATGTTGCATTCTAGAACACATGTTGCAAATTTATAATTTCCTTCAATCTGGAGCAGTTCCATTCCCTGTTTTGGGTATCCTTTAGAGTCTCAGAAGTATAGGCATTTCATTCCATATTATCACCGTCAACCTGGGTCCATCTGATGTTTCCTCATCACACTCAGGCTATGCATTCTTGTTAGGAATACCACAGAAATGATGCTGACCACATCTGGAGGTACACTGTGTCAGTCTGTTCTACTGCTGTGATATTAACCTTGATCACCTGGTCAAGTTAGTGATCTGCCAGGTTCTGCACTATTTTTTCCCTTTGATTTTGATCAGTATTTTATGGGGAGATAATTCAATTTCATTCCAATATCCTGTTCCTCATCAGACCTTCACCCACCTGCCTTAACATCCATTGACTGTTCCCACCTGTATAAGATACGATTGCTTCTTAGTGACACGAATAAAATGATAAAATGGAAAATTGAACTCATTCTAACTCAAATTCATTTTTTATACTGTCAAAAACTTAAGGAATATATGTCATGTAAAAATATATTCCTAAAAAATGGTAATTCAGACTTTTGTATCTCATTTTTTAATTTTTATTTTTTGCCGTACACGGGCCTCTCACTGTTGTGGCCTCTCCTGTTGTGGAGCACAGGATCCGGACACGCAGGGCCAGCGGCCACGGCTCACGGGCCCAGCCGCTCCGCGGCATGTGGGATCCTCCCGGACCGGGGCACGAACCCACGTCCCCTACATCAGCAGGCAGACTCTCAACCACTGCACCACCAGGGAAGCCCTTGTATCTCATTTTAAGTGCATATCCCCTTTCACTATGCAAGATATCTTTAAATTAACTACTGTATTTTTCTTTAATGAAAAGTATTCATTTATACTGAATGAAATTCAGAGAAAATAATGTTATTTCCATAAAGTTGATTTGCCCAACTTTTCTACCTTTTTCTTGATAGCTTTATATACAATATTGCATTCATTGAACTAAACTCAAAGACCTTTGTGAAAACAAGATCAGAGTGTATATAAGATGTATTTCCAGGCAAATTTTGCTGGAAATACATTTAGCCTTCTATGATGTCTAGTTACTGGATTTTCAGTTTTTGACATTTCTAATTGCATGTTTTCTACATTTAAAAAATAATTCTGATTGTTATTCATCAGCCAGTAACTGAAATAAATATATGACAAAATCTTTCTATCCTTTAGTTTGTCAGAATTCAGGATCTATTGCAGGTGTTTTGTTCAATCACATTAAGAAAAGTTGTGCTTATTTTTAATCTCTCCATTTCTAACTAGATATGAGAATGTAGAGTAATAAGACAGTATAAAAATGTCTGGTCATGTAAAATAAAGATCTGGCAGAAATATAAAAATTCTGGACACGAAAAAGGAAGGCCTACATTTATAGCAAATCATCACCCCGGGGAGTGTCAATTCAGGAAAATGATGAAATGGGAACTCTTTGAGGACCTGGACTTTGGTGTCTCTTTCCCAGTATTCTCTGTACCTGGTATAGTGCCTGCTGTAAAGATGGCTGGTGGATGTTTGAGGAATGACTGAATGAGAAGTGCAGAGAATCTGCTGATATCCAGTGTATGGTAGTTGGCTGATTTCTTAGGTTCATTGAAATGTTGTCTCTGCATTATAAGGATTAACACTTTATTAAGTTCTTACTCTGTGTCATGTAGTCTTCTAAACACCTTACATGGATTAATCTCATTAAATGTGCATCACAGTCTTGGAGGTAGATACCATTCTTATCCTTATTTTCCAAATAAGAAAATGGGGCCTTGAAAGGTTAAGTCTCAAGTCCCAGGTTACAGTAAGTGGCAGAATCAACATTTGAACCAGGCTGCCTGACAGCAGAGCCCATTCTCCTGTAACCACCATCCTGACAACTTCTCTCTCTGCCTGTTTTAAAGCAGCACTATGGCCTTTCTGCCTCCTCAAAACCCAAGAACTCTATTGACAGGGTTAATACTCTTGCTTTCTATTGCTTTTGAAGACAACAATCATATATTTTTCTTCTATTAAGCTTTTTTGTTACAGTAAACATTTTTATCCGGAAGTTTTCTTTCTTGCAATTTATTTCTTTATTTCAATAGCATCATCATGGCTTGTTGAAGTTGATAACAGTATAAATAAAGCTGTTGTGGTCTGCATGATTGGGAAAATATTTTGTCTTTTCATTTTTTAAAATTGACTCTCCATAAAAAGTTTGTGCTAAAACTTAAAACCAAGATTACTACATTTTTGGCATTTCCCTACTAGAATTTGGGGCCCAGTTGGATCTATTTTCTTTAGTTAGGGGGGTCCAGTAGCCATTTCGATTGGGAACGCTTGAAGTAATAGGCTCACTAAGAGCAAAATGTCACCTCAGTGGACGACCCATGAATCCTGTTGCCTTCTTCCTTGGCTTTTATCTATTCTGAACAATAGAGGAGACATGATGACCCATGAAGCATGTCAGAAAACAGATGCTGCAGTGTTGACAGCTTACTCTCCCCTGTGACTAATTCCTTTCTTTCAAATACAGCCTCCCTAGAACTTCTAGTTGCCTTACATGCATCAATGCTTTTCCTTTATTGTCTGCCCGTAGTTTCAGAATGTGTTACGTGTAAAGCTGCCAGAAATTCCTGCACAGACCAACCTCTATTGGCCTAAGGAAGTCCTATCGATTTTTTAAACGACCTTAGGAAAGCAAAATGTTAAGAGGAAGATTTGAAACCAGATAAAATACTTCCTGGAATCAAAGGGCATCGAGGGTCTTTGGGAGTCACTTAGTCACTCCAGATGGATGTATTCCTAAAAGCATCATGAATCATTGTTTTAGGTGAAGGTGATGATGAAAAGTTACCATCTTGAGAACATAATGTTCTTCCAGAAATATTGTTTGCTGTTTATACTTTGAGATAGCACGATTGCATGCACACTTTAATACACTTGTAAAGCCACTTAAGTATCTGGAAATTGAAGACACCATTGCTGTATTCTCTTGGAATTACACATGCACATACACACAAATTCCAATTCATCCAAAACTACAATAATGTTTAAATTATGTATATAAATGTGTATGGATTTTAAGAGGTCACCAAGTTCTTTCCTTCAGGCAGAGCTGACTTAAATCATTCTAACTGGTAAAACTACATCCAGAAAAGATGTTTTGTTTTGTGAATTTTTTTCACAAAAGAGATTGACTTAAGTAACCAAATTCAGAAATTAAAAAGTGATGTATTATGGAATTTTTAATGTAAAATTAAGTACATAGTGTCTTATATACTAAAGGATCAAGTAATTAATGATTCCTCAATGAATATGTTATTCCCTCCCAGACTGTGCTCTACTTTTCTATGTATGTATATTTTTAGATCCTTTCATATCAAAGTGGATGTTATGAGAATTTGATGTATAAAATATCATTTCTGTAGTTTTTGAACCCTACTTGACCATTAACACACATCACAGATGGTTTCACAGATCCAGGGATAATTTACTCCACTTCCTTTCTGCAGAAATAGAATTACATATAATCAGTGGAAAAAAGAAATTCATGTTTTATATAGGTCTTTTAAAATAACTTTTCAGGGAGGGAGATGCAAGAGGGAGGAGATATGGGGATATATGTATATGTACAGCTGATTCACTTTGTTATAAAGCAGAAACTAACACCACTGTAAAGCAATTATACTCCAATAAAGGTGTTAAAAAAAAGAGATAGCTATAAAATAACTTTTCAATAGGAGTTTCATCTTTAAATTCAAATGAAGTGATACCTCAGTTAATAAATCCCTTGGAACCATATGTATTTTATTACTTAACTGTATTAAATATACGTTGTGCGTGCACATGCGTGTGCACACACACACAAATACTCGCACCTCAGAGTCTTTCAAAACAGAACAGCTAGTGCTTATTTTTAATGACCAAATCTTTAAATTTTCCTCTCTAATATGTTAATCTGAGTTTTATAGAAAAAAGTATGACCATTTCTGAAATTAGAACGATGCTATATATCATAAAGGGATAGTGAGCTGGAAAAATTTTAGAAAAAAGGAAAGAATGCACTGACCCTTTCTCAACCTACCACTCTTCAGTGTAAGCCCTCTTGGGGAATTAGTGAAGGGTTATGCTTCTAACTTCCTTTCAAATATCATCAGCGTCTCTACATTGGAGTAAGGACTAGAGGCAGAATAGCTTTGGTGATGCCATCAGGAGTGAGATGGGATGAATCCAGTCTCCAAATAGATTCCTTGAGTTTTCAGCAAGTGGGGATCTTACTTTACATGGCCTGTACTCGTAGGTGATAAATATAAGTTGGAAATCATTGCAGAAATCTTCTTTTTCCTTATATGAATGTCTAATTGATGCTCCCCAGTTCTTTGAAAGAATGATTATTTTCTTTTAGAATTGCAGTCACCTTTGCTATAATCAGCTGAACCTGATATGTATGGCCCTGTTTTTAAACTATCTGTATGGTTCCATTAGTCTATATTTCTATTCATGTGCAAACATTGCATAGTTTTAGCTACTGTGGTTTCATAATAATTTTAGATATAGTACTGTAAACCTTCCAAATTTTGTTGTTCTTCTTCAAGATTATCTTGGATATACTTGTCTTTTTCACATTTCCTTGTAATTTTAGAATCAGCTTGATTTTTGGTTGGGGCCTATTAAATCTGTATGTAAATTTGACCAATGATTTACGTATTTGCATTAGAGATTTAAAATTTTTTCTCAGTAACATTTTTATATAACATTTTATTTCATTTGTTTTGTAAGGTTATCGCACATTTTCTGTTAAATTCTGGGATATGTGATGTTTTGATGTTAATTTAATTGGCACATTTTAAATTTTGTTTTATATTTGTTAGCAATACAAGTGAGTTTTGTACATTGATCTTCCAGTGACCTTTGTTACATTAATTTATCATTTATTATTACTCATTTATTCATTAATTTATCTGCTATTCATTATAATATTGACTACCAATAACAGTGATATTTCTTTCTTTTCAATTCTCATACCTTTAATACATTTTTCTATCTTATTACATTGGCTATTCAATATGAAATAAATATGGAATAAAAGTGTGCTGGCTGATATTTTTATCTTCCCAATCTCATGGGGAAAGCTTTGATATTCCATTATTAAGTATGATGTTTTTCACAGTTATTATTGTTATTTTTGTTTATTTGTAGATTCTTCATCTTATATAAAGGAACTTCAGTTTTATTCCTCAGAATTGAGGAAAAGAATGGATGTTAAATTTTCTCGAATGCATTTTCTACAACTGCTAAATATTTAATTTTTCTCCTTTATTTATTTTTTTGGGGGGATTTTTTTTTATTCAAACAGAAAGTTGCAAAAGTTATAATCATCCTCATCAGTTCACTCAGTCCCATGTAATTATTTTTTTTTCATCTTGATCTTTTGTTAGCACTTTTATGAATTCATCAGTTTTCCATTAGAGTTCTGAAAATGCTTATTCATTCAGTTCAGCAATATAGTCAGTTACCAGAAACCTGTACCTGTCAGAGTCTTTCCCATGAATTCCTTGAAGATGAAACGCTTTTATAGGAACATTTTTGCAAAACCATCAGAGTACACCCAGAACTGTCTGTAAATGACAAAAGACTTAAAAATGGCCACGGTTAAAGATTTGATGAAAGTCCATAATAATGCAATTGACAAGGAAATTTAGTTATTTCTGAGATATACATTTTAAAGTAATAGCTAGAATTATGACTTATAACATTATACCAGAACATATAAGATTTTTAGAAATTTCATGTAATGTCTGAAACATTTATATTAACATATTTCCATACAAATAACCCAAAGAAAGTTTAGTATTAGTTGTTTTTGTTTGTTTGTTTGTTTTTTATACTGCAGGTTCTTATTAGTCATCAGTTATTTGTTTTTTTTTTTTTGCTGTATGCGGGCCTCTCACTGTTGTGGCCTCTCCCGTTGTGGAGCACAAGCTCTGGACGCACAGGCTCAGCGGCCATGGCTCACGGGCCCAGCCGGTCCACAGCACGTGGGATCCTCCCAGACAGGGGCACGAACCAGTGTCCCCTGCATCGGCAGGCGGACTCTCAACCACTGCGCCACCAGGGAAGCCCTAGTCATCAGTTTTATACACATCAGTGTACACATGTCAATCGCAGTAGCCCAATTCAGCACACCACCATCCCCACCCCGCTGTGGTTTCCCCCCCTTGGTGTCCATACGTTTGTTCTCTACATCGATGTCTCAACTTCTGCCCTGGAAACCGGTTCATCTGTACCACTTTTCTAGGTTCCACATACATGCGTTAATATATGATATTTGTTTTTCTCTTTCTGACTTACTTCACTCTGTATGACAGTCTCTAGATCCATCCACATCTCAACAAATGACCCAATTTCATTCCTTTTTATGGCTGAGTAATATTCCATTGTATATATGTACCACATCTTCTTTATCCATTCGTCTGTCGATGGGCATTTAGGTTGCTTCCATGACCTGGCTATTGTAAATAGTGCTGCTGTGAACATTGAGGTGCATGTGTCTTTTTGACTTATGGTTTTCTCTGGGTATATGCCCAACAGTGGGACTGCCAGATCATATGGTAATTCTATCTTTAGTTTTTTAAGGAACTTCCATACCGTTCTCCATCGTGGCTGTATTAATTTACATTCCCACCAACAGTGCGAGAGGGTTCCCTTTTGTCCACACCCTCTCCAGCATTTGTTATTTGTAGATTTTCTGATGATGCCCATTCTAACTGGTGTGAGGTGATACCTAACTGTAGTTTTGATTTGCATTTCTCTAATAATTATTGATGTTGAGCAGCTTTTCATGTGCTTCTTGGCCATCTGTACGTCTTCTTTAGAGAAATGTCTATTTAGGTCTTCTGCCCATTTTCTGATTGGGTTGTTTGTTTCTTTAATATTGAGCTGCATGAGCTGTTCATATATTTTGGAGATTAATTCTTTGCCTGATGATTCGTTTCCAAATATTTTTTCCCATTCTGAGGGTTGTCTTTTCGTCTTGCTTATGGTTTCGTTTGCTATGCAAAAGCTTTAAAGTTTCATTAGGTCCCATTTGTTTATTTTTGTTTTTATTTCCATTACTCTAGGAGGTGGATCAAAGAAGATCTTGCTGTGATTTATGTTAAAGAGGGTTCTTCCTATGTTTTCCTCTAAGAGTTTTATAGTGTCCAGTCTTACATTTAGGTCTCTAATCCATTTTGAGATTATTTTTTGTATGGTGTTAGGGAGTGTTCTAATTTCATTCTTTTACATGTAGCTGTCCAGTTTTCCCAGAACCACTTATTGAAGAGACTGTCTTTTCTCCATTGTATATCCTTGACTCTTTGTCATAGATTAGTTGACCATAGGTGCGTGGGTTTATCTCTGGGCTTTCTATCTTGTTCCATTTTTCTATGCTTCTGGATTTGTGCCAGTACCATATTGTCTTGATTACAGTAGCTTTGTAGTATAGTCTGAAGTCAGGGAGTCTGATTCTTCCAGCTCCGTTTTTTTCCCTGAAGACTGCTTTGGCTATTCACGGTCTTTTTTGTCTCCATACAAATTTTAAGATGATTTGTTCTAGTTCTGTACAAAATGCCATTGGTCATTTGATAGGGATTGCATTGCTCTGTAGATTGCTTTGGGTAGTAGAGTCATTTTCACAAAATTGATTTTTCGAATCCAAGAACATGGTATATCTCTCCATCTGTTGGTATCATCTTTAATTTTTTTCATCAGTGTTTTATAGTTTTCTACATACAGGTCTTTTGTCTCCCTAGGTAAGTTTATTACTTGGTATTTTATTCTTTTTGTTGCAATGGTAAATGGGAGTGTTTCCTTAATTTCTCTTTCAGATTTTACATCATTAGTGTATAGGAATGCAAGAGATTTCTGTGCATTAATTTTGTATCCTGCAACTTTACCAAATTCATTTATTAGCTCTAGTAGTTTTCTGCTGGCATTTTTAGGATTCTCTATGTACAGTATCATGTCATCTGTGTTAAATAGTGACAGTTTTACTTCTTCTTTTCCAATTTCTATTCCTTTTATTTCTTTTTCTTCTCTGATTGCCATGGCTAGGACTTCTAAAACTATGTTGAATAATAGTGGTGAGAGTGGACATCCTTGTCTTGTTTCTGATCTTAGAGGAAATGCTTTCAGTTTTTCACCATTGAGTATGATGTTTGCTGTGGGTTTGTCATACATGGCCTTTATTATGTTGAGTTATGGTCCCTCTATGCGCACTTTCTGGAGAGTTTTTATCATAAATGGGTGTTGAATTTTGTCAAAAGCTTTTTCTGCATCTATTGAGATGATCATATGGTTTTTATCTTCAATTTGTTTATATGGTGTATCAGATTGATTGATTTGCGTATATTGAAGAATCCTTGCATCCTTGGGATAAATCCCACTTGATCATGGTGTATGATCCTTTTAATGTGTTGTTGGATTCTGTTTGCTAGTATTTTTTTGAAAATTTTTGCTTGTATATTCATAAGTGATATTGGTCTGTAATTTTTTTTTTTTTTTGTAGTATTGTTGTCTGGTTTTGGTATCAGGGTGATGGTGGCCTCATAGAATGAGATTGGGAGTGTTCCTTCCTCTGCAATTTTTTGGAAGAGTTTGAGAATTATGGGTGTTAGCTCTTCTCTAAATGTTTGATAAAATTCACCTGTGAAGCCATCTGGTACTGTACTTTTATTTGTTGCAAGATTTTAAATCACAGTTTCAATTTCATTACTTGTGATTGGTCTGTTCATATTTTCTGTTTGTTCCTGGTTCAGTCTAGGAACGTTATACCTTTCTAAGAATTTGTCCATTCTTCCAGGTTTCCATTTTATTGGCATAGAGTTGTTTGTAGTAGTCTCTTAGGATGCTTCGTATTTCTGAGGTGTCTGTTGTGACTTCTGCTTTTTCATTTCTAATTTTATTGGTTTGAGTCCTCTTCCTCTTGGTGATTCTGGCTAATGGTTTATCATTTTTGTTTATCTTCTGAAAGAACCACTTTTAGTTTTATTGATCTTTCCTATTGTTTTCTTTGTTTCTATTTCATTTATTTCTGCTCTGGTCTTTATGATTTCTTTCCTTCTGCTAACTTTGTGTTTTGTTTGTTCTTCTTTCTCTAGTTCCTTTAGGTGTAAGGTTAGATTGTTTACTTGAGATTTTTCTTGTTTCTTGAGGTAGGCTTCTATAGCTATAAACTTCCTTCTTAGAACTGCTTTTGCTGTATCCCATAGGTTTTGGATTGTTGTGTTTTCATTGTCATTTGTCCCTAGGAATATTTTGATTTCCTCTTTGATTTCTTCAGTGATCTCTTGGTTATTTAGTAACGTATCGTTTAGCCTCCATGTGTTTGTGTTCTTTACATTTTTTTCCCTGTAATTCATTTCTTTTTTTTTTTTTTTTTAAACATCTTTATTGGGGTATAATTGCTTTACAATGGTGTGTTAGTTTCTGCTTTATAACAAAGTGAATCAGCTATACATATACATATGTTCCCATATGTCTTCCCTCTTGCGTCTCCCTCCCTCCCACTCTCCCCATCCCACCCTTCCAGGCTGTCACAAAGCACCGAGCTAATATCCCTGTGCCTTGCGGCTGCTTCCCCCCAGCTATCTACCTTACTACGTTTGTTAGTGTGTATATGTCCATGACTCTCTCTCGCCCTGTCAAAACTCACCCCTCCCCCTCCCCATACCCTCAAGTCCGTTCTCCAGTAGGTCTGCGTCTTTATTCCTATCTTACCCCTAGGTTCTTCATGACATTTTTTTCCCTTAAATTCCATATATATGTGTTAGCATACGGTATTTGTCTTTTTCTTTCTGACTTACTTCACTCTGTATGACAGACTCTAGGTCTATCCATCTCATTACAAATAGCTCAATTTCATTTCTTTTTAAGGCTGAGTAATATTCCATTGTGTATATGTGCCACATCTTCTTTATCCATTCATCCGATGATGGGCGCTTAGGTTGTTTCCATGTCCTGGCTATTGTAAATAGAGCTGCAATGAACATTTTGGTACATGACTCTTTTTGAATTTTGGTTTTCTCAGGGTATATGCCAAGTAGTGGGATTGCTGGGTCATATGGTAATTCTATTTGTAGTTTTTTAAGGAACCTCCATACTGTTCTCCACAGTGGCTGAACCAATTCACATTCCCACCAGCAGTGCAAGAGTGTCCCCTTTTCTCCACACCCTCTCCAGCATTTATTGTTTCTAGATTTTTTGATGATGGCCATTCTGACTGGTGTGAGATGATATCTCATTGTAGTTTTGATTTGCATTTCTCTAATGATTAATGATGTTGAGCATTCTTTCATGTGTTTGTTGGCATTCTGTATATCTTCTTTGGAGAAATGTCTATTTAGGTCTTCTGCCCATTTTTGGATGGGGTTGTTTGTTTTTTTGTTATTGAGCTGCATGAGCTGCTTGTAAATTTTGGAGATTAATCCTTTGTCAGTTGCTTCATTTGCAAATGTTTTCTCCCATTCTGAGGGTTGTCTTTTGGTCTTGGTTATGGTTTCCTTTGCTGTGCAAAAGCTTTGAAGTTTCATTAGGTCCCATTTGTTTATTTTTGTTTTTATTTCCATTACTCTAGGAGGTGGGTCAGAACGTATCGTTTAGCCTCCATGTGTTTGTGTTCTTTACATTTTTTTCCCTGTAATTCATTTCTAATCGAATAGCATTGTGGTCAGAAAAGATGCTTGATATGATTTCAGTTTTCTTAAATTTACTGAGGCTTGATTTGTGACCCAAGATGTGATCTATCCTGGAGAATATTCCGTGCATACCTGAGAAGAAAGTGTAATCTGCTGTTTTTGGATGGAATATCCTATAAATATCAATTAAATCTATCTTGTCTATTGTGTCATTTAAAGCTTCTGTTTCTTTAGTTATTTTCATTTGGATAATCTGTCCATTGGTGTAAGTGAGGTGTTAAGGTCCCCCACTATGATTGTGTTATTGTCTATTTCCTCTTATAGCTGTTAGCAGGTGCCTTATGTATTGAGGTGCTCCTATGTTGGGTGTATATATATTTATAATTGTTAT
The DNA here is from genome assembly GCF_008692025.1 of Phocoena sinus. Taxonomy (NCBI): domain Eukaryota; kingdom Metazoa; phylum Chordata; class Mammalia; order Artiodactyla; family Phocoenidae; genus Phocoena; species Phocoena sinus. The sequence goes on from NC_045772.1 coordinate 68,167,199, forward strand.
ATCTTCTTCTTGGATTGATCCCTTGATCATTATGTAGTGTCCTTCTTTGTCTCTTGTAACATTCTTTATTTGAATGTCTATTTTACCTGATATGAGTATAGCTACTCCAGCTTTCCTTTGATTTCCATTTGCATGGAATATCTTTTTCCATCCCCTCACTTTCATTCTGTATGTGTCCCTAGGTCTGAAGTGGGTCCCTTGTAGACAGCATATATATGGGTTTTGTTTTTGTATCCATTCAGCAAGCCTGTGTCTTTCGGTGGGAGCATTTAATCTATCCACGTTTAAGGTAATTATCGATATGTATGTTCCTGTGACCATTTTCTTAATTGTTTTGGGTTTGATTATGTAGGTCCTTTACTTCTCTTGTGTTTCCCACTTAGCAAAGTTCCTTTAGCATTTGTTGTAGAGCTTGTTTGGTGGTGCTGAATTCTCTTAGCTTTTGGTTGTTTGTAAAGCTTTTGATATCTCCATCGAATCTGAATGAGATCCTTTCTGGGTAGAGTAATCTTGTTTGTAGGTTCTAACAGTTCATCAGTTTAAATATGTCATGCCAATCATTTCTGCCTTGTAGAGTTTCGATGAGAAATCACCTGTTAACCTTATGGGAGTTCCCTTGTATGTTATTTTTTGTTTTTCCCTTGTTGTTTTCAATAATTTTCCTTTGTCTTTAACTTTAGCCAATTTGATTACTATGTGTCTCGGTGTGTTTCTCCTTGGGTTTATCCTCTATTGGACTCTCTACGCTTCCTGGGTTTGGGTGGCTATTTCCTTTCCCGTGTTAGGGAAGTTTTTGAATATAATCTCTTCAGATATTTTCTCTGGTCCTTTCTCTCTCTCTTCTCCTTCTGGGACCCCTATAATGCGAATGTTGTTGCGTTTATTGTTGTCCCAGAGGTCTCTTAGGCTGTCTTCCATTTCTTTTCAGTCTTTTTTCTTTATTCTCTTCCACAGTAGTGAATTCCACCATTCTGTCTTCCAAGTCCCTTATCCATTCTTCTGCCTCAGTTATTCTGCTATTGATTCCTTCTAGTGTATTTTTCATTTTTGTTATTGTATTGTTCATCTCTGTTTGTTTGTTCTTTAATTCTTCTAGGTGTTTGTTAAACATTTCTTGCATCTTCTCGATATTTGCCTCCATTGTTTCTCTGATGTCCTGGATCATCTTCACTGTCATTATTCTGAATTCTTTTTCTGGAAGGTTGCCTATCTCCACTTCATTTAGTTGTTTTTCTGAGGTTTTATCTTGTTCCTTCATGTGGTACATAGCCCTCTGCTTTTTCATCTTGTCTATCTTTCTTTGAATGTGGTTTTTGTTCCACAGGCTGCAAGATTGTAGTTCTTAGTGCTTCTTCTCTCTACCCTCTGGTGGATGAGGCTATGTAAGAGGCTTGATGGGAGTGACTGGTGGTGGGTAGAGCTGACTGTTGCTCTGGTGGGAAGAGCTCAGGAAAACTTTAATCCACTTGACTGCTGATGGGTGGGGCTTTGTTCCCTCCATGTTGGTTGTTTGGCCTGAGGCAACCCAACACTGGAGCCTACCTGGCCTCTTTGCTGGGGCTAATGGCAGACTCTGGGAGGGCTCACACCAAGGAGTATTTCCCAGAACTTCTGCTGCCAGTGTCCTTGTCCTCGTGGTGAGGCATAGCCACCACCTGCCCCTGCAGGAGACCCTCCAACACTAGCAGGTAGGTCTGCTTCAGTCTCCTGTGGGGTCAATGCTGCTTCCCCTAGGTCCCGATTTGCACACTACTTTGTGTGTGCCCTCCAAGAGTGGAGTCTCTCTTTCCCCCAGTCCTGTCAAATTCCTGCAATCAATTCCCACTAGGCTTCAAAGTCTGATTCTCTAGGAATTCCTCCTCCTGTTGCCTGAACCCCAGGTTGGGACGCTTGACGTGGGGCTCAGAACCTTCGCTCCAGTGGGTGGATTTCTGTGGTATAAGTGTTCTCCAGTCTGTGGGTCACCCACCCACCAGTTATGGGATTTGATTTTACTGTGATTTTGCCCCTCCTTCTGTCTCATTGTGGCTTCTCCTTTGTCTTTTGTTGTGGGGTATCTTTTTGGTGAGTTCCAGTGTCTTCCTTTTGATGATTGTCCAGCAGGTAGTTGTGATTCTGGTATTCTCGCAAGAGGGAGTGAGAGCATGTCCTTCTACTCTGCCACGTTGGTTCCTCCTCCCTTTATTTTGTTAATATGTAGTGAATTACTTTTTTTTTTTTTTTGCGATACGCGGGTCCCTCACTTTTGTAGCCTCTCCCGTTGCGGAGCACAGGCTCCGGATGCGCAGCCTCAGCGGCCATGGCTCACGGGCATAGCCGTTCCGCGGTATGTGGGATCTTCCCAGACCAGGGAACGAACCCGTGTCCCCTGCATCAGCGGACTCTCAACCACTGCACCACCAGGGAAGCCCGTAGTGAATTACTTTGATTGATTTCTAAAATGTTAAACCAACATTAAATTTCTGATATAAGTCCCACTTAGTTATGATGTATTATTCTTGTTTTGTATTACTAGATTATATTTGCTAATGTTCAGGGCTTTTACGTGTATTTTTTTTTTTTTTTTTTTTTTTTTTTTTGTGGTACGCGGGCCTCTCACTGTTGTGGCCTCTCCCGTTGCGGAGCACAGGCTCCAGACGCGCAGGCTCAGCGGCCATGGCTTACAGACCCAGCCGCCCCGTGGCATGTGGGATCTTCCCGGACAGGGGCACGAACCCGTGTCCCCTGCATTGGCAGGCGGAGTCTCAACCACTGCGCCACCAGGGAAGCCCTACGTCTATTCTTATGAATTAGATTGGTTTGTAGTTTCCCTTGTAATGTCTTTGTCAGGTTTTTGCCTCATAGAATATGTTGGGATGTGTTCCCTTTTTGGTAATCTGGAAGAATTTGTGAAAGATTGCTGTTACTTTCTCCTTGAAGTATTCAAAAGAGTTCACTGATCTAGCCATCTGAGACTGGAGTAATGTTTGTGGGATGATTTTAATTACAATTATCCTTCTTTCTAGGTTTAGTGTCCATAACCCTAACAAAGGCCAGCACTCCAAACTGCGTATGAAATTGCATTTCCTCTCAGGGCGTTGCTTCAAGAATTCACTTCTTCTTTTGCACTATTACTTTGTACTTTCTCTATCGGATATTTCCATAAGCACATAAATATGCTATAATATTTATAGTATGAAAAGCAAGCCAAATGTAAAACCTTCTATTGACCTTACCTATTCAACTGCTGTTCCTCTGTTTCCCTTTGGTTGTCTCCAGTTCCCCTCCTCTCACTCTTTATTGGACCCTACTCTCTCTGCTTCACTGAAAATGTATTTGTCAAGGCTTCCACTGATGTCCATCTTGCAAAGTCCATTCTCTAATTCTGAGTCCTCATCCTGTTGGACTTTGATTACTCCATCCTTCCAAACTCTTTTCTTGAGCTCCCACTTTCCTGGTTTTATTCCTCGGTCTCCTGGCTCCTTCCTCCTCACACCCCTGACATCTGGATGTAGGACTGTTCTAAGGCTTGATGCCCAGACTTCTTCCCCATGTTCACTTAATTCCTAAGTGATCTCATACTGTCTAAGGGCTTTAAATCCCATCTCTATGAGACAATGGATTATTAATTTTTTCTCTTATCTTGACCTTTGCCCTTGGACTCCAGACTTGTATATCCAACAGCTCATCTTCACTTGCATAAGCTGGAATATCAAACTGTGCATGTCAGAAGTCAAACTCATCATCCTCTTCCTTAAACTTGCTCTTCATTCAGTGTTCCCCATCTCAGTACATGGTAACTGCTTTCTTCTAGTTGTGCAGGCTAAGAACCCTGAAGGGTTTCTTGATTTCTCTCACACTGCACATTTAATCCTAAGAAAATCTTTTCACCACCTTCCCTGGTCCAAGGTACCTCTAGCAACTCATCTCCTTGATTTAGCCCTTGTAATCTCCCACCGTTCATACAGTTTATTTCCGACACGGCAGCCAAAATGATTATAGTAAAACTCTGTTCAAAAAACCCTCCCATAGCTTTCTACCTACAGCAGCCAAAGTTATTTTTTAGACCCTTAGTCCGTAAATGGTCTGCCTCTGTGCTTTCTGATGCCTTTTTGACCTAATTTCCTCCTATTCTGACCCTTCCTCATTCCACTGTAGCCACACAGGCTTCAGTGATATTCCTTGAATTTGCCAGGCAGGCTCCTGCCTCAGGGTCATTGCTTTTCTTCAGGGTTTCACTACATGTCACTTCTTCAATAAGGCTTTCTTTGAACATCCTGTTTTAGATATCATCTTACCATACTCCTTAGCCTCCTTTTAATTTTCTTCATAGATTTTATCACCATGTAACCTGTTTATTTGATATATTTTATTAATTTATTTTAATATAAATTCAGGGAGAACTGGTATTTTTATCTCTTTGGTTCTCTTCTGTATCCCCAGAACCTAGAACAGAGCCTAGGACAAATAGACATTCAGACAATATTTGTTGAATGAATAAATGAGTGAGTAGTAAATGAATATAAGAAATCCCTTTGAAATGTGTATGCCATTTGAGTCAGCAATTTAGTTATAATAATTTATTCCAAGAAGGAAATTGTGCAGGTACACAAAGAAACATGTATTGAAATATTTTTATTAAGAATGAAAAACTGGGGAATTCCCTGGCGGTCCAGTGGTTAGGATTCAGTGCTTTCACTGCCGTGGCCTGGGTTCGATCCCCGGTCAGGGAACTGAAATCCTGCAAGCCGCATGGCATGGCCAAAAAAAAAAAAAAGAAAAATCGGAAACAGTAATAGGAAATTGGATATTAACTAGATCATGGCACAGCTATACTATGAAATACCATGCTTCCATTACAAAGGATGTGGCTTTACTTTTATTGACTTGGAAAGATGTTCACAGTGTATGGTTAAGTGAAGAAGACTGCAAAGGGTACATGCAAAAATATTATATTGATCATCTCTTGCCAGCAGGACCATTAGTGATCTTACTTGTCTTTTTCATGTTTTGTGTATTTTCTGAATTTTTGTATTATTATAACCAATTATTTTATGTCAGAAAAATTGTGTACATATATAAAACCAAGTTGTCAAATCTTTCACAAGTAGCCATATTCTGCTTGGTCTTCCCGTAAGACAGGAATGCTCAGCTTGGAGTCCATGAATGGACCTCATGGGATCTGTGAACCCCTTGTCAAATCTGTAAGCCAGATTTTCTACAAACTTACATATGTGCATTTTCAGATCATCACAGCAATCTGTATTCCCTAGTTGATCTTCCTCAACCTTGCAACAGTGTGTTCCTGGGTTCATTCTTGATAAAGTAGGGAAGACTCATCTTCTCTGAGTCTGCCTCTTCTTTGAACCCTTTCTCTTCAGTCTTTCACTAATTTCCACTTGCTTGGTCTCCGTCACAACTAAGTGAATGGAGGTTATGAGAGGACATAGCATTCAGTAGGTGCTGCCCTTTATCCAACAACATTTCAACTCGACTTTCGTGCGTACCCTGTGCTGTGGAGTGAGTACCCACTTATTACCAGTGCTTTATCATATCTGTTCTTTCTCCATCCTTGTATAAGACCGTTCCCAAAGTGATATTTAATGCCATGATGCCACTAAATTCTCCTCCCCTCCAGGATCATAGCTCAAAGTGTTGTTTCTTAGATTTTTTTGTGTCATGCTAGTAATAAATTACCTCCATTTCATGAATGGCCACTTTCCCTTTTACTTTACTGTAAACTCAGTTATGTGGGGTAATAAGATGGAGAGATTGTTATTCAAGCCGTCATGTATGATGCCAAGGCTTCAATCATGAAACTTCCATTTGCTACTGCTCTTTCCCTTTGGTGATATAATTTTGCTTCCTAGCTGTATTATTCCTGAAGCAGCTTTGTTACCCTCACTGGTCTAGCTACATTCCTCTTCTTGCAGTGAGATTTTTATAGTATTATTATTATTAGTTTTGAAATGGCTAAACATTTTTCAGTTAATAATGAGTTTATTATTGAGGATCTCCAAGCTTCACCATTGTTTGGCCTTATTCATTGCCATATTCTCAGTTCCCATAGTAAATATTAGCTGGAATAAATGAACAAATAAATCATAGTTTAAAAAACCATCTTCCCTTTATGTTTTAATATAAGCAAGGCCTTGGTTTTATAAAAATGAAATGATTGGCCTTAGGAAGTCATGAATTATTGGTCACCAGATGAATTCAAACAAACTGGATGACCATTTGATGGGAATATCATAGATGAGATGCAAACATCATTATTTGGGTAGATTCTCACTAAATTACTTTCTGTCTGATATTCCTGTTTAAGTTAAAATCAGCCCTGAAAATTTGCTGATGTTTAAATAACATGCATAAATATGTCATAGGAAATATAAGTCATAATCATGATGTGTATGGAGTGCTTACTCTCTCTCAGTAACTGTGTAAAGTAAGTCCTTATAAGTTATTTCATTTACAAAACAACCATATAAGTTCACAACTCTTCTTACCCTTATTTGATAGGGAAGGAAACTGAGGCTTGGAGAAGATTTTTAACTTGTCCAGTTGTGAACTATGGAGACAGGATTAAGACTCTGAGGTCTTTTAAATTGCTGCATTATACTGGCTTGCTGATGACCAAATACTGTTAAAGACTAATAAAAATAGAATCAATATGATTCTAATGAAGGATGCCAAAAAGTACACCTTTTACTCCCCACTCTGCCATCTCCCTCAATACTTGAGGGAATCATTGGAAGAGGCGAGGTGAAACAGCCGTTTTGTTTCTAATAAGTGAACGCAGCAGCCTAACTTACAGTAAATTTGGCCCTACCACTGGACTTCATGTTTCATATTTTACTGGTTACACTAGAGCCCCCACAATACCAGTGCTGTCCACTTAGTTTCTATGAGCGTGGATTAATCTTCTGTTTTTATCTGCAAGTTATGCCTCCTGGTTTCTGCATTATTTCAATTAAAAATGTATTCAGCACACTGAATTGTATGCTTTAAAACAGTAAATTTTATGTTATGAGAATTTTGTCTCAAAAAAATGTGTTCAAATTGCTTGCTATTCACAGAATTGGCTATAAAAAGCTGGACTTTATAAATGATGCCTTATTGGGACTATTGACAAATAACTAAAATAGTTACCATTTATTGAGTGCTTCCTGTGTTTCAGATGCCAGGCTTTATATGGCTTATCCCATTGAATCCTTATTTTACAGATGAGGAAACTGAGGCAGTGAGAGGTCAGGTCATAGATGGTAGTGAGAGGCAGAGCTGGTTTTCAATTTTTTTTTTTTTTTTTTTTTTTTTTTTTTTTTGGTGGTACGCGGGCCTCTCACTGTTGTGGCCTCTCCCGTTACGGAGCACAGGCTCCAGACGCGCAGGCTCAGCGGCCATGGCTCACGGGCCCAGCCACTCCGCGGCATGTGGGATCTTCCCGGACCGGGGCACGAACCCGCGTCCCCTGCATCGGCAGGCGGACTCTCAACCCCTGCGCCACCAGGGAAGCCCTGGTTTTCAATTTCAAAGCCTGTGCACATAACTCCTTTGCAGTTGTACCATCCATGAACCACACTAATGATATAGTTGGCACTAGAAGTGCCTCTGGCTTTTCTTCAAGTGACTGATTTACAACTGGGTTGTAGCTTAATGTTCTGAGGTGATCTGATCATTTTTCTATTTAGGTTTAATTTAAGGCGGCAGAAAACTACTCGTTTCATGTTGTGTGCAACCTTTTGGCGGATGAGACATGACCTTATTTTTATCCTTTGATCTTGAGTTATGAAGGAGGTTGTTAAAATGAATGATGTTCTACCACTGTTGCCAATTTCTTCAAAGCCTAGTCTTAGTTTATATTTCTGCCATTGCAAAGGATATTTGATTAACAAGGGCATAAATTATTATAAAGGGTGAACTTTATTTCTGATTTTAGTTACTTCTCAAGATTATGAATAACAAATCAGGGCGACATGATGTGTTGAAGTGTGACAAATTATCTTCTTGGGATTTAAAATGTGATTTCAATTTAAGGTAGTAAATGCTCATTAAACATAAAAGGGAAAATGAAGGACAATACAAAGAAGGTTAAACTTCGTACATAGTTCTGTCACTCAGTTGCTTTTAAAAATGTTGATACATTTTATTCCAATTATATATTTTCCCCATGGTCACAACTGTAATGTATTAGTTAGGGTTCTTGCTTGTAAGGTGACTTCGGGGGTGGTGGACAGGCAGGGTAGCTTACAGTACTGATGGGAGGCTGAGGCACCAGAATTTTGAGGAGGCAATAATCAAAAGTGCCCTTGTAGGTCAGCAAACAGGAAGCAAGATGCAGAGTGACCTTAATATAGCTGACTGGGATGCTGCTGCCCTATCGCAATGTAGGGGTCCCTCCTCCCTCTCTTCCTTGCTGTGCTTCATCCAGATACCCAGTCCAAAGGAAGAGTGTCAGATTGCTAAGATGTGTCATGGACCTGTCCCTGGCTGTACTACGGGGAGGAAGACGGAGGATTTGACCTTCGCTTTTTGAAATGAAAAAAATATCTAACGTGTTTTGGGCGTGCCCAACAGTGTTCTGAGTGCTTTCTTAAATTAACTCATTCCAATCCTCAGGGAAGTCCTTTGAGGCAAGTGCAATTTGTATCTTTGTTTTATAGTTGGGTAACCAGATGAGGCACAGAGAGATGAAGTAGCTTAGTGCTACCAGGAGGGCTACCAGGATGTGAAGCGGAGGTCAGGCTTTAGGGCTTGGGTGTTTAACCACACTGATCTACTGAGCCTTGGGGTGGGGGGATAGGTGAGGGGAGGCCACCTCCCACTTAGATGCCACCCAATGGGGGACAGATGGAGTTCTGGAAATGAATAATATTTATTGAATACTCACCACATGCCAGGCACACTTCTAAGTGTTTTACATCATCATTTATTTTTCTTTTCACTGGATGTTTTTTGTGTATTACATATCTATTTCATTAAAAAAAACTGAGCGAATGATGCTGATAAAAATGTAATTTTTGGTAAAATATTTAACTACTGAAGTGTTGTTCTTGTTTGTGCAGCATGGTGTCAGCCTCCGTGCTATTAAGGATAATTCTGGTGCCTCAAATTTAGGAATTCAGTACAGGTGACAGTAATATCTAGAGGAAGAGACCAGACTGACAGCAGTGGTAGGGTTCTTGCCTCCATGTGGTAAAAGAACTGAAGGTATATAGCAATGGGGTGATGTGTTTGCTGATGTTATTTTTTTTTAATGCAAATATCTCTCTATCATTATAGAACTCACTAGTTGATTAAATAATGAATACTTGTTATCAAATAATAAGATAGAAGGGACTCTCTGATTGGTATCTTCTGGATCAAAGACCGAACAACTTGGTGTTTTATTTATGCTTAATAAGTTTACACATGATTTATATTCTGGATTACTTAGTTTATTTTTTATCTTAAAATAGAATTTTACTATATATGTGTGTATGTATGTATTATATTAAAGAAGTAATACATAATTAATGGAGAAAATTCAAGGTTATAAAAATATTTGAGAAGGTTCTTGCATCCTTTCCCCCAAATTGTACTCCCCTGAGGTAACTACTGTTAACATTTTGGCATATATCCTTCTTGATCATTTTTTCTCTAAACACACACACACACAGTTTTCTCAAACTAAATGGGATTCTATAGAGCTTTTTTTAAGTTTAATTCATATTGGTAATTAACGATGGCATTATTTCACGTCAGAACCTCATGCTTTCAGAGAGTGGCATAGTGTTCCATAACATGGATGTATAATTCCCCTGTGAGTGGGTAGTTGGTATTTTATCAGACTTTTTTTTAGTGAGTGACACCACTGTCACTTTTTTTCTCCTCTACTCTCATTGGCCTTTGGTTTCATTTGCTAGTTCCTCCTCGAAATGTTAATGTGTCATTTCATCTATAATAATTCCCTGGATAATCCCTATGCCTTCATGGCTTTCAATACAATCTCTATGTCTATGACTCCCAAGTCCTATTTCCATAATGGACCTCTCTCCATCTCAGACTGGTAGATCTATCTGACCTCCCTACATGTCCTCTTGAATGCTCATTAGGTACTTTAAACATAACATATCTAGGTTTAAAACTTGGTTCAAATTATCCTTGTTTTTCTTAATTTGAGAATGCCTTGATTTCTTCATCTCTGAAGGATATTTTCACTGGGTATGGGATTCTGGCCTGATAGCTTTTTCTTTCGTCACATCAAAAATATTTTTCCACTTCCTTCTGGCTTTCATTGTTTCTTCTGGGGAATTCACTACCATTCTAATTGTTTTTTCCTATACATAACGTGTCAATTTTTTCTCACTGCTTTCAATATTTTTATCTTTATTCTTAGTTTTCAGAAGTTTCGTTATGATCAGTATTCCTTCGAGTTTATCTTGTTTGGGGTTTGCACAGATTCTTGAATCTGTGAGTTTATGTCTCTGACCAGATTTGGGGAGTTTACAGCCATTATTTCTTCAAGTACTTTTTTAGTTCACCCTCTTTCTCCTCTTTTATGGGCTCTGATTATGAAAATGTTAGAACTTTTGTTATAATCTCCCAGGGCTCTGAGACTGTTCATTTTTTTTCAGTCTGTTTTGTCTCTGCTGCTCAGATCAGATAATTTTTGTTCTGTCTTCTAGTTAACTGACTCTTTTTTGGTCCCCTCCATTTTGCTGTTGAGCTTTTTATTTCAGTTATTGTATTTTTCAGTTTTAAAATTTCCATTTGGTTCTTCTTTATTTATTTGGTCCTTCTATTTCTTTGCTGAGGCTTTCTAACTTGTTTTTTTAATTTTTGAATTTTATTTATTTTTTTATACAGCAGGTTCTTATTAGTCATCCATTTTATACATATTAGTGTATATATGTCAATCCCAATCTCCCAATTCATCACCCGCCCCACCCCACGCCACAGCCACTTTCTCCCCTTGGTGTTCACACATTTGTTCTCTACATCTGTGTCTCTATTTCTGCCCTGCAAACCGGTTCATCTGTACCATTTGTCTAGCTTCCACATATATGCATTAATATACGGTATTTGTTTTTCTCTTTCTGACTTACTTCACTCTGTATGACAGTCTCTAGATCCATCCACGTCTCTACAAATGACCCAATTTCGTTCAATTTTATGGCTGAGTAATATTCCATTCTGTATATGTACCACATCTTCTTTATCCATTCGTCTGTTGATGGGCATTTAGGTTGTTTCCATGACCTGGTTATTGTAAATAGTGCTGCTGTGAACATTGGGGTGTATGTGTCATTTTGAATTATGGTTTTCTCTGGGTATATGCCCAGGAGTGGGATTGCTGGATCATAAGGTAATTCTATTTTTAGTTTTTTAAGGAACCTCCATACTGTTCTCCATAGTGGCTGTATCAATTTACATTCCCACCAAGAGTGCAAGAGGGCTCCCTTTTCTCCACACCCTCTCCAGCATTTGTTGCTTGTAGATTTTCTGATGATGCCCATTCTGACTGGTGTGAGATGATACCTCATTGTAGTTTTGATTTGCATTTCTCTAATAATTAGTTGAGCAGCTTTTCATGTGCTTTTTGGCCATTTGTATGACTTCTTTGGAGAAATGTCTATATAGGTCTTCTGCCCATTTTCTGATTGGGTTGTTTCTTATTTTAATATTGAGCTGCATGAGCTTATATGTTTTGGAGATTAATCCTTTGTTTATTTGTTTGCAAATATTTTCTTCCATTCTGAGGATGGTCCTTTGGTCTTGTTTTCTTTGCTGTGCAAAAGGTTTTAAGTTTAATTAGGTCCCATTTGTTTATTTTTGTTTTTATTCCCATTACTCTAGGAGGTGGATCAGAGAAGATCTTGCTGTGATTTATGTCAAAGAGTGTTCTTCCTATGTTTTCGTCTAAGAGTTTTATAGTTTCCGGTCTTACATTTAGGTCTCGAATCCATTTTGAGTTTATTTTTGTGTATGGTGTTAGGGAGTGTTCTAATTTCATTCTTTTCCATGTAGCTGTCCAGTTTTCCCAGAACCACTTATTGAAGAGACTGTCTTTTCTCCATTGTATATCCTTGCCTCCTTTGTCATAGATTAGTTGACCATAGGTGTGTGGGTTTATCTCTGGGCTTTCTATACTGTTCCATTGATCTATATTTTTTTTTTTTTTTTTTTTTTTTTTTTTTTTTTTGCTGTACGTGGGCCTCTCACTGTCGTGGCCTCTCCCATTGCGGAGCACAGGCTCCGGACGTGCAGCCTCAGCGGCCATGGCTCACGGGCTCAGCCGCTCCGCGGCATGTGGGATATTCCCAAACCGGGGCATGAACCCTTGTCCCCTGCATCGGCAGGCGGACTCTCAACCACTGTGCCACCAGCAAAGCCCTATATTTCTGTTTTTGTGCCAGTATCATATTGTCTTGGCTACTGTAGCTTTGTAGTATAGTCTGAAGTCAGGGGGTCTGATTCCCTTTTTTTCCCTCAAGACTGCTTTGGATGTTCAGGGTCCTTTGTGTTTCCATACAGATTTTTAGATTTTTTGTTCTAGTTCTGTAAAAAATGCCATTGGTAATTTGATAGGGATTGCATTGAATCTGTAGATTGCTTTGGGTAGTATAGTCATCTTCACAATATTGATTCTTCCAAACCAAGAACATGCTATATCTCTCCATCTGTTTGTGTCATCCTTGATTTCTTTCATCAGGGTCTTATAGTTTTCTTCATACAGGTCTTCTGTCTCCCTAGGTAGGTTTATTCCTACGTATTTTATTCTGTTGCAATGGTAATTGGGAGTGTTTCCTCAATTTCTCTTTCTGATCTTTTGTTGTTAGTGTGTTGGAAAACAAGAGATTACTGTGCATTAATTTTGTATCCTGCATCCTGCATTCATTGCTTAGCTCTAGTACTTTTCTCGTGGCATCTTTAGGATTCTCTATGTATAGTATCATGTCATCTGCAAACAGTGACAGTTTTACTTCTTCTTTTTCAATTTGTATTCCATTTATTTCTTTTTCGTCTCTGATTGCCATGGCTAGGACTTCCAAAACTATGTTGAATAATAGTGGCGAGAGTAGACGTCCTGTCTTGTTCCTGATCTTAGAGGAAATGCTTTCAGTTTTTCACCATTGAGAATGATGTTTGCTGTGGGTTTGTCATATACGGCCTTTAGTATATTCAGGTAGGTTCCCTCTATGCCCACATTCTGGAGAGTTTTTATCATAAATGGGCATTGAATTTTGTCAAAAGCTTTTTCTGCATCTATTGAGATGATCATATGGTTTTTATTCTTCAATTTGTTAATATGGTGTATCACATTGATTGATTTTCATATACTGAAGAATCCTGTGTCCCTGGGATAAATCCCAGTTGATCATGGTGTATGATCCTTTTAATGTTTTGTTGGATTCTGTTTGCTGGTATTTTGTTGAGGATTTTTGCATCTACATTCGTAAGTGATATTGGTCTGTAATTTTCTTTTTTTGTAGTATCTTTGTCTGGTTTTGGTATCAGGGTGATGGTGGCCTCATAGAATGAGTTTGGGAATATTCCTTCCTCTGCACTTTTTTGGAAGAGTTTGAGAAGGATGGGTGTTAGCTCTTCTCTAAATGTTTGATAGAATTCACCTGTGAAGCCGTCTAGTCCTGCACTTTTGTTTGTTGGAAGATTTTTAATCACAGTTTCAATTTCATTACTTGTGATTGGTCTGTTCATATTTTCTATTTCTTTCCGGTTCAGTCTTGGAAGGTTATACCTTTCTAAGAATTTGTCCATTTCTTCCAGGTTGTCCATTTTATTGGCATAGAGCTGCTTGTAGTAGTCTCTTAGGATTCTTCGTATTTCTGCAGTGTCTGTTGTAACTTCTCCTTTTTCATTTCCAATATTCTTGATTTGAGCCTTCTCCCTCTTTTTCTTGATGAGTCTGGCTAATGGTTTATCAAGTTTGTTTATCTTCTCAAAGAACCAGCTTTTAGTTTTATTGATCTTTGCTATTGTGTTCTTTGTTTCTATTTCATTTATTTCTGATCTGATCTTTATGATTTCTTTCCTTCTACTAACTTTGTGTTTTGTTTGTTCTTCTTTCTCTAGTTCCTTTAGGTGTAAGGTTAGATTGTTTATTTGAGATTTTTCTTGTTTCTTCAGGTAGGATTGTAGTGCTAGAAACTTCCCTCTTAGAACTGCTTTTGCTGCATCCCATAGGTTTTGGATTGTCTTGTGTTCATTGTCATTTGTCTCAAGTTATTTTTCCATTTCCTCTTTGATTTCTTCAGTGATCTCTTGGTTATTAAGTAACGTATAAAATAACCTCCATGTGTCTGTGTTTTTTTACATTTTTTTCCCTGTAACTGATTTCTAATCTAATAGCATTGTGGTCAGAAAAGATGCTTGATATGATTTCAATATTCTTAAATTTACTAAGTCTTGATTTGTGACCCAAGATGTGATCTATCCTGGAGAACTTTCCATGCGCACTTGAGAAGAAAGTGTAATCGGCTGTTTTTGGATGGAATGTCCTATGAATATCAATTAAATCTATCTTGTCTATTGTGTCATTTAAAGCTTCTGTTTCCTTATTAATTTTCTGTTTGGATGATCTGTCCATTGTTGTAAGTGAGGTGTTATAGTCCCTCATTATTATTGTGTTACTTTCGACTTCCTCTTTATAGCTGTTAGCAGTTGCCTTATGTGTTGAGGTGCTCCTATGTTGGGTGTATATATATTTATAATTGTTATATCTTCTTTTTGGATTGATCCCTTTATCATTATGTGTGTCTTCCCTTGTCTCTTGTAACATTCTTTATGTTAAAGTCTACTTTATCTGATATGAGTACTGCTACTCCAGATTTATTTTGATTTGTATTTGCATGGAATATCTTTTTCCATCCCCTCACTTTCAGTCTGTATGTGTCCCTAGGTCTGAAGTGGGTCTGTTGTAGACAGCATATATGTGGGTCTTGTTTTTGTATCCATTCAACGAGTTGTGTCTTTTGTTTGGAGCATTTAATCCATTCACGTTTAAGGTAATTATCGATATGTATGCTCCTATTACCATTTTCTTAATTGTTATGGGTTTGTTTTTGTAGGTCCTTTTCTTCTCTTGTGTTTCCCAGTTAGAGAAGTTCCTTTAGAATTTGTTGTAGAGCTGGTTTGTTGGTGCTGAATTCTCTTTGCTTTTGCTTGTGTGTAAAGATTTTGATTTCTCCATCAACTCTGAAAGAGATACTTGTTGGGTAGAGTAATATTGATTGTACGTTTTTCCCTTTCATCACTTTAAATATATCGTGCCACTCCCTTGTGGCTTGTAGAGCTTCTGCTGAGAAATCCGCTGTTAACCTTATGGGCATTCTCTTGTATGATATTTGTCGTTTTCCCTTGTTGCTATCAATAATTTTTATTTTTCTTTAATTTTTGTCAGTTTGATTACTGTGTGTCTCACCGTGTTTCTCCTTGGGTTTATCCTGCCTGGGGCTCTCTGTGTTTCCTGGACTTGGGTAACTATTTCCTTTCTCATGTTAGGGAAGTTTTTGACTATAATCACTTCAAATATTTTCTCTGGTCCTTTCTCTCTCTATTCTCCCTCTGGACCCCTGTAATGCGAATGTTGTTGCACTTAATGGTTTCCCAGGGGTCTCTTAGGCTGTCTTCGTTTCTTTTCAGTCTTTTTTCTTTATTCTGTTCTGCAGCAGTGAATTCTACCATTCTGTCTTCCAGGTCACTTATCCGTTCTTCTGCCTCAGTTATTCTGCTATTGATTCCTTCTAGTGTGTTTTTCATTTCAGTTACTGTATTGTTCATCTCTGTTTGTTTGTTCTTTAATTCTTCTAGGTCTTTGTTAAACATTTCTTTTCTTTTTTTTTTTTTTTTTTTTTTTTTGCGGTACGTGGGCCTCTCACTGCTGTGGCCTCTCCCGTTGCGGAGCACAGGCTCCGGACGTGCAGGCTCAGTGGCCATGGCTCACGGGCCCAGCTGCTCCGCGTTATGTGGGATCCTCCCAGACCAGGGCACAAACCCGTTTCCCCTGCATCGGCAGGCGGACTGTTAACCACTGCGCCACCAGGGAAGCACTGTTAAACATTTCTTGCATCTTCTCAACCTTTGCCTCCATTCTTTTTCTGAGGCCCTGGATCATCTTCACTATCATTATTCTGAATTCTTTTTCTGGAAGGTTGCCTATCTCTACTTCATTTAGTTGTTGTTCTGGGGTTTTATCTTGTTCCTTCATCTGGTACCTAGCCCTCTGCCTTTTCATCTTGTCTATCATTCTGTGAATGTGGTTTTTGTTCTACAGGCTGCAGAATTGTAGTTCTTCTTGCTTCTGCTATCTGCCCTCTGGATGATGAGGCTACCTAAGAGGCTTGTGCAAGCTTCCTGATGGGAGGTACTGGTGGTAGGTAGAGCTGGGTGTTGCTCTGGTGGCAGAGTTCAGTAAAACTTTAATCTGCATGTCTGCTGATGGGTGGGGCTGAGTTCCCTCCCTGTTGGTTGTTTGGCCTGAGGCAACCCAACACTGGAGCCTCCCCGGGCTCTTTGGTGGTGGTAATAGCAGACTCTGGGAGGGCTCACGCCAAGGCGTACTTCCCAGAACTTCTGCTGCCAGTGTCCTTGTCCTCGTGGTGAGCCACAGCCACCCCCCGCCTCTGCAGTAGACCCTCCAACACTAGCAGGTAGGTCTGGTTCAGTCTCCTGTGGGGTCACTGCTCCTTACCCTGGGTCCTGATGTGCACACTACTTTGTGTGTGTCCTCCAAGAGTGGAGTCTGTGTTTTCACCAGTCCTCTCGAAGTCCTGAAATCAAATCCTGCTATCCTTCAAAGTCTGATCCTCTCGGAATTCCTCCTCCCGTTGCTGGACCCCCAGGTTGGGAAGCCTGACGTGGGGCTCAGAACCTTCACTCCAGTGGGTGGACTTCTGTGGTATGTGTTCTCCAGTTTGTGAGTCACCCGTCTAGCCGTTATGAGATTTGATTTTATTGTGCTTGCACCCCTCCTACCATCTCTTTGTGGCTTCTCCTTTGTCTTTGGATGTGGGGCATCTTTTTTGGTGAGTTTCAGTGTCTTCCTGTCAATGATTGTTTACCAGTTAGTTGTGATTCCAGTGCTCTCGCAAGAGGGAGAGCACATCCTTGTCCTCCGCCATCTTGAACCAATCTCAGCCTCTGACTTTTTTTCATTTGTTTCAAGTTTGTTCAGATATGTTTGTAATTGCTCATTTTAATCAATGCTTCTTTAAAATCTGTGTCAGGTAATTTTTACATCTCTGTCATCTTGTGATGTTGATATCTATTGCTTGTCTTTTTTCATTATATTTGAGATCTTTCTGATTCTTGGTATGCTGTTTGATTTGGGGTTGAAACCTGGATATTTTTGTATAATGTTTTGAGGCTTGGATTGAAACATGGATATATTTGTATGATGTTCTGAGACTTGGATCTCATTAAACTCCATATTTTATGTGACTGTCTGTGACAATGCACTGGCAGAGGATGAGGGGGTGTCATCTTGTTATTTCCAGGTGGAACTAGAAATCCAGGTGCCCTACTAGGCCTTCAGTTGACAATTAAGTGAGAACTTTTATTATTTCTGGGTGAGGGGGTGGAAGTTCCAACTGCCCACATGGTCTCTACCAAACACTCTGGTAGGGATGGTGTCATTACTGCAGGGTGATGGTGAAAGTTCTGACTCTCCACTAGGCCTCCTCTGAGAAGGCAGTGTGCTTTGTTACTAGGGATGGAACATGGTCTCCACTGATGCCATGGTTCGTCTCATTACTGGCTGACAGGGTTACAATTCTTGGCTCTCTGCTTGGCCTTTGTTGGCACCACCCTGGCAGAGGTGTTGGGTACCTGATTTCTGCCTCAAGAGAGTGGAAATCTAGGCTCCCCACTTAGCCTTTGCTGACATGTTTGGGGATGGAATCACAGTTTTTCCTGTGGTGCTTGGCTGGAATAGACTGGTTGTTCTCTAAAAGTTTTTGTCTTTCTGGGCTTCTCCTCTTTTGGTACTTTAGCTAGAGTGAGCAGGTTTTTGAGGGGAATTGTTTTGTCTGCATCCACTGGTATTTCCAGGTTGCTGGTATCTCCACCTCCAAGACTGGCATATATGAGGCAAAAAGAAAACCCTCTTCACTCACCATTCTGTTGTTACTCGGGCCCTGCGTGCCCTTGCATTTTTAAAAAATTTTCTCCATCTTTCAGACTCTTCTTATTGTTTGTTTTATAATATCCTGTTTAGTTGTACTTATTGGGAGGAATAGGAAAATTATGTCTATTCTATCTTTCTGGAGACAGAGGTCATGTACATCATTTTTGAGCTTTATTTTCAATGGGCCTCGTGTGATTCTTCTTCTCTGTGCAGGTACCTGGAACTGGAAAGCAGCGGCCATCGGAATGAAGTCAGACTACACTACCACTCCTCCGGCAGCCACCATCCTCACACAGAAGTGTTTCCTTACATTTTGGCTGATGATAAGTGGCACAAGCTCTCCTTAGCCATCAGTGCCTCCCACTTGATTTTACACGTCGACTGCAATAAGTAAGTGAAATGTTCTCAGTTCAGGTAACGGAAGATTCTAAGAAATGACGGTTAATGCACATTACTTACCTGATGCTTCTTTGCAGAATATATGAAAGAGTTGTGGAAAAGCCTTCAACAGACTTGCCTGTGGGCACATCATTTTGGCTGGGACAGAGAAATAATGCACACGGATATTTTAAGGTATCTTCTGACTAAGGTCTGAGCATAAAGTGTAAATATAAATGCTTTTTAATGAATTTGGAAAAGTACGTCTTGCTTTTTATGGTATAAAGCAAAATAATTTGATGTGTATAGTTTTTTTCTATTTGTGTCTATTTCTGTTTTATTTTTTTTTTTTTTTTTTTTTTTTTTACACTGGTGTTTAATTTAGCTGGTCAGCACTATTTTCTCTTTTTTTCCTGAATGAGTTTGAACTTTAAACATAACAGAGATGATCACAAGGCTCAATCAGGGCAGAGTTAACATCTTCTTGAAATCAGGCATTCAAAATAATAAAAATCTAAAATGTTAATATACAAATAAACTCTCTACCTTTGAAATATAACCTTTGATGAGACTTTTATTGGGGTGTTAATAATAGAGGATTAAAACTTTTCATTATTCATGGTCTCTTCGTATTTCTGAAAGTGAGAAAGGAATACATATATATGCACAAATCTATCAAAGCTAGAAAGCAGTTATAATTTATATCTTTTTCTTATTGTCTATTTAGAGACACACTCCATGGAATTGCATCACAGGATCTAAAAGACATACCGTTTAACTTTCAGTATTTTAAGGTTGAGGAAATAAAGTTCAGAAAATTGCTTGATTACAAGCCCATAGTGTAATCATTTCCCCTCCAATGACTCTGACACTGCCTGTCATACAGAAGGGGATCGGCAAATGATTGTTAAATGAAACAATGATAGGTGATGTGTCTAACTCACGGATTTCTAGCTAGAGTAGGTACCAGTAACTTTAAAATTGTGTTCTGAGAAAGGTTTGTATTCCCAGAAAGGTATTTTTAAAACTTACTTAAACTGCTACCTGGAAACCAGGTGCTTTGAATGTGTTATTTCATCGAATCCTAGTCTTGCTAGCCTTGGTGCAGGGCCTTTTAAATTTTTTAAAAATCTCTTTTACATATGCATAAACTTGTTCAGAGAGTTTAAACAACTTATCCAAAGCCAGTCATGGGGAATTGATCCCATGCTTGTGAGTCCTGAAAAATCAGTGCTCTTTTCCCACATAAGAGATAGCAAGTTTTTGCTATAGGTGTCGAGTCTCTCTTCTATTTAATCATGGCACTCTTCCCCATGGAGCTCAGACGTGGCGTCAGAAACCTCACATGTCAGTTATGTGTACTACTCTAGGGGCCATAATTTTTACTGTAGACTGTAAATGGTGCTCACTAGATTTGGGCAGTACACAAACTATAGAACTCTACATGGTAGCTTTGCTTTCATGTTGCTGCTACCAAGTGATAGGATTTTGTTGTATACAAGTTGCTTCCCTGATCCAAACCCCAAGCAAACAGCAGATCCAGCAATTGCCACATAGTATACTTAAATATTTATCATTTACACTGACACTGTTTTTGTACCATGCTATTAATCAGATTAAATATGTAGAAGATACATAGTCCAGGATTTGACTGGTAAATCTTCGTAGGTACATTCAAAATTGTCTTAATAATATGTTGGTATGTCACCTCTGTCATTAAATGTTCTATTTCCATTTTTCAAAAGGGATAAAGTGAAATATTACTTAAAGAAAATATATAAAGATATTGAAGGAAGAGAGAGGGGTGGTGAATGAAAGGGACGTTGGAGGGTGTCTGATGAGGTCGTTTGTGAGCTACCATTTGGCCATTGCTTTAAGAGCCTTGTAAGCTGGAAGCTAATTATATCTTAATGACAAAGGATGCATGTAAATTTCACATGTAAACATGTGATGTGACCTTCTGTGTAAAATGGGTCATTTCCAGTTGGCATTTTAAAAAATTTTAGGCTAAACTTTCTGTACTCCTAAGGACTCATCACTAAGTCTTGCTGTAGCTGTTTAATAAATCTCTTGTCCTTTTTAAATTGAGAAATTCACTTTAAAATATCCAACCGAGAAACAAGAAATGCTAGAATAAGCATTGCTCTTATGACTTAGCTTTTCTCTTGTTTTCTTTTTGATGATAGCAGTTAACTTAAAACGGGTATCAGTTTCACTGTTGTTGAAACCCAAAGTGATCTTCAGGTTGATTTTTAAAGGTCATTTTCAAGCCTTTCTTCAGTGGCTAACTAAAAATAACTTCCCCAGACACAAACTGTTGCCTCTTAATTATATCTTGACATTTACTCTTAAGACTTTAAAAATATTATCAATAAGAAAGTACGGTGGGTAATCATCTGTTTTGCCTGCCTGATGTTTTTCTTTCCCTTTGGTTTGAAGTCAAAGCAATGTATTCAAAAAGATTTTATTCAGGGATTTTGGTGAGTCTATCCTGTAATGTTTCCCTTCATGAACTTGACTGTTGAACATAATTTGGGTAGATGAAAGTAATACGTCTTTTTCAAAATTTTTCTCACACAGGGTATAATGCAAGACGTGCAATTACTTGTCATGCCCCAAGGATTTATTGCTCAATGCCCAGATCTTAATCGCAGTAAGTCCATTAGTTCTCGCACTGTGTAATGAAAAGTATGCTTCTTGCTTAGTTTTGTCCAAAATGTCAGTTTGAAATTAGAGTTTTTATATATTAGTTGTCAGCATAGACTTAACCAGATTGAACTCCTTATAAATATAACTTGACCAACGTAGTGTTTGTAATTCTAGCCTGTCCAACTTGCAATGACTTTCATGGACTCGTGCAGAAAATCATGGAGCTGCAGGACATTTTAGCCAAAACATCAGCCAAGGTAAAAGCTCCTTAGAAATAGAGTCTGGGGGAGCTCAAAAATCCTTGAGGTTCCTTACAATTCCTTTTATAACCACAGTTGTTCACCTTTGAGACTTTTCTTATACCCTACTGTGTACCAGGACTAAACCGAAATCCCTGCTCAAGAAAGGGGCTTATAAATATTCAAACCCTAGCCATCTGTATAACAAATGATTCAGTAAATCAAGAATGAGGCAGATTACTACACTGCTTATTACGACAATAGGATTTATTGTTTAATTTAGTTTTTATTATTTAGTTTTTCTTTGCAAGGAAGGAGGCAAGAGGACATTGTAAAGAATATGAGCACTAGAATTATGTCAAGGAAATGGTCCCATGAAATCTTTCTACCACTATGTTACAGTTGTAGGAATATTGGCTATCTTAAGCCTGTATCAAGTTTACCTATAGTTTCACCAGGCTGTTGTCTTGTTGCATAGCAGTTACTTATGACCTGGAAGTTGTGTTGTATATCAATGATTTGTTTCTGACCCAATATATATTCTAAAATTTATGTTTGCACTCGAGCAAACATAGTCATGAAATTAGACATTTTTAAAAATGGAAAATGCTTCTCTGCATTGTGGATGATGCTATTTTGACTTAGCCTTCTTTTCCATCATATAAATCCTGCTTTTTTCCCCCAAAGGCAGGGGGCAAGTTTACTACAAAAAGAAGAGGGGAAAAAATCCTTTCTTTTAAATTAAAGTCTTAAGTCATTTGCAGCAACATGAGCGGACCTAGAGATTATCATACTAATTAAGTAAGTCAGAAAGAGAAAGACAGTTACCATACGATATCACTTATATGTAGAATCTAAAATATGATACAAATGAACTTACCTGTGAAACAGAAAAAGACTCACACACGTAGAGAACAGACTTGTGGTTGCTAAGGGAGAGGTGGGTGAGCGAGGGATGGATTGGGAGTTTGGGATTAGCAGATGCAAACCATTATATAGAGAGTGGATAAACAGTAAGGGCCTACCATATAGCACAGGGAACTATATTCAATATCCTGTAATAAATCACAATGGAAAAGAATAAAATGAAAAAAATAAAGGCTTATGTATATTTATAATAAATAGTTGATGGGCACAGCCATCATTACAGCTATTCATCTGAGAAACAGTCAGATGCCTGTTGGAGTATTTTGCCTTTCTGCATTGCTGGAATGGTGAACGATATGAACCCCTTCCTTTGTGCCACAGCTGTCTCGAGCCGAACAGCGAATGAATAGATTGGACCAGTGCTATTGTGAAAGGACTTGCACCATGAAGGGAACCACCTACCGAGAACTCGAGTCGTGGACAGACGGCTGTAAGAACTGCACATGCCTGGTATGGCTTTCACTGGAGTTCAGACTAAGGGAACTCAGATGTCCCCACCCTTTAAAAATTTATTAAAACAACGTCATCATGAAAATTTCGAGACCCATTTCCTCAAAACACAACACTAAAGTGGCAGCAAACCCGGTCAAATCTAAAGGACTGTGTGTTGCCTTATTAAAGACCCTTTCTAGCCTATAAAGATGATTACGGTTTAAGAATGCTATAAAGTTTTGGGCTTCCCTGGTGGCGCAGTGGTTGAGAGTCCGCCTGCCGATGCAGGGGACGCGGGTTCGTGCCCCGGTCTGGGAAGATCCCACGTGCCGCGGAGCGGCTGGGCCCGCGAGCCATGGCCGCTGGGCCTGCGCGTCCGGAGCCTGTCCTCCGCAACGGGAGGGGCCACGACAGTGAGAGGCCCGCGTAACGCATAAAAAAAAAAAAAAAAAAAAAAAAAAAATACACTTATTGGGCTTCCCTGGTGGCGCAGTGGTTGAGAGTCCGCCTGCCGATGCAGGGGATACCGGTTCGTGCCCCGGTCCGGGAGGATCCCGCATGCCACGGAGTGGCTGGGCCCGTGAACCATGGCCGCTGGGCCTGCGCGTCCGGAGCCTGTGCTCCGCAATGGGAGAGGCCACAACAGTGAGAGGCCCGCATACCGCAAAAAAAAAAAAAAAAAAAAAAAAAGAATGCTATAAAGTTTTAAGTTTACTGGTCCACACATGAAGTTAACAATTTAAATTGGGTCAGTAGAGGGATCCCCAAAGGATTCTATCCTGTTATCCTTAACTTTTCCAGGGATTTTCCCCTCATGTTTTATTAATGCATTTTGATAAAACTAAATTAAGTGCAACAGGAAATACTGTGTCCAGATTGGGCTGTACAAACAAATAATGGAGTTTAAATAATATTTAAAAGTTTACTAATACAGCAGAATACAAATTATAGAGTATAAATAAGTTTGAGTTCTCTAATTGCTCACTAATTAAGTAGAATATTTAATGCATTATTATTTCAAACATGTAAGTTCATTTTCAAAGACAAGTTCAAAAGGAGTTTAGTTTTGAGCTTTTAAATTCCATATGAATTACCTGTTAAAACTGGTTGACTGGAAAGAAGTCAGAGGTCTAAAAAATTTTTTTCCCAAGTTCATCCAGTTTATTCAAAAGTGGGAGATCATGATGTAAGAAGGTCAGAGTTAGCTGTGAAATAGCTGTACATGTGTGTATGTATGTGCCTGCTTTGTATGATTTCTATTCAGGAACATATATTCCTATTAAAGTCATAGCATTTTGCAAATACAGTAAAACCTTCCCAACTTGTTAAATGGGTGCCAAAAATCAAATTGAGTAAAATACAAGATGTGGTATGTGAAGTCAATAAAATGACTAGAAAAGCAGCTAACCTACCTGGGAGCTCTGGGTGACCTTCGGGAATCAAATTCCTTGAGGTCCCCTTTGCCGTTTGGCACCTCTTGTGATGATTGTCAGCACCAATTCATGGTGGTGGCCTGTCCAAGCTTAAATATCCTTGGGAAGATTTCTGCATCCTGAGACTGGGTCTCCAGCACAGCAGCAGCTATTCCAAAAATCTCCTCGTTTGTTGATGCTCATTTTGTGAGTCATCTGGGGAGACACGAGTGCCCCAGGCTGACCCTCAGCCTGCTGTTTTCCCTGTCAGCAGGTGCCCTTCCCTCCACACCTGTCCTCATCCACTTCACAACAGGAGGTGAGAACTCTAGCTCAGTTGCTGGACAGAAGGTGAAGCCAATCACCATCTGTGTTATGACCCAATTTGTATTACTGTGGGTTTTACTGTATTATGGGTTTTGCTGTATAATAACCAAAGAGAATAGTGGTATTTATGACATTTTACATGAAGAGTTTGAAATTTAAGAAATATATTAAACAATACTTGAAAGCTACCAAGCTGCAACTTGGAAATTCTTTAAAATACTGTTTTCTTCTCAGAATGGAACCATCCAGTGTGAAACTCTGATTTGCCCAAATCCTGACTGCC
Organism: Phocoena sinus; assembly: GCF_008692025.1. Classification (NCBI taxonomy): domain Eukaryota; kingdom Metazoa; phylum Chordata; class Mammalia; order Artiodactyla; family Phocoenidae; genus Phocoena; species Phocoena sinus. The sequence goes on from NC_045772.1 coordinate 68,191,949, forward strand.
CCCTCAAGTCGGCTCTTGCATACGTGGATGGCAAGTGCTGTAAGGAATGCAAACGTGAGCATAACATTTATGATGAATACTTTTTTGGCAAAAATAAAGCTTTGTATTAATAAATATTCACCCATCATTGGTTTAATCTGGGTAAGCTAAATAGCTTTTAGAAATGATGGAAATACCTTCTCTATTTTGGTTGAGCAGTTCTTTTCCACTTAAAAGTGCTATACTTGTATTTTAGCAAGAAACTTTTTCTTGGAGGAATCTATTCTGTATAGTGACAGTAGTGGCAAAGATATGTAAGAAACTTAGTGGAAGGCACTTCTGTCATTAACACTGCTTGATACAAATACCTCTCAACTAGGTTGAGAATAGTCCACACTCAGTCAAGATAAACAAGAAAATCCAAGATACAAGTGACCTTCAACAGCAGAAGATACAAAACTCTATTAGTCCAAACCACAGAAGTGCACATTGTTATAGGATTGTCCAGTGTGGACAGGGCAGGGCCATGATCTTAATTGATAAAAGAGGCTCATGCCACTGAATGAGGAAGCCATCTGCCTTTTAGCAGCTGTTGTATACGGTTCACTTCTGATGTCTGGAAATGCTCTTTGAATTGATAGCTATCCTCAAATGGGTTCTAAATCATTTATTTAATAACATAAATCATCGCATCTCTATTACTTACACTTTAAAAGATTGCCTTAAGTCCATGTTAAAAGTAGCATTTAAAATTTAGCTACTATTTTTTTTTTTTTACCATGCAATAGTAACATATATGAAAACTGGGTTGTTATAAAGTTTGCAGACTATATAGGGCTGTGTAAGTGCAGTATAAGCATACACACGCATGCACGCACACAAGACAGAAAGGGGGGAGGGCAAGGGAGAGGGAAGGAGAGGAAAACAAAAGTAACAGCTGCTTTTTCTAGGGTTTATATGCTCCCTGGTCTCCGTTACCACTGCCATACCTTACTCTTGCCTACGCAGTGCGCAGGGTGCTCCTTCTGGCGAGAGTGACAAGTTATCAGAGAAAAATCAGGAAGTCACTTTGTAGCCCATTGATTTAATTCCCTCAGGAGCTCATGTATATTTACTTTTGTTAGACTTTACCTTGAAGCCAGTCCATTTCATGAGAGTGTATTAGCCTAGTCAAGTAGATTTGGCTGAACCAGGAAAGGTTGAATGCAGTCGTTCTCACACATGTCACCAGCTAATTTCCTTGGTGAGGGGTAATCTGAGTTCTTCCTTGAACTTGTATTAATAATGACAAGCTTGTGACGATATTCTGTAGTTTTCTTTGTAGATGCTTGGAGGTAGGAGGAAGAAGGGCCCTCTATAGGACTTTATATTCATTACACGACAGTAGCAGGAATCCTACTTTTGGCTTTTATTTCTTTCATCCTTTCCACTGATACTTCTACATTGTTACCTGTGAATATTTACATTCACATTTACATTAAGTGATGTTGATTTTATTAGAGACAGGCTGATTGGAATAATGGACCATCATGATAGATGGATTAGTCAGAAGTTGTGAATTTCAGTTCTGCTTTTACCATTTGTCTCTGTTACCAGCAGTAAGCTGCCTATTCAGTCAGACAGTGCTTGAAATCTTCCCAGAAAGCATGTAGTTAGACTTAATAAAATGGTAAAATATTTTGAAATTCATTAATACAAAGTGCTTCTGGCAGACTTTGGTGTTAATGATTGGAAAGCAACTGTATCTCATACATAAAATAGTGAAAGCTGCAAATAAGTGATCAATGAGGGGACCATAGCATCACTGGAGAAGTGTCAAAATAATTCATTCGAGTCTTCCATTTCATACAGTTAAAAAATAATAAGGAATTAAATGACTTTGTCTTTCTGGTCATATTCAGTGATATGAGTGCCGTGGAATAAAAGGATTTGTGTCCTATGGTTGGTTGTATTTCAAGTATTTGAACCTCTGGTTCTGATGAATTCAACATTTTACGAGGGCTAGCATGATATTTTCAGTAAACACCCATAGATTTTTTTTTTCCTACGAGAAAAAAGTATTTAGTTCATACGGTAAACATTGTTAGAGATTATTTGGGAATGTATCTCATGCACAAATTTTTTTATGCAGAAAAGAAATGACATAACTGTTTATTGAGTATAATTTATATACTATATATATATGTATATAGTATATACATATATATGCTATGTAATTTGCCCGTTAAAAAAGTATACAATTCAGTATATTTTAGTATATTTGTAAGGTTGTTCAACCATCATCACTACCTAATTCCAGGACATTTTCATTATGCCACAAAGATACCCCATAACCGTTAAGAATCATTCTGCCCCCCCCCGCCCCCCCCCCCCCCCCCCCCCCCCCCCGCCGCCTCCTGCCAACCCCTGGCAACCGCTAATCTACCTTCTGTTCCTATGTATTTGCTTATTCTGGGCATTTCATATAAATGCAATATACAATATCCACATGCATAAATTTAAAAACGGTCACGAGAAATATTTCAGGAAATGTGCTTCTGAAAAGTTTTGCAAAAAATATTTTATAAAGGATAAATAATATTTACAATAAATTTAATAATCATTAGCTGACTTGTTTAGATAGTTCAGATTTTCATATGTGCTGAAAGTGGGAGAAGCTAATAGTTATACAGATCCATGATGTTCTGTGTGTGTGTGTATGTGTGTGTGTGTGTGTTTCACTGTTACATATGAGGGGAAGGAAACAGTATCATTTTCCTATGTAAATTTCCCCAGTAGCATCAGTGTTATAATTTATAAGAACTTAATTTCAGTGGAATGTAATTTCTATGTGTTTTACTTTTTAAAACACAAACATAAGCCTTCCTCTTTATTATTATTATTTTTATTGGAGTAAAATTGATTTACAATGTTGTGTTAGTTTCTGCTATACAATGAAGTGAATCAGCTATATGTATACCTATATCCCCTCTCTTGGACCTCCCTCCCACCCCCCATCCCACCCATCTAGGTCATCACAGAGCACCGAACTGAGCTCCCTGTGCTATACAGCAAGTTCCCACTAGCTATCTGTTTTACACACGGTAGTGTATTTATGTCAAACCTAATCTCCCAATTCATCCCACCCTCCCCTTCCCCTTCTGTGTCCACATGTCTGCTCTCTACATCTGCGTCTCTATTCCTGCCCTATAAGTAGGTTCATCTGTACCATTTTTCTAGATTCCACATATATACGTTAATATATGATATTTGTTTTTCTCTTTCTGGCTTGCTTCACTCTGTATGACGTACTCTAGGTCCATCCACATCTCTACAAATGACCCAGTTTTGTTCCTTTTTATGGCTGAGTAATATTCCATTGTAATATTCCATCTTCTTTATCCATTCATCTATCGTTGGACATTTAGGTTGCTTCCATGTCCTGGCTATATAGTGTTGAAATGAACATTGTGGTACATGACTCTTTGAATTATGGTTTTCTCAGGGTATATGCCCAGTAGTGGGGTTGCTGGGTCATATGGTAGTTCTATTTTTAGTTTTTTTAAGGACCCTTCATACTGTTCTCCATAGTGGCTGTATCAATTTACATTCCCACCTACAGTGCAGGAGGGTTCCCTTTTCTCCACACCCTCTCTCCAGCATAAAAAATGGGCAGAAGACCTAAATAGACATTTCACCACAGCCTTCCTCTTACACACTGCGCTCATTTGATCTTTGAAACTCTTTGGCCCGATAGCCTTTTTTAATGGCATAAAATAAACAAAGTATATTCTTTAGTGAGAACTATTTAAAGAGATTAATCATTTATTGTTTCTAAAGCCCTCGGAAGGGAAAACATGTAACCTAACCGCTGAACTGTTACTCTGCCAAGGCTGAAAGGAACGAAGTACTTGCACGCGGCCAGTCCTTTCTGGTGTTCTTTATTTACTGCTTTCAGCCTTGCTGCGTCAGAGCTGTGTGTGCAACTCTGAGCAGCCCTATTTTGCAGCCTGCTTTATATTTTCCCTCTGTAACTTCAGCTCTAGCCCTTTATCCAAACATAAATACTGTTGAATAGTAAGAAGGTTGTTGTTCTGGGAAAGAAGTCAGAGAGAACCAAGCCTGTCACTTTTCTTTATTTGACTGGACATAGCAGAGTGTTGGGAGGAGGGGCTAAACCTTTTATGCTTCTACCATTGAGCCACTGTGGTGGAGTTAAACAGAGGGTGAAATCCAAAGGCAGGAATGCACCAGTGCCAAATCATTAAGGTAATAATAGTCCCAACTATAATGAAGTCATATCACTTCCTCAGATTAGAAGGCACATACTTGGCTCCTCAGGTGAACCTCACAGTAACTGTATAAGGTAGGCATTGTCTCCATCTTCCTCATTAGAGGGATTATGTGACTTGCCCAAGAACACACATTTAGTTAGATGTGCCAGAAGAAATTCTCTCTGAAAGTGCTGTGCTTTGCCAGCCTACTTCCCTCTTCAAAACCACCTGCTGTAATTAATCTCAGTGATCTCCTTTCATCGATTTGTAACTAAGCTTACCATACAAAGCCATTTGGGGCTCTGGCTCAGTCTAGGTGAAATTACAAAGTAAGCAGAGTACCACTCTGTTTACTTTTCAGCCACCTCTGCCATACCCTTTATTCCAGTCACAGGCTCTCAACTAGCCAACAGCAAGATGGACTGACTCAAATTCAAGGCAGCTCTAGAAAATGTAAAGTATAAATATTTTGGGTGACATTAAATCTGAAATAGGATGAAGTCAAACTAATTAAAGTACATAAAATCCCAACCCAGTTTAAAAAATTGTCAGAAAATAATCAACTAAAGTTCTAGGAAATAGAAAGTTACTAAAATCACTGAACTTAGAAAACATTTTTAAAGTATTCAGTGAATTCATTTATTTTCTTTCAGTGGACTGTAGATTCAAGTTTGAACACAGACCTCTGCTTCACAGAAAAAGTGATTCATGAAAATAGGGAATCTGAAGCAAATCTGAACTAATGCTGTAATGACTTTTGCAGAAAAGGCTATGTTTTAATAAACAACAACAAGGAAGGCGGATTTCCTCTCCATTTCTAGAAAGGCATCAAATACAGGAAATGTGAATGTGACCATCAGAATTGGTTGGTGCTTGCCTAGTAGCCATAGTTACTTTAATTGGTGTTTTCTCAAAGAGGCCAGATTTATATGAATAAATTAAAATTATTATTTTGGCTGAACAAAATCAGGGTTTTAATATGTAATATAGATTACATTTTAATATGTTTTGTGCTGATTAGACATCATATTGTTTTAAACTTAATTTAAAAACCCTCGTAGCTTAGATAAAATGGACTTTTGATATCTTTGCATACTGAGTGGTTAAGCATGTGGGTTATAGAGTTAGATTTTCTGGGTTTGAATTCTGGTTCTACTGCTTATTCGCTGTGCAACTTCGGTCAAGTTACTTAACCTCTCAGAGTCTCAGTTTCCTCATCCGTGATATTATATGTAAGGGTTGGTGTGAGGACTGAATGAGTAATATATGTAAAGTGCTTAGAACAAAGTTACCTATTATTACTGTTTTTATTAAAAGATTCATGTATGTTTTTATTGATGAAAATACAAACTAGTGAAACTCATTTGGTCATAGATCTTAAAGCTACATAGGACCTAGAGATCTTCAGAATAGCAATTTGCTTTTTAGGAGGTAAAGCTTCAGTATCCCTATTTTACATAGGAATAATGAAGCCAGGGAGGTTAAATTGCTTTTCTAAGATCAAACAGTTAGTTTGTAATGCAAGGTAATTTTTTTTCAAATACTGTTCTGATATACAGTACTACTCTTTTTAAAGGCCATTCCGCCCTCAATATTTTGGATAGGTCTTGACCAAGGTTTACACGTGGAACCAATTTATCATGCTTTATATATTCTTTTCAGTCTGGCTTCTTTCATTCAAAATCATGTTTGTGAGATTCATCCATATTTTTGCATGTAGATGTCATTTATTCATACTTATTGCTGTATATGTTCCATTTGTGTTAATGTATCACAATCCACTCTATCATTGAAAAGTGAGTTAGGTGGTTTCCAGTTTTTGACTCTATAAATAGTCCTTCTATAAATGTTCTTTACATCTTTTTTGGTGTTATGCATGCCTGATGGGTATATACCTTAGAATTGTTTGGCCACAGGGTAAAAACTGTTTTATTCTATAGCAAAGCAGTTTTCCAAAGTGCTTATTCCAGTTTGGCCTCCCACCAATGGTGTATGAACATTCCAGTTGCTCCACAATCTCACCCACACTTGGCATTTTTAGTCTTTTTAATTTTAGGCATTATGATAAATTATACTGGTACATCATATTGTACTGTAGTTCAAATTTGCATTCCCCTGAAGACTAATGAAGATGAGCACTTTTTCATACATTTATGGACCAATTTCCCTGATTTTAAATAATACAAAATAAGAGTAGATTTTTAAATACAAACATTTCCCCAAAGAGCATTTTTCTTTTTTTGGGGGGGTAGAAGATGGTAGTTTTGGAGGTTTGATTCTTTTATTTTCATGTTATCATGCAAATATGGATGATCTAGCCCTGTCACTTAAAATGCATAGCAAAGTAGGGACAGAGATTACATGACAGTCACTCAAGTAATTTGGGGATTTTTTAAAGAAAGGAATGGCAGTAATGAAACTGACTCACAGACTTTTAAACATGTGAATATAGGGAGGAGGAAGAAAAAGCAATGGGATATAGTTCACCAAGAATCTTTGTTCTTAAAAAAAAGAAACGCATAATTTATATAGGCTGCGTTAAAAAAGAAAATAATTTTGGAGCAACATAACCAATAAACTTAGCTGTCTCTACAGTAATGCTGGAAGCATGGGAAATATGCAGTATGCATTGGAGGTTCTCATGAATGAACACGATTATAAATTATTGGGCTTTATAGAGACACGAGGGGCTACGTGACTAGAATGCTAATGCTGGCTCGCGGGGATCTGCGCAATAATGAAAAAGGTAGAAATAGCACTCAAAAGGAACGTGTGTTGTGTTACATATCAAACACAATATTTTTGGGACGTTTCCTGAATGTCTGTGGTTATTAAGGAATATTATGTCAGCAAACAATTGAATGAGCTGAGCGCTCATGGTGTTGGTGTAAATCAAGTGCATGGCCCTGGTTTGGATTGTCTTTTCTTACCAAAATTACCTTAATTTAGTATTTAAACTAATCCTGGATAAAATCATAGAATTGTGACAATTTTCTAATTCTGTAGGTAAGTATGAAGAAATGGGCAAGAAAATAGTTCACATGTGTATTAGTTAAGGTCATTGAACTCATGATAGGGAGTATTTTCACTAAAGACAAATAGCTAAGTTTTATTAAAGAGAGGTTTCATCCAGATAATCCTGTAGGCTTCCTGAACACTGTCATTAATTTTGTGCTGATTTTTTTCATAAACTCTTCAAACAGGCATTTGGCATACTGCTATCTCTTAAGCATTATAAAAACTGATAAATATCAAATCAGAGGAAAAAACACGAACTGGCAATGTATTAATAAGCAAGAATAATTAACAATATAGCCTTCAGATTAATGACTGTATGAGACATTGCATGATACATTTTAATGATCTTTTAGCAAAATAAAAAAAAATATATTGTTAATTTGTCAGCTTGTAGCAGAGCTGAGGTACCAGGAAAAGGCAGGGCAGAATTACAGGATGATGGCAGTGTCACAATGATTTGCTGCTGTGTCCTGTACTCCACAGTTCTGAGATGTTTGACTCTATCATTCTTTCTTCCTAATCCTACTACAGCATTTTAAAAAATTTATTTTACTCAAGTATAGTTGATTTACAATGTTGTGTTAATTCCTACTGTACAGCAAAGTGATTCAGTTTTATATATATATATATATATATATATATATATATAAAGCATTCTTTTTCATATTCTTTTCCATTATGGTTTATCACAGGATATTGAATATAGTTCCCTGTGCTATACAGTAGGACCTTGTTGTTTACCCATCTTATATATAATAGTTTGCATCTGCTAATTCCAAACTCCCAATCCACCCCTACCACCCCCACCACCTTGGCAACCAGCATTTTTAATGTTTTAACTAAAAATAATGCCTGCATACATTAAACCTTCATCCATCCAAAAAGATATAAAATAAAAAGTAAAAAATCTCCCTTTTCCTCTGTCCCCTGAACTTTTTTTTTTTTTTTTTCCACCATGAAATCCCCTGAACTTCTAGTTCTTGTGTATCCTTCCAGGTGATTTTCAGTATGTCCACTCACATATGCGTGTGTAGGCTTTTCATGTACAGTAAACGATGTCATACATCTCCCTGTACTTTACCTTGGAGATGTTTCCATATCAACGAACTTTTAAAAACGGCTGCATAGTACTCCACTGTATAATTTATCATAATGTTATTTCTTCCCCCTCAAAGGATATTTTTGTTGTTTCTGATTTGTTGTTGTGGTTTTTCTTATGAAAATCAATATTGTGGGATGTCATTCCTGCATAATCTTGGTGCACTTTTATATGGTTTTATACAGTAAATTGCTGAGGGTGGAATTGCTGGGTCAGAGACTGTGGCACTTTTAAATATTGTCAGCTTTTGCTCTACAATTATTTTCTTGCTCTAAATTACAAAAAGCTGGGTGTTTTTCCCTTCTAGTGAGGAGCATTTGGTGGCAGCACTGAGGGAAAACTGAAAACACCACTTTTCTCTCAGTTTCATGAGGTCTTTAAAAAGAGCACCAGGGGCATTTTTCTTTTTCCCAAGCAACTTTGACAAGGTAATATCAATTCATGGGAGAGCCCTCCATGAAAGATAAGTCTATGGAAGCCTGAACTTTCTTGTTTTACCTCAAACAGTATTGTCTGGTGAGCTCATAGGAAATTATTATTAAAATTAATTGCTGTTCTGCATCTTTGGTAAATTCCATAGATGGCATGAGAATATATTGAATTTATTTTTTTCTGAAATGAAAGTGGTTTTCCAGAAGACATAACACGGGTACTGCCCTCTGATTTTGATGCATTCTGCCGTGCCTATTTAATCATGTTTTATTTTAAAATAATAAAGAGTCCTCAGCCTCTAGTTCTTTACCCTGAATTGTAATTTCTCTTCATTATTAAGATCCTTGAATAAATGTATTTTGTGGATTTTATTATTTTTCACGCCCCATTACATTTTCTCAAAAGACTGTCTCTGCCCATCTAATGACATTGCTTAAATGGCCTCACACTCTTCAGAAGAAAGCTTTATGCAAATTTGTCTTTAATAATAATTAAGTCAAACTGTCTAGCACAGTTCTAGGAGACTAAAAATGGGACTCTTTAGGTGATCAGAAGGCTAGTCCTTCTTAGTAATGTAAGGCTTTGAAACGAGTGAGAGGATTTGAGATGTATACCAAAGCAAAAGAGCGATAATTCATGGTAGACACAATTTGAGAGAAGAAGAAACACTTATCTTGGAAAATGCAGCTTCTTATTTGCCATGTTGTTAGGTAATTGTTTTAAAAATGAGCTTATTTTCTTCTCAATAGAGATCAGACAAAATGGCGTTTTGAAATTGGGAATAGGAGAAAATAGACATATGCAATTTAAAGCATCTTACAAGTTGATTTTGGCAATTTTGTGGAAAGTAGTAAGTCAGGAAGACCAGCTGCATAGTAAAGGTAAATGGACGTCATAGTGCCCATTGGAGAATAAAGCCATGGCTCCCACCGTCCCCAACAGGAAGGATGAAATAGCAACTCAGCATCACCAGCCTCCCCTCTGGATGCCTGTGTGTGGCCTGTGCTCTCTGGTACATATTTGCAGACGGTGTAAAATTAGTATAGATTAAAAATTAGATGAAGAAAACATAATGATATAGGAGTTCAGTGTGAGGAAGGGTCAGAAAAGAATTCTCTTTTTCAGTTTAGAGATGCTTGTGATAGAGTACAATTCAGGCACATTTCTTTTTATACAAAAGCTGGCCTCCAATTCAGAACTATTTAACTATAAAAATTACATATGAAATCACATGAAATTGCTTTAAAAGTCATTACTGGAGTTGGTGATGGTAAGAATGGAGTCGCATCCAACTCAAGAATGTTAAACTTGTAAAATATCTCTTCTTTGGAATGGCTGCTATAATGCCATGTCCTACTACTAGAATATTCTATCCACATTACATATAGAACCTTTGCCTAGATTTTGCTTCTAAATCACAACAGCTGCTATTTACACACTCTTTACCGCAGTTGCTGGAACGTTGCCTCTATTGGGGAACTGGCTATATGATCTCTGGACTTTGGGCCACACCAGGTTTTTAGGATTTGATGTTCAGATCTTGGTCTTATTGTTTGTTTTACACTTTAATTACATTGTTGGTATAAAATCATTTCTGAGCTGGCTGACTTCAGAGTGGCCCTCACTTATAAATATTAATTCAGATTGTAAAGGCAAGTCTCACAAACACTTGTGCAACAAACTCAGAAACTTAGGAGAGAATTTTAAGTCTCCAGAGCATAATAGATCATATACAGATATAATGTTTATGATTTTAACCATTGGCAAGTGACCCCAATGATCCGTGATACATATATTCGTAAGTTTCCTGAGACCTGAATTTTCATTGAACAAGCTGTGAGGCCTGTACGCAGGAGCACAGCACTTGGCTCAATGCTTCTCAAATCTTAATGGGAATATGAATCACCTGGGGATCTTGTTAAAATGAAAATTATGATTCCGTGGTTCTGGGGTGGGGCCTGAGAGTTTGCATTTCTAACCAACTCCTGGGTGGTGCTGTTTTGTGGAACACACTGAACACACGTTGATTAGCAAAGAGTTAGCTATTCAACCTGTTCAAGTTTTTATTCAACCTTTTCCTCATAGTTTATTGTGGCATCACTTATAAGAAGACATGAAAGAGGAACTTTTTTTTTCCTGAGTTGTTATTGTTAGATTTGGGAAGCTAATTCTTTATTACGTTTGGAGGAAGAGAATAAAAGGGCAGTGGGTAACACATTCTTCTCACACTATTTTGTGGGTATCATGTCCTTAAACCAATAAAAATTTGCACTTTTCTGAGCACAAATGAGTTTATCTCACAGCAAGCAGTGTTAAGAATTTCTCATTTGTGTTTATGCCTATGGTTTACCCCCAGCATTTCTCAGGCCCTGAATCTCAGAAAGGTCACTTTTGTTAGTCGGGAAGGAGGGAGGGGGTGGGCTTGTATAGAACAAGATGAACATTGTACTTGTTCACTGGTTTATTTCATCTATTAATGTCCCTTCAGCCCAGGATTTCTAAATGCTGTAGGACTTGGAGCTGGGGGAGACAATCAGCTGAATGTGAAGTGGAATTGGATGAACTCTCCTGGCTGAGTTTGCCATAGGCCTAGGAGTGAGCTTAGGAGCTGGAGAGCTTGGAATAATACTGGAAATAGTAGTAGGGGGATGATTGTCCTATGCCTATGGAAATTGAGGGAAATAAAGGTGAAATCATGTATCTTGCCACTGTGTCTCTTTCCTATAATTTTCATTAATTTGAAAAATAGTTGTTAAGCACCTCCTGTGAATTATTCTCTGCTACACACTGGGGATACAGTGGTGAACAAAATAAGATTTTCCTCTGCCCTCATAAACCTGATAATCAAGTCAGGGAGACAGACATTGATCATATCATAATCAAGTATGCAGTGGAATGTTGCAGCAGTAAGATGTCGATAAAGCACCTGTAGTAAGTGAAATTCTTCTAGCGTGGAGATCAGAGAAGGCATCCTTTAGAAAATGACGTTGAGTTGAGATCTGATAAATAAATAGCATTACACTAGTAAAAAGAAGAAGGAAGAAATGTTCAGGCTGAGAGAATTTAATATACAAAGGTTTTGAGTAGGGAGGTAGGATGTTGTGAAAGGAAGCTGACGTGTTTGATGTGCAGAGAGTCAAGGGCACAGTGTAAGATGCAGCTGGAGAGATAAGAAGGGGTCAGATTGAGTTTTATTTTCATCCTAAGGGCAATGGGATGCAAGTTGACATTTTAAGCAAGGCAGGTCTTTTTTTTGCAGTTATCCAGAGAAAAGATGATGGTAGCTTCATTAAGTAGGAGCAATATATATTTAAGGTAGAGCCAACAGGATTTTCTGATGGCTTGATATGGGTATGAGTTAAAAGAGAAGAGTCAGGATGACTCCAAAGTTTTTGTATTGAAGAAGTAGAAGGATGGAATTACTACTAAGATGAGAAAACGGATAATTGAGCCGGATTTGGGAGGGTGGCTAAGATCAAGAGTTCAGTTTAGATATGTTCTGTTTGACAGGTGTATTAGCCACTTAAATGGAAATGTAGGCAAATAGTTATATATTTGAGTCTGGAGTCTGGGACAGAGGTCAAAAGTAGAGCTAAGGATCTGAATTGTGGAATTTTTTCCTGCGTTTCTTGGAAATTTGTATTTATTTTTTGATTTAAGTTTTCATCTACATTGTCCACTTTAAAATTTAATTCTTTGTATTTTTGCTTTTTGATTCATAAGAGCTCTTTTTATACTAAAACTCATCTGTTATGTATGTTACAAATATATTTTCATAATGTTACTCCTTCTATTTATTATTTCCAACATAAAGAAGATTCAAAATTTTATGTAATGGAGTCTTTGAGTCATGCTAAAAAAGGCCTTTTGCTCTTATTATTCATAAAAATATTACCTTCTAATTTCTGAATGGCTCCTCCCTTTTCATTTTAAGTTTAAACAATCTGGGATTTATTTTGCATACCTGAGATAATAATTCTAGCTAACTTTTTTTTTTGCCAAACAAGTTACCAATAATTCCAGTATCATTTGTTGACTAACTCTTTTGTTCACTGATTAACATGCCACTTTATCTTATATTAAATATTTACATATTTACATGTATTTAGGTTTGTTTCTAGGATTTCTCTTCTTTTTTCTTTTTTTTAAATATTTTACTGTAATATTTTTATTTTATTCTATTTGCTCAGTCTGTAAGATAGCGTTTAGGAAACACAGTTCAACCACAAGACTTCTTTTTTAAATATTTTTTTTTGTCTGCTTTGGTCTTGGGTGGGGCACGTGTTATCTTCATTGCGATGTATGGGCTCTTTGTTGTGGCGCATAGACTTCTCTCTAGTTGTGGCATGCGGGTTTTCTCTCTCTAGTTGTGGCACACGGGCTCCAGAGTGCGTGGGCTCTGTAGTTTGTGGCACGTGGGCTCTCTAGTAGAGGCGCATAGGCTCAGAAGTTGCGGTGTGTGGGTTTAGTTGCCCCGGCATGTGAGATCTTAGTTCCCTGATAAGGGATCGAACCCGTGTCCCCTGCATTGGAAGGTGAATTCTTTACCGCTGCACCACCAGGAAGTCCCAGATTTCTCTTATTTTCTATTAATCTATTTGTCTCTTACGGTACTGATTCTACAATATTTGAATTATTTTAGCTTTTTAGTATGAGTTATTATCTGGAAAACCCATCATTTTTCTTTCTAAAAACTTCCTTGGGTTATTTTCTCTCATTTATGCTTCTAGATGACTTTTACATATCATGAGAATTATCTGTTCCTAAACGGTTTTCGAAGCTCAGTCATATGTGTGTCTGATTCAGGTACCTTTTTTTGTGATAATTCTTTGATGGATAACACAGAAAATGTTTTTGTGGTTGTTTTTGTTTGTTATTTTGTATGTATTACTGAAAGCAGTTTCATGGTTTAAGATTTGCAGTATTTCAGGGTGGAGTAATTCTGGTTGTTGACAAGTTCAAGGGTATGACTATGGAAATAGGGTGCTTAAGTGGTGAAGGAATGAAATTCGCTGTATACCAGGAGGCAAGGAAACTTAGATTCTAGGTGTTGAACAAAATTTCCAAAGACCTTTCGAAGTTTCCCAAGACAAAGTGGAAAGGAAGATTGCTTTTTAGGTTCCAGTGACTCGGTCATAGATAGATGATATTAATAAGGAGAGGTAGTAGTGGGGAAGGGGTGGAAATCAAAGGAGGATGGATTCTTCCATAAGGATGAAAGAGTGGTGTTTTGGAAGTGACACTTCCCTCCTATCGCAGACATAAATGTGGTATGGGAAAATGAAAAATCTAAACGGCATGGTTTCAGAGAAAGAAACGTTATCTTCACTGAAAATCTAAGTTTCAATCAAAGGAGGGAAGTGAAGGGAGCATTCTGTAAGGTGTTAGATTGTGGAGGATATATATGGACAATGGCTCTGATGGAGAGTTGGAAGCCTTGTGGATCAGTTGGCTTTTGCTTTGTAGCAAAACATCCCAAAACTCAGTAGCCTAAAACAGTAGCTTGGCAGGTTGGAAATTTGGATTGAGCACCTGGGAATTTTTTTTTCAGTCTTGATTTGGTTGGTCTTGTCTTGGCAGGACTTGTGCATGCATCTGTAGTTAGCTGGTGGGTTCACTCGGTTGTTTTAGGACAGCCTCACGTTTTGTGGCTGGGATAATGGGAGTCTCTTTCCATGTCTTCTTTCAAACTAGGAGGTTAGTCCAGGCTTGTTTATCTGACAGCTACAGATTTCTAAAAGTCCAAGCTTACAAAGTTTCTTGAGACCTAGGCTGGGAACTCAGTCAAACATTGTTACTTCCACCATGTTCTTTTGGCCAAGTCAAGTCACAAGGCCAGTGCGATGGTGGAGGACCTGTAAAGTCACTTTGAAGGGGGCATAGAAACAGGGAGTAGAAAGCGGTAACCATTTCCACAATCTTCAGTACCTTGGGAGGATGATTCGGGGGGAAGGAAATCCAGAGAGATATGAGGATGAAAGCAGGAGAGACGTATCTGGTTGTTGCTTTCAGACTGTGGAGTTGTGGTCAAGAATGACGGGATATGAAGTATGGTGGGCTTCACTGACCTCAAAAATTCGATTCTTACCCTGGGGCTAACTTTCAGCACTGGTGCAGCCTGAATTCTCAGTGGTAACAGGAACTTGGTGACTCTAGTTGTCAACCACCATGGCTGAGGCCATTCCCGATAGAAGTAACAGATGGTACGTTAGAGGCATGAAGTTTTACTCTTTGGGTAGTGATTCAGATAGAAGAGAAGAGAAATGTAGTATGGTGCTTTTAAAGTATACTGTCCCAGAAAGGCGAGGATCAGAAGTCGGTAACTCCCAGGAGTTCAGTTTCAAGGTAGAAATAACAGTGGGTGAGGCAAATAAGGAGTGAGGCTTCTGAAGAAATTCTAACGCAGGTTTATATAGAATGAATTGTTATTCTGTTTCACACAAGGCAGGGTTTATTTGTCAGTTATCTCTGTATCTCCATCACTTGACACAGTATCTAATGCACAGTACATGCCCAATAAATGTTTTTGCATCATTTACTGAATAAGGCATTCCATATTTTGGCCCCTTCTCTGAGAATGTTTTATTGTACTCTAGCTCTTCTATACATGTTAACAGTAGGTTTAGATTATTATATTTGTGCATCTTCTGCAAAAAGAATAATTGATTGTACTTTTCTTCACTGGGTCAAGTTTATTCTTTCTCTATTTTGAAGTGGGGCTTCAATAAAGCAGAGTAACCAGGGGTTATGTGTGGCAGCAATTCACAAAGCTAATAGCATTTAGAAAAACATTCATCCTGAAAAGAATAGAAGGATGGGACTTGCCTGGCGGTCCAGCTGTTAAGACTCCACACTCCCAATGCGGGGGGTCTGGGTTCGATCCCTGGTCAAGGAACTAGATCCCACGTGCCACAAATAAGAGCCCGCGTGCCGCAGTGAAGATCCCGTGTGCCTCAACTAAGATCCCGTGTGCTGCGACTAAGACCCGGTGCAGCCAAATAAATAAATATTAAAAGAAAAGAATAGAAGGAATTGTCTTTTCTAAATTCTTTACTTCGTCACGAATGTTGCAGACTTTCACTCAGGGCAAGTTAAAACCATTTCCTGATTTTGAATGCTTTGAGGATAAGAAAAAATTCTCCAATAATTCAGTGATCACAGATAACATATCAGAAAACTAAAAACGTGTATCTGAGATAGTCTCTTTAGATTATGCTAAAAACAGTGATAAGTTTGCATATATGCAGTATTAATGTTGGGTCAACATATCTCCTGTATCAAAAGAAACCTTTCCCATACATAAAAGAAAATACGTTACGTTATACCAGATAAACAAAGCTTGATGTTCATTTTGTTTCCAGGTTTCACTATTGTAAAAATATTGCCATAATTATGATATCAGGTTGAATCTAAAAGAACAGGAATTTATAGGTCAAACATTGTACAAAATTTGTAGAATTTTGACACAGGTTGTTGAACTCAAAGGTTTTATTAATTTACACTTCAGTAATATATGACTGCCTGTTTCTCTATGCCACTCCAGCACAAGATATTGTCATCATTATATTAGAAAGAAAATATTTTCTAATTGGATGTATAGTATATGGTATTTTGTCCAGTGTGACTCAAGTATAGTGAATGGTGTGACAGTGTAAGTTGAGTATTTTGCGATGAAGGTGGAGAAAGATGCAATGACAGATGATACAGGGTCTTTCAGGTGATATGAAAGATCTTGATATTTATTTAGTCTTCTAAAAAAATCTACTTTAGGTACAATTTACATGCAATGAAATGTACACATTTTAAGTATAAATTTTAATGAATTTTGACAAATGTATACATCCATTTAAATCTGCTACCATCCGTATATGATTCATTTCATCTAAGTCATCAAATTTGTAGACACAGAATTATTCATTCTAGTCCTTTGAAAGATCTTGATATTTAACTCTAAAGCACTAGGAAGCATTTGAAGGGTTTAAAATAGTAAAGTGTGATAAAGTGTTACATTTTAGATAGATTACCCTGCAGCAGTATGAAAACTGGATTTAGAGGAGCAGGAGGGGATGTGGGGACATTAGGAAACATAAACACTAGTCCAACTGAGAGAGGTTGCAGCCTGGGGTAGGATAATGGCTGTGGAATTGGAAAGAAGTGAATGGATTTGAATACGTAGGAAGTAGATAGATTGTTTACACTGATTGGATTTCAGAGAATGAAGGAGAGAGATGTATTACAAATAAATTTTATATTTCAGATTGATGCAAGTAGGTGTATGATTATGCTACTTACTGAAGTAGAGAGCACTGGAGTAGAAGCAGGTTTGGGGAGATTATGGGTTTAGTTTGATCATATTGAGTTTGACATGCCCATGGATATTTAAGAGAAAATATTAAAGTTTGATGTATAAATTTTTAACTTAGAAGAAAAGTCTGAACAGGAGACACAAATATGGAAGTCATCTGTACATAGATGATAATTGAAGCCATGGGAATGGTTAGAGTTACTTAGGAAGAGAAAATGAGGACAGGGACCAATCCTTCAGGTATTCTAACATTTAAAATTTATAAGAGGTGGATGAGCCTGTAAAATAGTCTGAGAAATTGTTGCCAGAGATTTACATGGAAGATCAGAAGCACTTTTGTACCAGGGAAGCTAAGGGAAGAATGTTTTTGGAAGGAGAGAGTGGTATACAACAACAGAATTTGCTGAGAGGACAGGAACGATGATAAACAACATTTTTTCATCAGATTCAAAATCTGGAGGTGACTGACATTGTGAGAGAACTTTGGTGGACCAGAAAGGAAGCCAGATTGCAGTGGGCTATGGGGAATGGATAGGAGGAAAAGTGGTGATGCTTTTTGTAACAATCAGTTTGTGTGTGGTTGGGAAGAGATACGGAGAATTTACTGGGAGCACATGGTAGGGTCCAGGGATTTTTTTTTAGATGGCAGGGAATAGGAACAGATAATATTTAAATATTGGTGGCATGAGAGAAAGAGAGAGAGAAGGATTGAAAATAGAAGGGAGGAATTAATTGATGGTATAAACTGAGCAGAAAGGATAGGGTTCAGAGCATAATTAGAGGGTTTTGCCTTTGTTGGTGGAGAGATACTCAGTATGTAGAGCAAGAGGGAAGGGAAAGTGGGTGGATACAGATACAGCTAAATGTATTGATTTGGTGGAAAGGAAGTTGAAGGACTGGCATCTGACAGCTTTTATTTTCTTTGTGAAGTGAGACCCAAGGTGAATTATTGGGGAGAAGAAGCAGAGTCACAGGTTGAGTAGAGATGGGTTGAAAGATATTTGGCTAAGAAATGTTAAAGTTGCTAACTAGAGGCTGCTATTCCTCCATCAGTTTATGAGATCTCCCCTTAACTGTTTGACAACCCAGACATGAGGAAAGTAGATTGATTTATCCATGGTTGGGATTTTGCTTTCTGGACAAAAATGCCATAAAGAAGGTTATGATGTTGGCCAAAAATGGATCAGAACTAGAGACTCACAAGATTTAAGATAGATAGAAAAGAAGGTAAGGACAGTTGAGGGCTAGTCAATAGGGAGAAAGCTTTTGACTCATACAGTTGAACTCATACAGTTGAAGAGTAAATGCAGTGAGAGCAGTTGAGGAAGCAACTTGGAAGCATGAAGCGTTTGAGTTGGAGAGTAAGTAGAACGTCCGGTTTAGAGATTTTGGAGGCAGAGCCATTTTGAGGAGACAAGGGCAGAATACGAACAGGCAGGCGAGGTAGAGGTGAGGGTGGTGTCAAAGGAGCCACGAGGTGGGGTGCTGGATGGGTCAATCACGTGGATGCCAAACTCTTCCAGAATGTTGCAGACATTTGGATGGAGAAAGATTGGATGGAGACCCAGGTTTCAAAGTCAGTAGTGAAAGATGGGGAGTGTCCAATATTGTGTGTGTGTGCGTGCACGTATATAAAATGGTAGGAAAGTTGGTGACGTGAGCCTCAAAGAGCAGATATTTTTTTTGTGAGGGTAGAGAAGTGACACCAACTATATCTTCTTACTCTGAGGTATGGAATGTGAACTTCACAGTTTACATGAATGTATTATTTTACTGGGGCTCCATAACAAAATACCACAGACTAGGTGGCTTAAGCAACAGAAATTTATTTTCTCAGCGTTCTGGAGGCTAGATGTCCAAGGTCAAGGTGTTGGAACGTTTGATTTCTCTTGAGCCCTTCTTCTTGGCTTCCAGACGACTGCCTCCTCGCTGTGTTCTCACATGGCCTCGCCTCTGTGCCTGCACATTCCTGTTGTGTCCAAACTTCCTCTTTTTATAAGGACGCTAGCCAAGTTGGATTAGGGCCCATGCTAATGGCCTCATTTTAACTTTATCACCTCTTCAAAGGCCCTACCTCCATCTATGGATACATTGTGAGGTACTGGAGGTTAGAATTTCAACATCTGAATTTTAGGGGGACTCAGATCAGCTCATAACAATGAAGTATCCGTGGTGGTAAAGGAGCATACAGTTATCCCTTGAGAGGTCCGTTAGGCAAGTGGTAATCTTGTGGGGAAACCAGAATTCAGTTAAGGCCAGAAGCCAAGGGGATGAAGCTACAGAAGGGATACAATTAGAATTCCAGAGGACTAGGTGAGTTTGGCAGTGAGATTTTGGGGGTATGAAAGAAGAGTCATATGCAGTATAAAGACTGGTATTCAGGAAGACTGAATGAATAGAGTTCACCTGGTTGGTTCACGAAGGGGAAAAAAAAAAGGAGACATTTGACTTTTTGTTGAATTAGTTGTCTCATAGTGTTGTCAATATTATATCCTGTTGGAAAAATAGTGGGTTTGCAGTGCTTTTTGCAGTATTTTACATTATTTTCTGCTGCTAAATGAATAGATTTTCTTTTTTTTTATTTTATACTTTATTATTTCTATAAAGGAAAGCTATTGATTTTGGTCTACTTATTTTATAACTCAGTTATTGTTTCAAATAGTTTCTCAAGGATTCTCTTTTTTTTTTTATAGATAATCATTCATATCTTTCATAAATACGGATCATTTTGTCCCTTTTCCAATATACTTCTAATCACATTAATTCTGATAGTAGTGGTGGCTCTGGAAATCCTTATCAGATATTGGCCTATGGTAAGGACTGGATTTTATTTGTAGCAAATGTATGCAATAGTCTAGTTACAAGTTAGTGGAATTTAAGCCAGAGTGGGTGGCAGTGAACTTGAAGGAAAAGGAATAGTTTTCATAATACGATACTTAGCTTTTGACTGAATATAGAGTCTGGAAGAAGAGAGGTAAAGATGATTTCAACAGTTCCACTTAGATAACAGAGAAACACAAGGAGGATGCCTTTTGTGTTTCACTATTAATTATAGGATTATTTCCTTATGGTAAGCGTTTGTAAGGGTAATAACTGGGCCAAAGACTATTTATCATTTTAATACTTTTAGCCACAAACTACCAGACTGGATACCAGCTGTGTTAACATACTCCTTCACCAATACCATTGTCATCATTTAGAATTTTGTTGTTAGATCCAAAGGAGGAATGTGGTATCTCATTGTTCCTTTATGAATTCTTAAAATGGCCTTCCTTAAAATTTGAGGTCTGACAAATATTATGTTAGTTTTTCTACTGGTATGATTTCTTTTTTTTAATTAATTAATTTAGGGCTTCCCTGGTGGCACAGTGGTTGAGAGTCCGCCTGCCGATGCAGGGGATGCGGGTTCATGCCTCGGTCTGGGAAGATCCCACATGCCGCGGAGCGGCTGGGCCCCTGAGCCATGGACGCTGAGCCTGTGCGTCCTGAGGCTGTGCTCCGCAACGGGAGAGGCCACAACAGTGAGAAGCCCGCGTACCGCCAAAAAAAAAGAAAAAAATTATTTATTTTTGGCTGTGTTGGGTCTTCGTTTCTGTGCGAGGGCTTTCTCCAGTTGTGGAAAGTGGGGGCCACTCTTCATCGCAGTGCGAGGGCCTCTCACTATAGCGGCCTCTCTTGTTGGGGAGCACAGGCTCCAGACGCGCAGGCTTAGTAGTTGTGGCTCACGGGAAGGGAGGCCGGGCTTACAAGATCCCACCGGACCTTGGAAACTGTGGTAAGGACCTGGGATGTTATTCTCAGCCTGCCCAGTGATTTGGGGGCTAGTAATGAGGACTCAAGCCTGGGTGGTGGCAGTGAGTGGGGCGCCCCTGTGGCAGCACAGGACTCGGCAGTTCTCTGAATGTGGTTGGCAGAGGGGTCAATGACACCAACGTTTTGAGGCCTGCTGAGGCACAGTTGAAGTGACTGAGAATGATGGTGCTGTGTAGAGAGGAAAAGATGATTTTCAGGAGAAGAGGATAACAGTCTGAAGGTAGGAAGTTGGGAACGTATACATTTAGGGAATGGCAAGTGGGCCAGGAAGGATTAGAGACGTAAGAAGGAAACTGAGGTAGAGCTGAGTCCCCTGGGCTGAGTCAGAGGGCAGTTTCCGGGACTTTCTGAATGGAGATTTAGTGGTCTTCTAATAACGCACTACCTTTGCTGGGAACCAAAAGCTATAGTGGGGTTGTCATTAACTGCAGCTGAAGTCAGAGCTGGATTACAGTCCAGCCTCTGGCATGTATAAACATTGTGAACCTGGTTAAGTCATTTAAGTTTAATTTGTTTATTTATTTCTATGTTTGTTGTGAGCTTAAATGAGACACTGTACGTCAACTATACTGCTGGAACAAAATAAACCCGTATTAAATGGTGCTGTTATGATAACTAATCAATAGTGGGTGATTATTTTACATAATGTATATGAAGTAACTTTATGAGATGAAAGAAACTAGGTATGAGGTATTAATGATGTCGATAAAGCTAAGTTCTTGGTCTTTTCTGTACTGCTTTCTAACTGTAGTAGCTCCTGTACTAATTTTATAACTTTAGACGATCGTAGAGTAGTCAGTGTTTTATAGAAATGTATGTAAAGCAAAATGGTGGTATTACCTTTTTACAAAAATGTTCAAATTGCAGGCTTAGATAATTAATTGAAGCTCAGAATAATGTAATTTTGTAGTTTTATAGTAAAATTACAAGTTCATATATTGAAAATTTTGATGGCCTCATTATTTTGCCCATAAATTTCAGCAAATTAAGGAAGACTTGCTTAAAAGTTGAAGTAATAATGTTTTTATTAATGTATGTAGCTTTGGAATCAGGGAGTCAAAAGTAAATGTAGGAAAAATATGAAATGAAGTCTTGGCCATAGAAGTAGGTATTGAATCTTACCAATAGTTTCTGGTTTTACCTTTCACAGATTTGTTTCTTGAAAACAAAATTAAAATTAAATATGTGTAGCTAATAGTTAATTTTAATGATTATTTTTAAAAGGAAGATAAAATGTGCTTCACATTTTCAATGAGATATATGTGAAATATAGTTATCTCAGAGGCTCAGCTGTTCCCAGCACCTGAGCCACCCCCTTGAGACCATTAGGATCTCTATCTAAAATAGAATATAAAGAATAAAATATACTTGAATGGAAAAAAAATCTAAGTTTGTCTTTGAATGTATTTAAGAAAACATGATTCATCTGAAACCAAAACAGTAATAATACCTTTGCTATTCCTTCCTTCTCCTTTTCACTTACTTTGTAATTGTATTTTATTTTCTATTTCCCTGTCTCTCATGCCTTAATGACCTCAATTTTCTGACTGGTCCTCTTTGACCTACACAGAAGCCTTCTTAAGCATTCAGTGAGTTCTTTATGAAATTCTGTGGTCATTTAATCTGCTCTGCGAGGCCCTTTTGGGAGCCTTGTTTCTGTTCTCTAACTTCAGGAGTGAAAGGCTGTTGCCAAGTCATGATTTTTATTTTTCCTCCTGTTAGTAGTATTTTAAAGATAACTCAAATATTGTCCACTCTGCTTTTGTAATTACTCTTATTATAATTTTCTTTTGATATTGGATCACTTTTAGAAATGCAGAATTCCAATTAATTCATCTGATTAACTGCATTCATAACCTGTTAATCTTCATTTTTCCATTTAAAATATTTTAGTGCTTGTTATCTAGCCTGAGCTCTCTGGATGTGTGTGATTTATCCAAGCCTGGATGTATAGAAACATAATAGAAAGAAGTAGGCTTGCCTGAACGCTTTAGTCAGCCATGTTGCTTTGGCTGTTATCATGGCGCCTGGGAGAGGGGCACCTGAGAAAAGAATGAGGAGGCTTTTCCATGGGTAGTATTCACCTGAATGCAGTGAATTTTCTAGTAATGCAAGTTTCTGATTACTCTATTTTCTGTTAGTGATGTTTAGCCTTGGTAATCCAGAACTGTTAATAGAATAAATGGATTTTTCGAGTTGCTTGATTTTGCTTGCATTATACAATATAGTCACATAAAAGAACGCAAGCTTATAACCCCTCTAAAACTTCTTGTTTCCTGTCAGTGAACCCTCTAGCATAAATGTATTAGGAAATATCTACCTTCTCATAAAAGCCTCAAAATAATTTGTCCTAACGTAAAATTTTAATAGAATTTCCCTTCCTATCTATTTAGCTCTGCTAGGCAATTACGGGCTTCTCTGAACACCGTCTGCTCTGCAGGCTGTAAAGAAACATACCTGCCCTTTTCAGTTGATGTTTAGCAATATGCACTTGTTAACTCTGTTTTGTTTTTGAAAAAATGTAAAAAAGGAAAAAAATAATCTCCTTTGAATGACTTTCTTTCCCTTTGAAAAAGGACACCTTTCTAGTTCCACCCCCCTGTGGAGGAGAGGTCTTTTCTTGCAATGCACATTGCATAGAGGTGGATATATGTACTTGGAATCCCCTCTGTAATTTCTACTTTTCTCCAGTTTCCTAGGCTGGTTTTCATGGTTCACGTACTTTCTGTGCGCCTTTTGTGGTGATAATGTTGTTGCTTGAGAATCGGTCCCGCCATTTCAGTGCCATGTA
This sequence comes from Phocoena sinus, assembly GCF_008692025.1. Classification (NCBI taxonomy): domain Eukaryota; kingdom Metazoa; phylum Chordata; class Mammalia; order Artiodactyla; family Phocoenidae; genus Phocoena; species Phocoena sinus. The sequence goes on from NC_045772.1 coordinate 68,215,639, forward strand.
TACTCACCAAGTGACAATGTGCGAGAGAGTGCTGCTTCTGCTATGGCCGTTTCTTGGCTCCGGCATCAGTTTGCCTTTCTGCATAACTACATTCTGAATGATGGCATCACCTCTCCTCTTCTCCAGCCACAATCTGCAGTTGTTCTAAGAATGCCCTCGCCATTCCCCTCTCCTTTTCTATTCCTATGAGGCATCCATCACCTCTCTCGTTAGCTAAGCATAATGGCATCTTGGAAATACATGCAATAATCCTCAGATGCCATAAATTCTTCTTACTCTGTTTTCTAAAGAGGTGACTAAGTAGTTTCTTCTCTAAGGGATGGAAATGTTCAGCGCTGCAGTAATTTTTGATGTGGGCTACATATGTCCTAGCTGGGGAAAGCCAGAAGGAAAGAAAAGTGGCCGAAAGTGTATTAAAATAGAATCAGGAAGTATAGTAGGACGATGACAAAAATGTATATTCTTTTTTCTCCATATGTCAGTATACTTGAGAAAAAGAGCAAGGAGATAGAGAGGGAAATTGAGATAGCATTGAAAAATATTAAATATGTGTAATAAATAATTTTTTAAAAGAGCTTATAATGCATTACTCATCTTCTCACCTTTATAGTAGCTCCTTCTATCCTGAATCCTCCAGGGAAATTTCTTTTGCAGTTTGCCTTTAGCTAAATCTGTTGGGAGAGACTGAACTAAAGTCACAGGGAGCTTCAGGAGGTTCATTACCTGTTAATCTTTGATTTAAACCCTTGTCAATGCTAGCAAAATATCAGTCAGTCCTTTTGGAGTCGTCTTTTTGTTTAGAGGACTGGTTTCGTCATGCAAGGTTGATGTGGCATGAGTGATATTAAGTTAATGCTGAGATCTCTGCTTCTGTCAGAACCATTTTGCCTCTCACAGTCTCTAAATTATTTATGTGTGTGCAAATTTACCATAATACAAATCCTATAAAGTGGAGTAATATTAACTTTAATTGCTTTTTGCTTTTGTTTTCTTTTTGGTCTCTTCCTCTCTCTTTGGTAGTCTTTAATATTTGCTCTTTGGCATTTGATTTTATTGCTTGAATACTTAATTTGGAAAGCTGATCTTAAATTCTGACTGTTTTTAATTCGCTAAATGGATAGACCTTTTCATTGCTTTCACATGGTCCAAATTTGAAGAATTTGGTTTGTGTAAGCCAAAGCTGCTGGATGTTTCCAATCCTATTCAGTAAACGAAGTATGCTCTATTTAATTATAGTGCCGTGGAAACTAAGTATTTGTCAATGTTCAGTCTATTATATGATCCCTTTCAAGCCACATTATAGGTATAGTGAGGATAATAATAACAATACTGATGTATTTATGTTTGGTTCCTTGGCATGAGTAATATTGAGTATTTTAAGTATTAAGAGAAAAAGTCTGTTGAATACACTTGGTAAGATTTAATTATTTCTATAAAACATAGGATGATGAGGAAATGCAAAATAAGGAGTGATTCTTTTTTTTTTTTTTTTTTTGCGGTACGCGGGCCTCTCACTGCTGCGGCCTATCCCGTTGCGGAGCACAGGCTCTGGACGCGCAGGCTCAGCGGCCATGGCTCACGGGCCCAGACACTCCGTGGCATGTGGGATCTTCCCGGACCGGGGCACGAACCCGCATCCCCTGCATCGGCAGGCGGACTCCCAACCACTGCGCCACCAGGGAAGCCCTAAGGAGTGATTCTTTGTCTATAGAGATTAAGGGATAGAGCAAATAATACTCTTACCGATGATTTATGAAAGCGTATGTACTGTGAAACAGCTGGTTTTTTTTGTTGTTGTTGACTACATTTAAGACACAAAGAAGTATAAAGGAACACTTTTATTTACATATTATCTGTTAGCCTGTATGAATGTTAATGTTATTTGTATTCTAAGATGACAATATTGACAAATGTGTCCATCAGTTTGAAATTTCTGAAAAACGCTTTTGTGACTTCTAATCTTCTGCTGTCACTAAGTGCTGGTTAATTTGCTCAGCCCACATTTTATAGAGTAGATTGCTGCTCTGATGAAGAATCCTCATTTTATAGATGAGAAAATTGAGAGTCAGACAAAGGATGGTGTAACATAGTGATTAAAAGCCTGGACTTTGGAGCAAGACCACCTGGTTTCAAATCTTGACATTGCTAATTGCCATGTGAGTGACCTTGGTTAGTCAAGCGGATTTACTGGTAGAGTTAGAGTTGAGATACATATATATATACACACACATATACATAATATATATATATTATAATATAATATTATATATATGTATACAGTGAGAGAGAGAGAACTTTGAAACATTATCTGGTATATAACATGCTCCAAAAAGTGTTAGCTATTATTGCTACTATCATTTTTATTACTATGTGACCACATGGATTGTCCATATTGGTCCTGGGTCAGAGTTTTTATCTCTTGTCCATATGCTATTGCCATGACACATGCTGCCCTCCTAGTATGCTATGTTTACTGTATCTTACCTCTATCTGAAATTCAAAGACCACATGCTGAAAAATGGGCATATGTGAATTTTAGACCTTTTCTTGGTACAGCAAAGAGGTTACCTGCATGTCAACTGGTAACTGATACAGAAGAAACCAAGTCCAAAACTAAAGAA